>NW_020537758.1:24166016-24766016 GCF_003426905.1 Ctenocephalides felis | reverse complement strand
AAATTTATATCTAGACCCTATCGCGGATTAATAATAATAACAAAGATTAAATTACAACATAAAATTCAAAACTATATATGTATTATGTTACATATAGCTAATGTATGTAAGTATGCTAAATACGTCGTAGAGGTTAATAATCTTCTATTATTTGTATTTTATGTTCTAGTTTTCTTACTCAAACGCTGTGTTATGTTTTTAATTTTAAAGTTCCGAACGATGCGCTTGTGATTTTTGATTAACACGCTGCCTCCGCTGAAAGTATTTGTTTTTGTTCGAGCGGCGTTGCGTGCCTTTGATCTTTACGCCATTTGAAACTTCGTCGTATCATGATCTCCTCATTCATTGCATATGTGTATTTATCGATGTTCTACTCAGCTTTTGTCAGTCGAACGATTCAAGAAGTAAAATTAACTTGCTCTTAATTATATATAAATCACGGTTTTACTTTCATCACAATTATGCTTTTATTGAACCCAAACGTAGGAAAAGGTCGATTGCATGTCGAATATTATTTATATTTCACTTGCTTGGTCGTCGTAGGTAAGTGGTTAGAACAGGGGTCGGCAACCTGATTGCTGTTAAGGGCGCAAAACTAAATCTGAAAATTACCGAGGGCGCATCGGTATGAAAAAAAAAAAGATTTTTCATACCTTTATTCTCTTAGTTGCTAAGACTTAATATAATATAATATATACATTACGAACATTCAGTACATCGATAAAAGAAGAGCATGATTTAATAATACCTAATTATATACACATAATTTAGTGTGAAACTTGTGTGTCCGTATTTTCAGCTATTTTTTATAATTGGGAATATAATTAAAGTTCCCTGTCCGCAAACAGTTATCTAAATGTGTGTCATTTAACTCTGCTCGGTATTTTAATTTCAAATATTTCATATTTGAAAACAAAGACTCGCAATTGTATGTTGTTGCACAATATGAGTAAATTTTTAGCGCACATTTCCTTAAAATAGGATACGTATTTTCATTGACTTCCAAAACATTTTATCATTACTTCATGTGCTTTTAAAATAATATCATTTTGTAAGTTTATTATTTCTAACTCCACGTCTTCGATATTACTAATTTCGAAATACACTGAAACACTTTTCAGAAGATCATCTTCGGCAACTTTGAATGGGTTTATAAAAAATGCTAGAACGGGTTCTAGTGCTGCGAAATCTTGAACAAAACTCTTCTGCCAATTTGACTATAACTTCTAAATATGATGTAGTAGTAAAATTTTCTATATATATTTTTAGACTTACAACAATATGCCTTATATTTGGAAAATATGAAATTCATTTATGCTAAGGTTATCATACATTTACATTAACCGAGGGCGCATCTAAAGTTGATCGGGGGCGCCATGGCGCCCGCGGGCGCCGCGTTGCCGACCTCTGGGTTAGAACGATTGGACCTGAATCAGAGATCTCAAGTTTTCGCTTCGAGCAGCTTGATTGACATATATTGTAATAATCGAATTTAAGATAATAATTAAAGCTTAGTAAATAATAAGTAGCTTTAGAACCCTTAAGCCCTGATCGCTGTCCTTAAAAATTTAAATAAAAAAAACTTGTGCTCAAATTTGGCCGATTACTGAATGCCCAATGTATTTTAAAATGTTGATTTATTTGAGAAATACATAGAGATGTGTGAAACTAACATTAATAGGTATTGATTGAATTATAGAGAAAAATCTTATATAAACAGAACGTTTTTGTATTAGCCTAATTGTAAGATGTAAATTGGAATTTGTTTCAAATTGTTATGGAAGAAAAGGGTGCGTTTTTGGTTTGCTTGCCTTAAAATGTACAGCAGAAATGTTTAAAAATTTGCAAATTTTTATTATAAATATTATCTGTCTTATTGGTACTTATTTAATTAAGTTATTTAGTAAATCATACTGCACATATCCTTCAAATTTACCATTCGGTTTTTCAAAAAATCTGATGTTTTATATCGTATGTTTATTTACCGTTTATTTATGTGAAAAAAGTCTCAAATATAACGCGAATAATCCCTTGATATCACAATTTACTGAATCGCTTATTTATTGCCAGCTTCTAAAGTAGTATTTGACGAATATAATACCATTAACAAGCTGATGTTATTTACATTAAATATTTTAATACTGTTTTTATTAGATCGGTTATTTTTGAATTGTAGTAAATTCACAAATTGTTTCACTTGTTTTGAATCCTTTTCTTTATTTTGAGAGCCTGTGGTCCAGACCGATAACAGAATTCGTCGCTTTCATCTTTACACTCCGTAAAACTACAAGAGATTTGAAACTTTTTCCTTTACTGCATTAGCCAGAGCAAACTGAGAAGTTACACATCCAGTTTTATCTATTTCTCAAAAACGATATGAAAGCAAAAACAGTCTGTTAAACAATAGAAAAGTTCTTTTTGTGCTTTGCTATGTAGTTTCGTTATGCTGGCGTTCTCGCGAACATAGTTTCCTGATTTTGTTTTCTGCTGGTGTAACGTTTCGTATTTTGCAAAACTTGGAAATGATATCTTTAAAGTACTTTTTGCTAGATAAATTCAAAATAGTTCAACTACTACTCACGTACTAGCTCTATTTAAAGTCATACATTTCGATTAGTCTTAATTATTAGGTGTTCTCATTCAAACTTCAATTTGAATTTGATGCTTTTAAGCATCTGTTCTTGATCACAATTGAAAAATTTAGATCAAATAAATAGCTTCGTTGTGATCACTAATTGATGCTAAAATATTTTTTGAAATTTCATAAGAAGTAATGGCATTCTTATCATGTAGAGAGCAAATTATAATTTAATTGATAAATATTATGTATTATATCGATCTTAACCTGTTAAAAAAATTGATTCAATTATTATCAATACCAAATTTTTTTGTGGTTTATAGGATTAGGTGAAATTGTAAACGGTTTAAATGACAAATAGTAAATTCCGTTGTTTGACACATTATACATAGTTCGTTTTAATTGGAAGACAGTAGTCAGTCGTGCGTTCTTCCTTTCTGCAACCCTTTCCTATTTTCGATAATAGGAGCACTGGTTATTGATACAGAGAGTTTATATTCATTTTATGGATAAATTGCTACAAAAATTATTTACATACATTTTTATATTTCTTATGTGCCTATTAATTACCTATCATGTGGCGTTAAATTGGTTCACAATTTTGTGTGCCTAATACTAGTACATAATATTTTTCTGTTATATGTAACACAAAAAAATAGAATTATTATCCTATACTGTAATCATATTTTTAACTTCCCGAAGGAGAAGTTTATGTTTTCATCAAAAAATCCGAATCGTTAATTTTATGTTTTCTCGACGTTTCGAGCCATTCTGAATCGAATGAGACCAAATTTGGAAAAAGTATGTGTGTGTGTGTGTGTGTGTGTGTGTGTGTGTATGTGTGTGTGTGTGTGTGTGTGAACAGATTTTTTGCCGTAAATCGACGTTTTCTCCAAAACGGTTGGACCGATTTCAAAAATTTAAAAGCCATTTGATGTATCTCGATGAGGACAATCGTCTCTGAGTTTTGTGCGGCGATCGGCCAAGCCGTTTCTTTGTAAATTGCAGAAAAGTGAAAAATTTTTCGTCCACGTTTTAGCCCGCAATTCTGAATCGATTCTGAAAATTCAAAAACCGTTCGATAGATATTGGTTGGGAATCGTGCTGATTAGTTTTTGGTTAAGATCGGCCGGGCCGTTTTCTTGTAATAAAGTTTTAAAAAAAAAAATTTTGACGATTTTTATGATTATTTTTTTGACGAAAGATACCATAGTTTTCTAGGTCATACTAAAATATTACGGCCCTACGACAACTGGTTCAGCTTTAAAAATTAGTCAAAGTTTGCAAAAATCAGTATGGTCTTTTTGGCATTTGTCAAAATTAGACTTTTGATCGACGTTTTCTCAAAAACGCCTGAACCGATTTTAGAAATTTAAAAGCCATTTGATGTATTTCGGTGAGGACTATCGTTTGTCAGTTTTGTGCAACGATCTGCCAAGCCGTTTCTTTGTAATTCGAAAAAACTTCTCGTCCACATTTAAGCTCATCCTACCGAACCGATTTTGAAAAATCAAAAACTGTTCGAAAGATATCATTTGGGAATGATACTGATTAATTTTAAGTGAAAATCTACCGAGCCGTTTTCTTGTAATTAACTGTTGAAAAAAAGTGTTAAATTTTCGTCCACATTTAAGCTCATCCTACCGAACCGATTTTGAAAAATCAAAAACTGTTCGAAAGATATCATTTGGGAATGATACTGATTAATTTTAGGTGAAAATCTACCGAGCCGTTTTCTTGTAATTAACTGTTGAAAAAAAGTGTTAAATTTTCGTCCACATTTAAGCTCATCCTACCGAACCGATTTTGAAAAATCAAAAACTGTTCGAAAGATATCATTTGGGAATGATACTGATTAATTTTAGGTGAAAATCTACCGAGCCGTTTTCTTGTAATTAACTGTTGAAAAAAAGTGTTAAATTTTCGTCCACATTTAAGCTCATCCTACCGAACCGATTTTAAAAAATCAAAAACTGTTCGAAAGATATTAGTTGGGAATGATGCTGATTAATTTTAGGTGAAAATCTACCGAGCCGTTTTCTTGTAATTAACTGTTGAAAAAAAGTGTTAAACTTTCGTCCACATTTAAGCTCATCCTACCGAACCGATTTTAAAAAATCAAAAACTGTTCGAAAGATATTAGTTGGGAATGATGCTGATTAATTTTAGGTGAGAATCTACCGAGCCGTTTTCTTGTAATTAACTGTTGAAAAAAAGTGTTAAATTTTCGTCCACATTTAAGCTCATCCTACCGAACCGATTTTGAAAAATCAAAAACTGTTCGAAAGATATCATTTGGGAATGATACTGATTAATTTTAGGTGAAAATCTACCGAGCCGTTTTCTTGTAATTAACTGTTGAAAAAAAAAATTTAATCCTTCTTTCATGGAACTTTTTTTGGCGATATACATCATGGTGTTATAGAACTTACTGTAATATTACGGCCTTACAACAAGTAGTTTAATTTTAAAAATTCGTCAAACTTTGCTAAAATTATTATCGTTTTTTTTAAAGTAGGATTGATGAAGTATATTATTTACACATTTTTTTGATCAAGTCGATTATTTACACATATCGGGAAGTTCATGTAATTTGCCTCAAGGCTAAATACCAAACCAACTAGTTGATCCCTTTCTCGAGTATATGAGCGCTGGTTGCTACATACATGAAATATTATGCTCTCGGCAAAAAGTCTGATTTGCTAATTTGTTTTCTTGGCGCTTTAGGACATTCTGCCCAAAATTTGTTATTTTTTTGTCGAAGTTTTCTCTAAAATAGTTCGTGAAAATCGACAGGTATACTCGCGTTAGGTATATCCGTTTCGCTAGAATTAGCTGAGAAATACAAAATTATTCATCCACTTTTTCGCAAAAAGCCGAAATCATTTTGAAAATTTAAAAGCCAATATAACATTATCTTCTGTTATCAGTTGGGATTCGATTTTCAGTATAAATCTGCTTTGCTGTTTCTTCGAAATTCATTTATCAAAATGTATTTTTTTTCTCATGACAATTGTGGCAAGAAAATTGCGCCATGAAGGTGCTAAGTCACAATTATTATTGGTTAAAACGATTATTTACTCATATTTTAATTATTTATACTTAAAGCAAAAGACTCACACACTGATTCAAAATAACTTGGAACGTCGAGAATACATACATGATCTGTTCAAAAAGTACCCGGAATTACTAATAATTAAATTTCGCGGGGCTGGAGTGTCTGATTGTCAAAATTTTTTTTTTATTGTGTTGGTATACATGCCCCTAAAGTATGATGAAATTTTCAGCTATATTCACTGTTTACTTTGTCTGTGGTAGTCGCTAAGGTTTGACGTGTTTTTCTGAGCTCGGCGATTTTTACAATGGAAGAATTGAAAAAGTCAAAGAATTTGTATTAAATTTTGCGTAAAAAATGAAATAAAGTGTTGCAAAGTGCAAAAATTCACCAGATATGGCTCCGTGTGACTTTTTCCTATTCCCAAAGTTGAAGAGACCCATGAAAGGACGGCGGTTTTCCTCGATTGAAGAAAATCGCCGAGAGTGCTCAAGGACATATCAAAAAGTGAATATCAAGGGTGCTTCGAAAATTGGAAAAAACGCTGGCATAAGTGTATTATATCTGGGGGGGACTACTTTGAAGGGGACCACATTAATGGAGACGAATAAATAAATATTTTTTTGAAAAAACGAAAATTACGAAAACTTTTTGAACAGACCTCGTACATAAAATTCTCCTGCGTTTTTGTAATAATAAAGTGCGTTTTTTTCTATTTTATGTATCATTGATAAAATATGTACAGGTAGATACTATACAAACGGTATAAAAAATCTTGAGAAAAAATAAGAATTTTATCCCATATATATACATATTTTAAATCTTCGTCATGTTGTAGCTGTAACATATTGAAATATAATATATCATAAATAGTAGCTGCCTATTTTTGCGTGTTGAAATAATATTGATGAAAAAAGTTGCACAGAAACTTGTCAGAATACAGAGAGATTATATACGCTTCAATAATTTCCACCCCTTGCTCTATAAGATTGGATGATTGAGTCCCTATGTTTGATTTGTCCATTTGTCCGATGTCCTAAGGACATTTGTCCTTCTTGAAGCATTTGATTACGTCGATACTGGTTTGTTTCCAGTCCTTTGCATCGTTAACATTTATTAGAAAGGGATCTTTTTGAAATGTGTTGATTTTTCACTTGGTTTAATATTCAATGTTCATGTGTTATATGGTTAAATATAGACAATTTTGGAGAATTTGTTTTATTGGTTCTAGTGTACATATTTACATAATTTTACACACAACTATTGTGTCAATAAATATAAAACCATTATATATATATATATATATATATATATATATTATTATTTAATATTAATTATTATATAGTAACTTTTACACCTGTCCTGAAATGATCAACAAGTAATACTTCGAAAAAAAGAAAAAAAAGACTTGGAAAATACAAAATCTTTTATCTTCACAAGATTTTGAAAACAGACGTATGTTAATCTAACATAAATTTGTGAATATATTTTGAAGGAAGGCATTTTGTAAATTCGGATCTTACATAAATTTCAAGAAATAGAAAATTCTTATTTTCAGCCATTGTAGTGCATTTGTATTTATTTAATTCCTTCTAGAAATAAGATTAGTGACCTAACGTAGGTAGTAATACTCATCTTCTTAAGTTTCATAATATAGTTCTTTAAATCCAACAATAAGTAATATTACCTCAAAGAGGGATTATTTTGTGCAGGATTCAAAATGATTGTTAGTCGCGTACACCCGTCCGTTTCTTGTAGAGATAATGCTGAAATACAGGGATGGCAAAATATTTTGTTATTGAATTTAGTAAAAATGCTGATTAAAAAGCGGAATAAATCTCTAACATTCTATTCTATAAGAATGGTGTAATATTGAATTGATTATTTAATTCAAAATTATGTAAAAAAATAATTTGAAGAGTCAGATACGTAAAAACCATTGTAGTTCAGCTTCTCTACTACTACTAAAACCATTAAAGAATTTTTATACAATTATTATTGAATTACGTAAAAACATGATTTTTTTTAAAAATTTGTTCTAGAATTCCATAAGTTTGGGTTATAGTCCTAGTCTTCATTCAGTGTAACTATAATTAAATTTAAAATTTAAAATATGTTACAGTAGAGTTTGAAAAATGAAAAGTAAAAAATTAAAAAGCACTTAAAAATTTCTTATTATTAAATACCCAATATTAAAAACAAACAAAAAACATTGATCCATATGGTATGATAGGACTACACTATGTAATAGAAACAATAAAACTGTTATATTTATAAAGTTTTCTTTATAATTTTACTAACTTAGAAATATGTATATATAAAATTGCATCTACACAAGAAAATTCTCGAAATTTTATATAAAATTGATTCTATTTTTTAATATCGTTCGATATCGAAATTTTGCATTTTTTTTTTTGAAATAGGGATTTTTTATATTTACATATAAAAAATGATGTATAGTTACAGTTTAGTAATATAGTAACCTTTTTTAGTCCATCCCTAGTGTGCACTCTTGCAAAGCAAAAAGCAAATGCATTTCTCGTCCTAAGACCCCGTAGCTCGTTCTATCCGTTTATATTGTGTTATAAAAAGCTAATTTTCGAAGCATGAGGATTTTCACTACAATATATAACAAGAGAACGATTTCCTTTATCGGACAATGAATGAAGTAAATATCTACAAGTACAACTTTGTGCACTCAACCATATTTTTGGAGCACCAATTGCAATGTTGAGTGACATTTATTACTATACACATATTAGTAATAGAATTATTTGTAATATGATATTACATATTTACAAAAGTTAATTATTATGGGAAGGAAAGTAGGACTTTGTAGAGCAAACTTTGTTTGCGAAAACTTTATAATTTAAGTATTGTGTTGAAAATCACATCATGATCTCCATTAATCTGGGGTTATTATATAATATAATTCTTACCACATCATAATATCATAATATTTATAAGAATGTTAAAATTGAAATAGCACCATATGCATGCTTGATAAAACTACTTTTGTGATTGTGGCTTTAAGATGCAGTATTGAATTACAAATTTGATTTTATCTGCAAATATGAGATTTTTTAGATAACGTCTTATTAAATATAAGACATAATTTTAAGTCTCAAGTTTATATTATTTTATAAATGATATTGTTTTGTATTCGCTTTCGAATGCACGTCTCAAATGCGCAAGATTTGAACTTGGCGCATGTGTGTAGTGTGAATCTTAGATTTTGACAAAATATCATTCGCGATATTGTCAGATGGCGACTAACTGTCAAACATACAACTAGCATGTGTTGTGTGGCATTTTGACTAATTTTAACTTGTATTGAGACAAAAATAAAGTAATGAATTTAATTTATAATTTAGTCATTGGAACAATGAATACTAATAATAAATATACCTAAATAAACCAAGCTCTATGTTTTTCATTCAAATATGTATATAGCAACTTGACAGTTCTTAACCTTTAAGGACTGTGGTTTTTAAAATACAAAATTAATTGAATTTGTTTATTTTATAGATCAACATAGCGGCCTCAACATATTTCTTCATTTAACAAAAATATTATTCTGCAATCAATTTTTGTTAAGAACGAAATGTATATTCAAAATAGAGGTGGGTGAGTTGAATTAAAGATCAATTTTGTATCAAATAATACGAAATTAATAGATTGTCTTTTTCAGATTCCTGCATCCTGAACTTCTTTATAAATAGTACAACTTTTTAATTTATTAGAATATATTATGACAATCATAACTTCTATAATCTCATAGCAAAAATGAGTATAAAAATGAATCTGAGATCTTTCAATGAAGCTTTTGTAATTGTGAGTATTGAAAAAATGATAGATCAATTATTAAATTTTTTTATATTATTTTGCATTCAACAATTTATTCACACACACACACACACACACACACACATATATATATATATATATATATATATATATATATATATATTGTATTAACAAAGACTTGTAATCGGGCATAAATGTTTTTTATTGATGTTATGCCCGATTACTAGACTTTGTTAATATATATATATATATATATATATATATATATATATACATATATATAATGAGTGTCTGTGTTATATATTTTCATGCGTTACATCAATTTACCTACACAAATGAACATATCATTTACTTTTATTGGCTAACGTCAGTCTAACAAATCATCACAGATGTTCATCTTCCATTTTGAAACTAATACCCCGGGTTATTGATTTTTGAAACCGCTTTGTATTATTTCTTTTGTGTTCTGCACATATTACCCGGTCTAGCTTTACAGTATTGATCGAGAGCAGAGAAATACAGTCTTTATAAAAACATTATATATGTTTTATATTTTTTTGTTATGATTTACAAAATTATGACGAGGGTCAAATTCTGCTACCTGAGCTCTTCTGGCAACATCTACTTGATTAAATATTAATAATGCATATAATGATTAAATTGTTATATATTACAAATTTTATAATTATTACATCATTGTATTTGAATTTAATTTTATTTTTGATTATTATGATAATTTATTTAATATCTTACATACTGCATTTGCAAATACATACTGCTATATATTTATCTTGTAACGTTTTGTGCTACGAGAATGTACCATAGCTATATACCCTAAATAATTTTTTATACCTTTTGTATATCAAGCAGGATAATATATAGTATATAACAAGGGAAGGACTTCTAGCAATCGATCTACTTCATTCATTCAGTTGTATGTAGTGCGTTACACGGTCCATGTTGTTCAATCGTGCAAACTATATTTCTTAGTAATATCATAATAAATATATACATCTCAAATTTCATATGTTCATTGTTAAGCTGTCATATTTTTTCAATGTATTTTTACCTACTGTGATTAATAGAATTATTACTGTGTTGAGTTTAGCCAAGCATAATGTAGGTAGGTAGGCATATTGAAGCATTTACCTGCTTGCTTTTCTTATTACCTTTCATGTTTAGATGAATATTGAATTGAAATTTTGTTTTATCTTATTTTTATTCATTCCACTATCTTTATTATATATATATATATATATATATATATATATGTATGTATATATATAAGAAAAAACAATATATTGCTGCATGGATGCATGAAAACATAATCATATTATATATAATTAACTTATTTTATAAAAAAAATGTTGTTCCAGAGTACATAACACCATGCAGCATATTCTGGGGTGCTCAACCTGCTTTTTAAGCAAACTGGGGGAAATAATCCTGCAAGTAATTATTAAAAAACTTGTTAAGTTATGAATCAAAATACGTCACAGTTTCCACCAAGATCAGGTATTTTTTTATTTAATAATATAAATTTTTCTTATTTATAATACACAATATATATATATATATATATATATATATATTTGAAGTTTTTTTGCAATGATGAAATTAATTTTAAATTGTAAAGTAGAATAACAATTTCTATAGTTTATATATATATATATATATATATATATATATATACATATGTTTTAAATACATTTTTGAATACGATAATATTGAATTCAGCACATATTGTACATATGTTAAATTACAGCTTTATCTTCTCAATCATTTCACAAATCAGACCCCTTTCTGGAGACTTCACCTCGACCGCCCGTGCCAGGGGCAGAGGAAATACTGGCAGATGGTGGTGGTCCATATTCGCATCATCGATATAATTTAATGCAAGATGATGCAATACCTCGGAAAAGTTTTACAAACCAACTGATAAATAATGGGCGAATGTCTTCACCTTATTTAGGTGGGTCTGAGAAAATGTTTCCTTTGCATTAAATTTCAATTTTTTTTAAATATTCAACACACACAGATACATTTTATGTCCTTTTTATGTTCTGAGTTGATGATATTTTGTATTTTGTAGAAGTTTTAAATGGATTTGAACCTGATGGCTGCAGCACTAGTTCACGTGGATTTCGAGAAACTCCACCCCCTCCTGATAGAACTCCTCCTTCCTACTTGAGATGGGCCCGAAAACTATCAAGCCTTTTAGAAGATAGGCAAGGTGTTGAGTTATTTAAGAAATATGTGGAACAGGAAGGGGGTATTCATGCAGACAGACTTAATTTTTATTTTGCCTGTGAGGGTTTAAAACAGCAAACCAATCCTTCAAAAGTCAAACAAATGGTCGGAGCCATATATCGTTTTTTACGTAGAAGTCAATTATCAGTTCCTGAAGATTTAAGAAGGCAAATTAAATTGGGTTTGAAGAATGATCAAATTTTAACTGCTGACATTTATGATGGAATGCAAGCAGATGTACGTTAAAGACATATAGTATTTTTGTCATTCATCTTAAATTGTAGGAATATATACGATCTAATGTCTTTTTAGGCAGAAAAACTTATTAACGATACAACTTATCCCAATTTTCTGAAATCAGAAATTTATCTGTCTCATGTTCAGCTTATGCAAAGCCAAGGTAATTGTAATGATGTCTCAGACACATGTAGCAGTTCTAGTTCAGGGAGTGCGCAGGTTAGTCATATATTTTTAACCAATATTCTGAGCTGGATTATTAGAATCTATTAAGATTGTCTTATACTGTATTAATAATCTATACTCTTTTAACTAGGTTTTATCTTGCACCCAAAGTAATTCAGCTCTACCAACATTGCACGAAGATTTGGAACTTGGGGACAGTTTTCAATCAGAACAAGGGATAGCACCCAGGCTTACTAAAGATTTATTAATGGCCACTCAAAGAAGAAGGTTAGACCAAAGGCCCAAACCTGAAACCTTTGCAGGGTATGCACAGTCCTCCAAATTATTTTATTGTGTAGTTTTTGTTGTAGCTGTAGTTTATGAATGTTGGGTTTACATAATTTATAGTTATTAAAAGTTATAATTTCATTACTTAATAGTAATGTTATTACTACTTTGAATGCCAATGCATTTTTATCTAATTTTTATTAAAGTTACATGTTAGAAAATCTGGAAAGTTTCGTTGCTTTTTAGCATGTTTTACATATATGAAATTTTAGTTTTGCTTTCCATGATTTATGCAAACATTTATATATTTTGAAGTAAATTGTCATATTCATTTATAATTGCTTGAAACACTGCACTTCAAGTTGCAAAAAAATGTCTGCATAATAAATCTGCACAACTAATATGTCTATTGAATGGACATTTCACTTTGAAAGATGCACTTTTCTTGTTATCAAGTGTAATATTGAAATATTTGTTTGCGATTTGGTTAAATCAATTAGCTTGCTGTCTCGTGGATATTCTGTGTATTCGCATCCGCACGCTGCCTATTCTTCTTATAACCCAGTGTCCCGACAAGACTCTGAACAGCAGTCAATGAGTAGTGGTCGTACAGATTCTGACACTATGTCTATGTCAGGAAGTTCTGTGTAAGTTATGTTATCAATACATAGTTATAGCATACTTTCCATCAAATAGTTTATTATTATTGTCTATTTTGGATAATTTTTTCAAATCGATCTATGCAGATCAAATAGATTGCTTAGTTTTTTGGAAATGTTTTATATGTTATTATTATTATTATGTTTTTTTATAATTTCTGTTATGTACTTGTTTATATCCATTATTTTCAAATATTTGTTTTAATAAAATTTTTGAATCAAATACACGTAATATGTAGATATATTCCTAGTCAATACGAGTCTAAACATATAATACCTATTTCAATAAAAAAAACATTTTTTTTTGTAGAGATGGAATATCAATAGGAAGAATGCATACTGGAAGACATCACTTCAGGCACAATCGTGCTATAAGAGAAAGTGCTCAACTGAACAGAGATCGTAATGATATGGTACCTAATTAGTTTTCATTATTGGACTTGATTTTAATCATTGGATTATCATTGTTAAATATATGTCATATTTAAAAAGGTTATTCCAAGAACACAAAGGGTTCAAAAAGAACAATGTCTTCCTATGGAACCTGCCAAATTTGCTGCAATATTAATGAGTAAATTAGAGATTGTGAAACGAGAACAAGAATTAAAAGAAAAATTGGACAGAAATATCTTAGATGCAGGGGTAATTATAAACCTATTGGGTTATCGAAACAAAATTACATTATAAATTATATTATATTTTATGATAGAATGATTTGATTTGTGATAATGCTTATCCTGGGCAACAAAGGGCTTTGGCAGATGCTTTAAGAGAAAGGCTACAGTTAGATGATGATAACGATCAAGATATATTAGGTATATTATATTAATATTTATAAGTACTTACTTCATTCATTAGTAGAAATATTTTAAATGTAACTTTACCAGAACAGAATTTAACAGAATTATTTTTATTCATTTTACAGTTAAATGGAAAAATTTGTTATGCTTTAACCTTTGTATTTATTTAATATAGATCAACATGTTTCAAGAGTTTGGTCAGATTTGACACCGTCTAGAACTCCAGGAGGTTTTAATACACCACCCACTCAATTGCATCAAGCTGCATCCAAAATATCTGATCATTCAATACATCATCATTCTAAAACATCAGTTCTCCGTGATAGAATTGACGTTTTTAGTACATTTTCTGGAGATTCAGGAAATGTACAGGATTATCATGATTTTGCTTCATCAACAACTAAGTCAATGAGCAAAAGTCATTCTATGCCTGATTATAATGATGGAGTTTTCAATAGACATAATATTGCGAGGAGGTAGTAACATTAGAAATAATTATAAATAGAACATACTTAAAATTTTATTTTTGTAATATTAACTTATTGTTTCATTATATATTTAGGTCTGCTAGTAAAAAAACTCTTACCGATTTCACTGATAGTGGAGTTTCTGTGATGTCAGGATCCATGCCGCCACCTTCAACTGTTAATGTTGGAACTAAAGCACGTGAATCAAGGGTGATTCTGTGGTTGATGGAAGGAGGTCAACCGTTACCTGCTGAAAAGTTAGTGCTTATTTGTTGTAAATAAATATTTTCATTATATAATAGTAGAAAAGTGTATAGTTAAACAACTGTTCTAGATATTTTAATTTGTAATTAAAAATTAAAATAATTGCAATTTTGAATGCCTATTTTTGAAGTCATGTGTGATTGATACTCCATCATTTTAAATTTTCAAAATTATTTTTAGATACAGTAAACCATTTAGCCGTTCAAGTTCTACAGAAAGGTATCCAGGACACAGCTATGGATCATCTGACAGAGATAGAAACTACAGACTTGATTTACAATCTAACAGCTCAATTACTACTGATCCTAACATGCCTTTACTAGAAGAAGCGAGAAGGCGGTTGTTAGAGGAAGAAAAACAGGGCAGGCACCCCAAACAAAGGTATTGTAATAAAATAATTTTTATTATTTAATTATTTTATTTAAGTGCATTCATGTTTTTTTCAGATATTCATCTGGTAAAGTAGAAACAATGTCTGCACAATCTACTTTAAGACGTCCAGCTAAACGATCTGTTGTTTCTAACACCGCTCAACCTATAAGCACCCCTGTAGATGTCCCATCAATATCAACATCTGCTTCTGCATCAGTTATAAATTCAAATGCAGATTACACTGTTGTTGTTTTCTCATTCTGCGATGAAAAATTTCCATACAGAACTAAAATACCAGGGAGTATGATCACACTGAAGCAATTTAAAGAAATTCTGCCAAAGAAGGGAATGTACAGGTAAGCACTTTTAAGCTTTCAAGTTTTATAATGAAAATGAACAAATTCATTTTTGCTTTTTATTAGTTATAAGCTATAATGTAAGCCATCACTTTATATATTATCTTCTGTAATTTTTCACTTCAATTAGATCAAATACCTTAATTAATGTATAAATATAAATAAATCGACAACTTAGGATTTTCTCAGAATACTTTATTATTATTTTTTTAATTACAATATTTATTACAACTGTTAAATACTTTAATATCTAGTAATAATAATGAACAGTGACATAAATTTAAATAAAAAAAAGTACAAAGGATAGTATTTACATAACATAAATGTTCATTATGCAGGTATTTTTTCAAAACCGAATGTGAGGAACTTGAGAACCAAGTCATACAAGAAGAAATATTCAATGACGGAGATATGTTACCATTATGGGAAGGAAAGATTATGGCACAAGTGAAACCTTGTGAACAAAATGTGCAGCAGTAGTATTTAAAAAAGTTGTTAAGGCTTAAATTCTATTTATGTCTTAAGTCCCATTATTAATCAATATAAGTCTGAATTATAAATAAGTTAGTTATATCTTATGATAAGAAATTTATTTAAATTATAACTAAATCAAATATTATTTATTAAAGTTGGCATTATAAAAGTTGAAAGAATACTTATTAAGGTGTCTATAATTGTACTAAATTTTCATAACTAGTATTTTATATGTAAATAGGAAATTTTAAGAATAATGTGCCTTGAATTTGAGAATATTTAGACCATGTTCCAAAATAGCTGTAAATCAATATACATTTTCATCATTACATATTTTTATAATACAGTGTTCTGCACAAAATTGCATTGAAACATCTAATATTATTATTGCTTATTATGTCCATAGAACACCTAAATATTCAATATTTATAAAGATTATGTGAAAATACTCTAATTTAAAATATATTTTATCTTGATTGATACTGATTCAAATATTGTAGCAATTATAGTTACTTTACTATCTCATAATAAGTATAAATAATATATGATGTCTCATGTAATCTTTTTGCATCATTTGAGAGTATAATACCTGTAATAAATGAAATAAAAAATTGAATTTTAAACTTCTTAATAGTTATTCTTCAATAAAAGAATATATTATTTGTATATATATATATATATATATATATATTTAGTCTTTTTTTCACGTGTAGTAATCAGTTCAATTATAGTTCAATCAAGATTTTCAAACATAAATGGTATATCTAAATTTTTTCTACCGGTGCCATAGTAAAAGAAACCATGTTCTTCAGTCTGCAGTCTGAAAAAGGTGCAATTGAATTATTTTTGCAAAATTTATAGATTGCTATTGTTAGAATAGAAAATGTAATTATTACCTATGATAAAATGTCATACCAGGCCAATAAAGGGATCTTAGTATAACAATATCATCCCCATTAACTTGTTGAAGTGTCCAAGTTTTACACAGAGGTATATCACAATCAATAGTATCTAAAAAATCATATGACCAGTTATAATCTTTCCTGGTGAGAAGATTTGTGTTCCACCTATGTTGAGCCGGTCTGTAATGTTGAAAGGAAGACAATTGACAAGCTTCAATACTTGAAAGTCCTTCGAACAAATAGTTAGAAACAATAACATTATCAGGGCGGTGATAAAGAGAACCCCTTGGTATTAAAGCTGCTTCTTCCATAATGGAAGTTACACAAGCGGCTAATCTGTCTTCTTCTGTAAGTTTACAAATTTCACTTACACCTGACTTATCCTGCAATTTGTTATATATGTGAACATATTTTTTTATATGCATTATAGAATTAATACTAATAGACTTACTTCATCAGCAATAATGAATGACCTCATTGCAGGATCTCCTTGAAAAGGATCCGTACAAAGATGAAATAAATTTTTGGCATCAGTAGAAGCATGAGGTAAAAGTCCCCAATCCAAACAATTAGTACTGTAATAGTAGGTTCTATCTGATAATGCATCTTTTCCATATCCAAAAGATATGATATAATCATTTTCTATTCCACAAATTTTACCAACAAGATAAATACTTTTGAAATGATTTTCATTTTGTAAAACATACAATGAATTTTCTAGGACAGTAAAATCCTCATCACTAATTGTAAAACCAGACAGTCTCAGGGTTTCAATGCTTTGGTGTAAGTATTGCAAATTCATTGTAAAAAATACTTGGCAAAAAATTATGTCTGTCAGTATATCAATAAAACAAAATTTTTGGCATACTTTATATATTTAAACATAACTTGGACAATGTATCACAATATAAAATATAAGTAATTTTCTTAACATAAGTTTTTATTCGTTCAGAACATATCATCTTGGCCAAGATCGTTTACGAGATGTAATCCTCTTTCTTTTACAGCTTTCATCTGCAGTTTGTGTTGATCTTGCTTATTTTCCTGCTCCCTTCGTTGAGCATCCAGTATATCATCCACAGAAACTTCAATGAGATTTAAATTTTTCTCTTTTTCTCGGTCTATTTCCCCTAATAAGACTACATTTTCGCCGCGAACTATAAATACTCCTCTAGGTATATCTCCATATTCTTTTCCTACATGAATCCTTTCTATAGTTCGATGAAGAACTAAATTAGCAAATTGATCTACGCTCCTCAAGTATCCAATCAATGTTCTTCCATCTCTAAGTAGAACCATGAGCTTTTTATCAAGTTCATCTAGTAAGTGAGCAGTACCGTGCAATGGATTATTCATTGTTTTTATTTTATGTGATCCAAAATTGAATGTATATGATTTAAAAATGTATGCAATATTTAGGTTCAGTTTTACAAATTGTAACATACATAATATAAATACAACAGTTGGTCAATGTTATAATTCAAATATAACCAAAAAACTATAATATCGTTGTTTATCGGACCAACTCTTCTATAAGCAATTAACGAAAAAAAACAAATGCTTGCAATAATTTTGTACGTTTAACAATTATTTATTGAAATTATATATTATATCTTTACTAAAATGTTTGTCTCATTTTTCTCATCAAATTTTGACAACCGATATTTAAGTGTTGGCAATAATGGGTAGGATTAGGTGTTGGTACCAATGGTACCAACGTTGTTTTCCATATCCATAGACCGACCGTTTACGACACCGATATCGTTTACGACATAAGTCATTTTATCTATGGTACCGGGTGTCACTTATGTTTGTTAGAAAAACTAGCGTCGTATGTGATTTCGTGTTTTTCACTTATTTCAGACGTGCACAGTGAAAAAACATTCATATTGTGTCACTTGCGTGTGTTTTATTTTATTGTCGCAAAGTATTTTTAATAATTTTACCAATATGATGGCTTTTGGGCCTAAAAAGGACGGCAGCCCTAATGCCGAATTCTTCAGCTCTCCAGAAACTCTAACTCATTTTGAGGGAATTCGTTTGTGGATACAAAAACATTGTAAAAAGGTATATTTATTAACATAAAAACAAATTTGATAGGATCAATCTGTACTGTTATTTGTATCTTGTAATTGTTTTGCAGTATGTACAAACTGACCCACCAACTAAAGAAAGTCTTTCGTCTTTAATTATACAACTATTACAATTTCAAGAAACTAAACTGGGTAAAAATGCAGTAGATCCTCCAATGACAAGATTACCAGTATGTATATATTTAATAATATAAATCATGCGAACAATAAAAAGATTATTAATTTTTATTTTGCTTCAGATAAAGTAATTATAAGAATATTTTTAATCAACTTTGATATGATTCTATGTCATCATTGTATTTTGATATTTTATTGTAACGTTTATTGTCGAAATCTAATATTAAGGAATCTTACTTAGATGAGATTGTTTCTTGACTTCAAACCGGGCGGGTCATTATGCGTTATTCTAGCAGCTATGTATAGATTTAAATTAGAGCAGAGATGGAGAAAATTTGACTTTCAGATTGGGAAAGTGAGTCGATTATTTTACTATCAGTTTGCAAAATCGTTTTATAGTTGTAACTGCCTAACATATGCAAATTTTTAATATTTGAGTTAGAATCCTTCCCGAAAAGATATAAATGTCAATATGTTGATGGAAATTGAAGCCGCATTGTTAGAAGCAGAATGCCTACGTTTACCAGCAATTTATATTCGTTCAGATGTGGATAAACAGTTAGTAAACAAAATAAAGGATCTGGTTACCAGTCATCAAGGAGAGATTGTAGGTAAGTTGATCAGATTAAATCAAATTAAGATATGTAATGTTATCCTGTTGAATAAATGTTAAATGCAGATGATGAAGAAGAAGCAACACACATTATCTACCCCACTGTTGATCCTTTAGAGGAAGAGTTTGCCAGACCAGTATTGAGAAGAGAGAAGATGACCTTGATGCACTGGTATTATTTTCCAGATTCTAGAGATTCCTGGATCAACATTGATATACCTGTAAGAATGCGCACATAATAAAATTTTCATTATGACATTACAAATATAAATAATCTGGCAGATGGAAAATCCAGAATCTCCAAGCAATAGAAGAAACGTTTGGCGCGTATCTGCAACATGGGTCTTAGATCTGGAGCAGTACAATGAGTGGATGACAGAGGAAGACTATGAAGTTGATGAAAATGGAAAAAAGAAGGTACATCCAGCCAGATTATCTGTGGAAGATATAATGCAACCTCCTGACGAGAAAAAGAAATCTAAGACTAAACGACGCAAGTCACCCTCACCACCGCCTAAAGCTGCAAAACGAAAAAGGTTTTACTATGAAACCCCTATTTAAATATGGCAATTTTATTTATAATTGCATTTTTCTTATAATAGTCTTTATTTTACGACTATATATTATGACTAATTCAATGTGGTATTTTGACAATAATTTTTTATGCTTTTCTAAACTATTATTTTTTAGTGGAAGGTCTCCGGCTGTAGTGGTTTCAAAAAAACCAAGAGCAGAAGAAGAAGAAGAGAAACCAGATCATACTAAGGATATGGAGGATCCTGTTTCAGAGCCTGTCATAACAGAGGTGAACTATTTTGTGAATTTCTAGTAATACACATGTTTGGATATATAGTTGAATCTTCAAAATGCATATATGTTGTTCTGCTTGACATTGGTATTCAAAATGTAGTTAAAGATAAAATCATTATATGAATAGGTTTCAAAACTTATAACAAGTGGACCTGCAACACCTACAACACCGCTCACAAGTCGCACAAAGGACAGTGACCTTCAACCTATTAAAGGAGGTACTGTGACAGAACTTGAAGAAGACGATAAAGATGATTCCCAGCCAAGCAAAATTAGCGACACCACAACTCAAGTAAGATGAATTTTATGTATATTTGGAAATTCTAAATGCATATATCTTTATTTATTTCAGAAGTGAATAGTAATGGACAGAAAAAAACAATTAGTATATATATATATATATATATATATATATATATATATATATTTTCTTTCTATATTATATGCATTTACACTTTTTCCAGGATTTCATAAGCAAAGATGATATGGAAGATAATGTTACAGAGCAAACACATCAAATAATCATTCCATCATACTCAGCTTGGTTTGATTACAATTCTGTTCACACAGTTGAGAAAAGAGCATTGCCAGAATTTTTCAATGGAAAAAATAAATCCAAGAGTCCAGAAATCTACTTAGCATATCGAAACTTCATGATTGATACATATAGACTTAATCCAACAGAATATTTGACAAGCACTGCTTGCAGAAGAAACCTCGCTGGAGACGTCTGTGCGATTATGAGAGTTCATGCTTTTCTAGAGCAATGGGGCCTAATAAATTATCAGGTGAATACAATAATAATTTTAAAATAATTTGACATAAACTAATGTTCTAAATTAAATGAATAAATTCTCTGAAATAGTAAATTATGTAATATTTCTTATTAAGAAACATGTAAATTAAAATTAGATTGATACTGATTGCCGACCATCATCTATGGGTCCTCCCCCAACATCTCACTTCCATGTGTTAGCGGATACTCCCTCTGGATTACAACCAGTTAATCCATTAAAAACTCAACAACCATCTGCTGCTGCTAAAATTTTGTTAGACATGGATAAAAAGACTCCTGATCAGACTTCTAAATTGGAAGAAGGCACTCCTTCACCTGGTGTAACAGTTAAGTCAGAGAGTGATACGTTTGCTTCAACAGGAGGACAATTTGGCCTTAAGCTTGATCAGTTAGTATTATTTGCTGCATTATTTTTCAAATTAACATATTAAAATTAAAACAATATTTTTTATTTTGTTAGGTATGCTAAAAAACCATTAGCAATGAGGAACAAACAGGCAGCTGGATTGTCTAGAGAGTGGACTGATCAGGAAACTCTTTTACTACTTGAAGGTTTAGAAATGTATAAAGATGATTGGAACAAAGTGTGTGAACATGTTGGTTCTCGAACTCAAGATGAATGCATTTTACATTTTCTGCGATTGCCCATTGAGGATCCATATTTAGAAGATGCAGAAGCTGGAGGAGCATTAGGTATTTATTCATAAAATGAAATTTTCTACTAAATATTGCTCCATATTGATATTACCATAAAAAAAATACCAATGCCTTTATCAAATATTAAGTTTATGCCA
Source organism: Ctenocephalides felis (assembly GCF_003426905.1). Taxonomy (NCBI): domain Eukaryota; kingdom Metazoa; phylum Arthropoda; class Insecta; order Siphonaptera; family Pulicidae; genus Ctenocephalides; species Ctenocephalides felis. Next base: position 24,744,119 of record NW_020537758.1, on the reverse strand, counting down.
TTTTGTTGTCTACATATCATATTATTACAGGTCCATTAGCTTATCAACCCATACCATTCAGTAAAGCAGGCAACCCCATAATGTCAACTGTTGCATTTTTGGCATCAGTTGTAGATCCACGGGTGGCTGCTTCAGCAGCTAAGGCTGCAATGGAGGAATTTGCTAGTATAAAGGTATATAGAGATATTAAATTTAAAAATGTTTGGTATTTTATTTATCAATTAGAACTTAACTGGAGAAAAGTAGTGCAGAACCATGCTTTAAACTATATGTTTTTGATTTATGCAATTATCATCAATTATCAAGGATGAAGTACCTGCTGCACTGATGGATGCTCATATGAAAAATGTAGAAAGCTCTAGTGTTGACGGCAAGTACGATCCTAGTGCTGGTTTAGCCCAAAGTGGAATAGCAGGCACTACAGTAGAAAAAGAAAGCAGTTCTGAAGACAACAAAGAAAATGATAAAGACAAAGAAAATAATGCAAATGAGAAAGTTAAGGATAAGAATGATAAGTCTGAAGACATGGAAATAGATAAACCAGTAGATGAAAAAGAAAAAACTGAAGCTGAGACTAAGGACTCAACTAAAAATGAAGGTAATATTTAATTTAAATAAGAAAAAAAAATTAATTAATCAATTAATTAGTAACTATTTAATTGGTGAGTTCTTAATTTCACGAAGGAGAAGCTTGTTTTTGCCAGAACCCATAGAAATGTTAATAAAATTTGTACTTATTATTAAAATTTCTATGAAATATCTGATGCACTTTGATGTGCATATATCCAATGATAATTTTTGAATGCCAAATGGCATTTTTTTATGCTGTCTCTGAAATTGATATACCGGCCCTAATGCTTAATATTTTACAAAATAATTTGGGTGATAATTATACAAAATAATTAAGGCAATAAGTTCATGCCCTAAACAGTGCTGTGAAAATTATATAACTTAATTAAAATTTGGAAAAATAGGTTGCAATTCAATGGCATGCAAGCATGTGTTTGTGCACTATACTTAATATAATATAATTACAGATATTGCAAATGTGTTTGAGATGTCAATTGTAAATCGTATGTTTAGATTTAAGTGAAAGCGAAAACTTTACTTCTGAAATATACAGTTAAAAATTGTTTCTAAATTTCTAAATCTTAGTTTCGTTTTATTAAGTCAATTAGTACACCTATTGCAAAGATTCTGCAACTTTCTTTAAGGTAGAATGGCACTTTTGACTAGTTCATCCATTGATTTCTTACTGGTTAAGTCAATTGTTTACACATATCAGGGATCATATATCTTATTTTAAGAGGCAAAATGCTACTTGCAACTAGTTACATATTATTTCAATATATATTTTTTTTTTATTTGGAATGTTACTGTAATACATGAGGTAATGATATAAAATAAAACATTCAATTTGTGAAATATCAATGATAAAATCGATTTGTTCTTATTACAGGTCCAGCTCAAGTAACTGTGGTTAGCAAGGATAGCAGCTTGCAGAGTGCTGCAGCAGCGGCTCTCGCCTCTGCCGCAGTTAAAGCAAAGCATTTAGCTGCTGTAGAAGAACGTAAAATTAAATCCTTGGTAGCTCTTTTAGTAGAAACACAAATGAAGAAACTTGAAATAAAATTGAGGCATTTTGAAGAATTAGAAACAACTATGGAACGAGAGAGAGAAGGTTCGTTTTGCATCAATTTGTATTGCGTAAATTTGTTTTGATGCTTTTCTGATATCATGTTGACATGAAGGAATGAATTGTGTGGCAGACATAAAATTAATGTATATTCTAATATTTTTTTTTGCTACCACAGGTTTGGAATACCAAAGGCAACAGTTAATAACTGAACGACAACAATTTCACTTAGAACAACTTAAAGCAGCAGAATTTAGAGCTCGACAACAGGCACACCACAGATTACAACAAGAACAGCAACAAAATCAGTCATGGCTAACACAGAATCAAACACTGCATTCAGGTAATTTCATTCTGTTCCTTATTTAAAATTATATTTTTCAAGTGATATCTATTAATATATTATTTAAATTATATTGATATAATACATTATATATTACATTGATATATTACATTATATATTACATTGATATATTTGAATTATTTCACATAGTCTGGTGTTTAATACTTTATTCAGTATACTTCTTATCCAAACTGAAAGATTAATGAAAGTTAAAGAATTTGCATAAAAGTATGAACTCGTTTATAATGTTGATCTTTTCTATTAGGAAATAATACTACTTCATTACAAAGTAGTAATTGTCCACCGCAAGGAGGTGATGGAAACTCTGCTGGAACGCCCCCTTCACCTCAAGCTGCTGTGGTTCAATCACCGCAAGCTCAAGCTTAATATAATTTCTTTCATATGAAAATATACCATAGTTTTTACTTAAACATCTGTGAATATTTGAAATAGATAGATATAAATCATAAATTTAATTTTGTTGAATTTATCAAAATTAAATTTATTTATTTAATGTTTGAATAATAAATTTTGTGAAAAATTTATATCAAATTTCAAAAGTTTTGCATCCAAAACTTTTTCATAAACACAAATTATCAACATTCAACAAAGTATAATCCATGAGCAGTTTTCTTGAAATAATTTTAAGATACATGTAGCAATCATAATTTAATTATACATCATAAAAGCACTGTAAAAATATAATTAAACAACAATTAATTATACCTTATTATTCTAGAATCAAATCTATGCTCCACATGTTTGCAGAATAATTCATGATTGAGTCAGATTTTCTACTATACAGGTGAACGTAGGGCATACTATCAGTATGTACATTTTCTAGCTTTAAGGTTTTAATACAATACAGTGAAATATCTATACAGATAACTTACACACAATCTTTAATTATCTAGTTTCTGTTAATAATTAAATTTGAAATACATTTTAAATTGTTGAACAATTTAATATCTGAAATTTCTATGAGACTTTTTTACATTCAGTTCAAGTTAAATTAATTTTATATATAATACTATAAATTATTACAAAGTTCATAAAATTTTCATTATATACATTTAGTTAAGAAAAAGGCAAATAATTTTTGGAAAATATCTAATATCCCACTGTTGTAGAGGATTTTGTTGATACTAAAAATTATGTTACCAGTCTAAAAATATATAGGTTTTACTGTTCAACTTTTGTTGATAATTTATTAAAATAATTAATCAGTCTGTGCTGAGCTTGAACAAGTTTCTTTTTCTTAATAATAAATTTCCATATTAAGTGACAGATTTAAAGTTTGTGTTTTTTATGAAAATATGATTTAGGTGAGTACCAAATAATGTTTTATATTTTAAATTTTAGGTAAAGTGGTCTATGTTTATATATTCATGCATATTTTGACAAACAGTTGGGTGTAATTTTAAATAAATAGCTGTTAAATATATTTTCAACACTTATAGATGTTAACTTAGTTATTGATTCAATGCTCTTCAGGATGTAGTGTTTGCACAAGAATGTGGTAATTGAGATATGTTAGATTTTAGTATGCCTACTTTGAAGTCACGAAAAAATAATATTAATTAAATATTTAACTTAACTTAAAAATGGACATTGTATTCATTAATAAATTTATTTATTATTTTACATTAATATTAAGATTTGTGGTATGAGGAAATAAACTTGCGATGTTTGATTTTAAAGATCTCTCTATGATCTTTTTGTATATCAATTTAAATTTTATAATATGAACAACATGTACGATTAAGAATGACTTAAAACTTTGAATAAAAATAAAAAATAAAATTGTTGTTTTTTAAAATATCTTAGATACAAGTTTATATATGAAAAAACTAGAGAAAGTTTGTATATTTAAAAATGTAATTATATTTAAAAATTCTATTTTAATTTTCTAGATATCACTTCAAAACCAAAATGCCTCTGTAAAAGAAATTATATACTTTTATAGTATTCGAAAATTTATTAATTTATTTATTTTACACCAAATGTATTTAATGTAATGATTATTTAAATGAAATATGTTTATTTGTGTGAATCAATAACTATTGAAATACTTGCTGTGTAAGTTATTAGAGTGCTTATTTAGAAAAATCTAGTATCATTATAGACATTAAGAGATGTTATTCTATTTAATTTATAACGTCTTTATTGTTAAAATAGTCAAAATTAAAAATTCAAACAAACCTTGGTTCCATTTCTCAACAAAAGAGGCGCTCGAGTTACTGCAACGATCGAACCATGATCGAACGAACGTGCACGTTCCTTAGTCGCTCATCTACAAGTTTTTTTTTCGCACATTTATGGTTTATGCCAATCTGGGATGTCTTTGCAAAAGTTCATTTTCTCATTGGAATTGTTTGAAGACAACATCCTGGAACACAAAGTCCTCTTTCCATTTGTTGTCTGGAGAGAACCTACAAGAATCATTTGGTATGTTGTACTTGTGCTAATTAAGTTTCGCTTTAAGGATTCATTCGGATTTCATTTCGTATTCGACAGTGTTGCGTCATACGCTCAATATGACACTTGGATTTTTACGATTTTATTGAATCTTCTGCAAGTTGAAACAGTTCCCGATTTGTTGTTTTACTCGATTTATGTAGTTTGTTCAGGTCGTATTAATATCTAAGAGCATGCTGGATACATTAAATCTCATAATTATAATTTACGTCATGTAGTGTCTACTTTAAAATAAAACTATTTCGTTGCCTAAGCAAGAGTTTACAATTGAAAGGCTGACCTACCTTGTGCAACATCATCGAGAAGTGATTGTGATTTCTAAAGACTTACGGATTTTTTTTTTTAATTCTTTATTCTTTATGTAATATCTATTAAATACTATTTTTCAAAGATTTTGCTCAAATTGGAAAGCACCAAGTCAAAGTAAACATGAACAACGGACAGTTTTATCATCGGGAGACTTGTTAATTTTGCGAGTATATCTGTATATATTTAAGTGTTATTTAAATCATCACTATGCGCTGACTCACTACAATTTATAGATCAGAAGAATTGTGTATATTGGGCCACAATCATTATGCCATCAATAGTATTTTACAACTGCATTGTTCACAAAGACAAATTTGGTGACGTATCATCATTTGATAATGTATCACTAATGATGTTCATAATTCAATACTAATTGCTGTGTTTTACAAATACAGCTAGGTTTGAATTTGTCACTGCCACTGCCACTTACTATTGTAATTTTGTGCAGATTCTTTCAGTTTTTATGTGAACATTGTTCCTGTGACGCACTAATGGTGGTATTTATTGGAATTGCACTTGGCACGAATGTATTTATTAAACAGTGAATTTACACAAGATATTGATTAATAGTTTTTGTTTTTGCTTTATCTTTTACAAATTTACAAAATCATTAAAGCATTGACTTTCCTGATTCAAATGACAACTATTGCATGTTTTGCATCCATTGTTCTAGTATTTAATAATACTAACAAATACTAACACATACTAATCCAGTTAACATATTAAAAAATGTGGTTGTTTGAATCATTTAAGATTAGGCAATGTGGATTTGATGTATTGGTACATTTTGATTTTCACTGTTTTCAATTCATGTAAATGCATTTCATATAAACCCAAGTGCAATTCTTAAACAATAAATTTCTACATTATATTTTTGGGCATCAAGATATATTATTTCAAGCAATTTGAAGAGAGTAGAATAGTCGAGTATTGAGTGAAAATTCAATTTACGTTCAATTTATTTTATTGATCAATTCTTTATTTATTCTTCACTAAATTTACTGATTTGTAAACTTATAATTTGTTTTTTAGGCATATTTAATTCAGCCACTGTGATTATTACATCATAATCAACTGGAATGATACAATGGAAATATTTGGATAGCATTCAAAGTATGAATAACTCAAATATTTAGCAATCATAGACATTTTTATGACCACAGAAACAATTTGAAAACCTATGAATAAATGCTTTTTGAAGAGGACTAAGAAGTTTGATAAATTTAAATTTACTGTAACAATTGAATTGCATATTGGTCAGCCTCATATAATAGTGGTAAACTAGATAAAAAAAAAATTAATTATTGCAATAATTAGCTTATTATTTTTATTTAATTTTTATTTCTGCATATATTCTTTCTGTATAACTAGCCTAACAATAAGTTTTGATCACTCAGTTTCTAAACCTCTTTGCATTGATAAATTTTTTACTATAGATTTTAGATGGATTAAGTATTCAAACTCCACACAAAATTCTTCACGAGCGATCTTTTGGTAATGCCTCAACTGTTTTATGAATTCTATATATAACATCAATGTATGCATTACTAATATCTTCTTATTTATTTCAGATGCTGGTCCTTCAACATTCAATTCAAGAATTGAATAATCTTCGTACCGACTGCATTACCAAACATTTCTCCATATTTTGTCATGAAGTTTGTCTATGCATATAACTGTTTAAATACACTTTAGAGCCTGTAACTTTTACACCAGGAATCGGTTCACATTTTATGAAGTATATGTTAATCCATATGTTTATAACATGTTTATTTTTTTCCAGGTCCTTTCAACTACCGCTGTTCTGCACATTGACTCCTTTGTCAAGAATCGCCCTGAAAATATTTTATGAAAATACGTTTTTATCCATAATCAGTATAAATGTGAACATTAATAACATATGTTTATTTTTTTCAGGTCCTTTCAATTACCACTGCTCTGCACACTGACTTTTCTTCACCAGGAATCGCTCTCAAAATATTTTATGAAGTATGTTCATTATCCATAATCAGTATAAATGCAAACATTCCTAAAATGATTCTTTTTTTTTCAGGTCCTTTCAACTACTGCTGCTCTGCACACTGATTCCTTCGCCAGTGATCTTTCCAGAAACATCTTACCATGTATGTGTTTATCCATATCAGTATGAATGCAAACATTCCTAAAATGATTCTTTTTTTTCCAGGTTCATTCAACTACTGCTGCTCTGCACACTGACTCCTTCAACAGGAATCTTTCCAGAAACATTTCACCAGGTATGTGTTTATCCATACCAGTTTGAATGCAAACATTCCTAAAATGATTCTTTTTTTTTCAGGTCCTTTCAACTACTGCTGCTCTGCACACTGATTCTTTCGCCAGTGATCTTTCCAGAAACATCTTACCATGTATGTGTTAATCCATATCAGTCTGAATGCAAACATTCCTAAAATAATTCTTTTTTTTTTAGGTTCATTCAACTACTGCTGCTCTGCACACTGACTCATTCAACAGGAATCTTTCCAGAAACATTTCACCAGGTATGTGTTTATCCATACCAGTCTGAATGCAAACATTCCTAAAATAATTCTTTTTTTTCAGGTCCTTTCAACTACTGCTGCTCTGCACACTGATTCCTTTGCCAGTGATCTTTCCAGAAACATTTCACCAGGTATGTGTTTATCCATACCAATCTGAATGCAAACATTCCTAAATGATTTTTTTTTCAGGTCCTTTCAACTACTGCTGCTCTGCACACTGACTCCTTCACCAGGGATCGCTCTGAAAATATTTTATGAAGTACGTTTTTATCCATAATCAGTATAAATGTGAACATTAATATCATGTTTATTTTTTTTCCAGGTCCTTTCAACTACCACTGTTCTGCACCTTCACCAGGAATTTTTCCAGAAATATTTTACCAGGTATGTGTTTATCCATACCAGTATAAATGCAAACATTTTAGAAATGTTTCTTTTTTTTTTGCAGATCTTCTCAATCCAACTATTACTGCCCTGAAGCTCTAACATCAATGAGTTTAAAATACTCATTCAAATGAATGACTCGCAAGTGGTTTTTTTTTAATAACTTCCTATAATTATGCATGATTAACTTAACTCTTATTAACTCAATAACATGACTAACCTCACTAACTTAATCAGTTATTATAAATACCACTTGTTGAGTTTTACTATGAAGGTTTTACTGAGTTTGCTTGGAAGACGGGCTGAACGATTAATCATGTAATTTATTATTATGGTATATTTTATGAGGCTTGTTACAAATTCATTGTTTTTTTTATAGGGAAAACGACAACTTGAAGCCAAGTGGTCTTCAACTCTCAAATTTCTCATTAGTGAGAACAATCATTTGATCTACTAATTATGCTGTCCGTCCGTCCGTCTTTGCACCAAAGAAGATGCCTACTGTGATATATTGAGTAGTTAAGTGCATAAATGTTAATGAAATAATGAATAAATTTATTGTATTTAATTTAATTTGTTGTTTTAATTTTATTATGAGCCATTTTATGGCCAAATTACATTATGCTGTAACGTAAATTACACAGATATTTAAACATATCCGAATTTTAAAAATTTGTGTTATTAATGATACTTATTGAGTGTACTTGTATGTGAAGAAAATTGTGTAAAACAGTTTATTTGTTTACTGCTTGGGTGTGTTGAAATCTTGGTCAACTTCCTTATACTTTTGCTTTGTCTCGGCCAAAGTCTGCATCATTGCTTTGATTTGTTGTACTATTATACACTTGGCTCTCTTGATAATATTGAGAGAATATGCCTACTGTGATCTATTGAATAGTTAAGTGCTTAGATGTTAATTAAATAATGAATAAATATATTATATTTAATTCAATTTATTGTTTTAATTTTATGCTGTAACATAAATTACAAAGATATTTAAACATATCTGAATTTTAAAAAAATCTTGTGTTATTAATGATACTTATTGGGTGTACTTTTTAATGTAGACAATTGTGTAAAACAGTTTGTTTACTGCTTGGGTGTCTTGAAATCTTAGGCAATTTTCATATACCTTTGCTTTGTATCGGTCGAAGTCTGCGTCATTGCTTTGACTTGTAGAACTATACACTTGGCTCTCTTAATAACATTGAATTGACTGAAAAATGTAGTTTTTTTTTGACATGTTTAAATTGACTGTAAAGCGTAAACTATTCACTTAGCATTTTTGCAATCCCTTGTGTTGGAGTGCCTTAAACATTTATTGTGTATATATAATATTCGTTATATGTTTTCTATTACCCCTTCAAATGATGTACTTTTCTTAACTGTAAATATAACTTAATTTTATATCATACTGTGTTAATACTATTATATATACTAAAATATATAATTATACTATTACATAAATGATAATGTGATTGATTCATTTTCATTCTTGTTATTGTAATAATAAATAAATATAATTGTATTATTAAATACTGTGATATATTGATTGGAAGTTTTGAATAAAACCAACTAAACTTTACTTGGAGTGTTTCATTTCACACCATTTTCAGTGATATGTATATATATTAGAAACACACCGTATGGGTACAGGTATTATAAACATAAGCATATTTGCTTATGTTTATATAAACTTTAATATACTCATTAATTCGTTCTTCGACGAGGATGATCAATAAAGTTAATGTAGTTATAACTTTGGCCTACTGTTATTCATAATATACTACTATAATCTATATACTATTATTCAAAGTGTTAACTAGTTCATTTTAATTAATATACTTCAAATATTGGTCAGTTTTACTTAACTTTGGACTTGTACAATAAAAATTAAGTTTACAACTATGTTCTTTTCCTTAACTTTGGACTTGTACAATGAAAATGAAGTTTTCAACTATGTTCTTCTTGCACAATGACATCCTCATTAATATTGAATATATCTTTACGTTTAATTAACGTAATTATTAACATCAATTACATTATTATTCCTATTATCTCCACGCTACTATCTCTTTTCTTACTTTACACTACCTTACCTAATGCTTATCTACGTTAAGAACTGATACTTTTACTTTGCTTATCTTACCACGTCTCGAACCTGCTACCCCGACCTCTCCAGTGACTCCCACCTACTAACGCGCGACGCCACGACGATCACATTATTAAATCCTTACAAAGTAAGTGATATTGTATATTTTCAACGAAAAAAAACTAACAGGTCATATGGCCAAAAAAAAGTTGAGTTGGTATCGCCTCCGTTGGCGTAATTGGTAGAGTGATGGCTTCGTACCAAAAAGGTACCGAGTTCGAATCATACCTCAGGACAAAAAAGAGTATTATTCGCGTTGTGGTATTTATTTAGTGTTGAATAACACAAAATTAATATTTAGATATAACAAACTAACAGGTCATGAGGCCGAAAAAAAGCAGAATCGATGTGGCCTGTGTTGGCGTATTGCTAGCGTGCTAGCTTCATGTCAACAGGGTACCGAGTTCGATTCATACCTCCGGACACAAAACGCAAAATAGCGTGACTGTTGACGCTGTGGAACGAGGTATGCACGGAATCACATCCGTTCGAATTTGAGACCCCTGGCAGGTATGCTCCCCTCGATCTCGATTGAGAGGAGAGATACGCGCGAGAATCCCGCAACATCCCCTAATGAACCCCGCAGCAGCCCCGAAAAGGGGCGAGGGGGGATTATAGGGGGGTGTGGGGTTCACGAACCCGCGACCCTGTGGTCCAACCCTCCCGAAAAAGGGAGAGGGGGGACTATAGGGGGGTGAGGGTTCCGCGCGACGACCATCACTGGGTCGCGCCGGTTGAAAAGCCGGGTGCATCACAGGGTGGGTCGGTGAGCGAGTCTCCGGAGCACCCTCGAGTGCGATGATGGGGATGTGGGGTGAGGGAAATGCAGTTGCGAGGGAAAAAGGGGTGGAAAGATATGAGGAGGGAGAGATATAGGGGTGGTGGGAGTGATAGGAGGGGTGAGATAAGGGGGGAGAGAGATAAGGGGGGGAGAGAGATAGGGGGAGAGAGATAAGGGGGGGAGAGTGATAAGGGGAGGGAGAATGAGAGGGGGAGAGAGATGAGGGGAGGGATGAGAGAGGGAGAGAGAGAGATAAGGGGAGGGGACAAGAGACGGAAGGAAGGATGGATGAGGGAAGGAAGCGACAGGGGAGGACTGATAACACCCGCGGACGTGTTATGTCCGCCCGTCCGTGTCACACTGTGTTATGTCCGCGCACGTCGCATCCATCCGTCCCCCGGTCTTTCTCCCCCTCTCTCATCCCTCCCCTCATCTCTCTCCCCCTCTCATTCTCCCTCCCTTATCTCTCTCCCCCCCTTATCTCTCTCCCCCCTTATCTCTCTCCCCCCTTATCTCAGCCCTCCTATCTCTCCCACCACCCCTATATCTCTCTCCCTCCTCATATCTTTCCACCCCTTTTTCCCTCGCAACTGCATTTCCCTCACCCCACATCCCCATCATCGCACTCGAGGGTGCTCCGGAGACTCGCTCACCGACCCACCCTGTGATGCACCCGGCTTTTCAACCGGCGCGACCCAGTGATGGTCGTCGCGCGGAACCCTCACCCCCCTATAGTCCCCCCTCTCCCTTTTTCGGGAGGGTTGGACCACAGGGTCGCGGGTTCGTGAACCCCACACCCCCCTATAATCCCCCCTCGCCCCTTTTCGGGGCTGCTGCGGGGTTCATTAGGGGATGTTGCGGGATTCTCGCGCGTATCTCTCCTCTCAATCGAGATCGAGGGGAGCATACCTGCCAGGGGTCTCAAATTCGAACGGATGTGATTCCGTGCATACCTCGTTCCACAGCGTCAACAGTCACGCTATTTTGCGTTTTGTGTCCGGAGGTATGAATCGAACTCGGTACCCTGTTGACATGAAGCTAGCACGCTAGCAATACGCCAACACAGGCCACATCGATTCTGCTTTTTTTCGGCCTCATGACCTGTTAGTTTATTAAATCCAAATTTTAACTTTGTGCTATCTTACAATAAATAATAAATTCCACGCTTTCCATTTTTTTTCCCGAGGTATGGTTCGAACTCGGCACTCTTTGGGTACGAATCCGTCGCTCTACCAATTACGCCAGCACAGCACACATCGATTCTGCTTTCTTTCGACCTCATGACTTGTTAGTTTGTTATATCTAAATATTAATTTTGTGTTATTCAACACTAAATAAATACCACAACGCGAACAATACTCTTTTTTGTCCTGAGGTATGATTCGAACTCGGTACCTTTTTGGTACGAAGCCATCACTCTACCAATTACGCCAACGGAGGCGATACCAACTCAACTTTTTTTTGGCCATATGACCTGTTAGTTTTTTTTCGTTGAAAATATACAATATCACTTACTTTGTAAGGATTTAATAATGTGATCGTCGTGGCGTCGCGCGTTAGGAGGTGGGAGTCACTGGAGAGGTCGGGGTAGCAGGTTCGAGACGTGGTAAGATAAGCAAAGTAAAAGTATCAGTTCTTAACGTAGATAAGCATTAGGTAAGGTAGTGTAAAGTAAGAAAAGAGATAGTGGCGTGGAGATAATAGGAATATTAATGTAATTGATGTTAATAATTACGTTAATTAAACGTAAAGATATATTCAATATTAATGAGGATGTCATTGTGCAAGAAGAACATAGTTGAAAACTTCATTTTCATTGTACAAGTCCAAAGTTAAGGAAAAGAACATAGTTGTAAACTTAATTTTTATTGTACAAGTCCAAAGTTAAGTAAAACTGACCAATATTTGAAGTATATTAATTAAAATGAACTAGTTAACACTTTGAATAATAGTATATAGATTGTAGTAGTATATTATGAATAACAGTAGGCCAAAGTTATAACTACATTAACTTTATTGATCATCCTCGTCGAAGAACGAATTAATGAGTATATTAAAGTTTATATAAACATAAGCAAATATGCTTATGTTTATAATACCTGTACCCACCCATACGGTGTGTTTCTAATATATATACATATCACTGAAAATGGTGTGAAATGAAACACTCCAAGTAAAGTTTAGTTGGTTTTATTCAAAACTTCCAATCAATATATCACAGTATTTAATAATACAATTATATTTATTTATTATTACAATAACAAGAATGAAAATGAATCAATCACATTATCATTTATGTAATTAAAAAGTACACCCAATAAGTATCATTAATAACACAAGATTTTTTTAAAATTCAGATATGTTTAAATATCTTTGTAATTTATGTTACAGCATAAAATTAAAACAATAAATTGAATTAAATATAATATATTTATTCATTATTTAATTAACATCTAAGCACTTAACTATTCAATAGATCACAGTAGGCATATTCTCTCAATATTATCAAGAGAGCCAAGTGTATAATAGTACAACAAATCAAAGCAATGATGCAGACTTTGGCCGAGACAAAGCAAAAGTATAAGGAAGTTGACCAAGATTTCAACACACCCAAGCAGTAAACAAATAAACTGTTTTACACAATTTTCTTCACATACAAGTACACTCAATAAGTATCATTAATAACACAAATTTTTAAAATTCGGATATGTTTAAATATCTGTGTAATTTACGTTACAGCATAATGTAATTTGGCCATAAAATGGCTCATAATAAAATTAAAACAACAAATTAAATTAAATACAATAAATTTATTCATTATTTCATTAACATTTATGCACTTAACTACTCAATATATCACAGTAGGCATCTTCTTTGGTGCAAAGACGGACGGACGGACAGCATAATTAGTAGATCAAATGATTGTTCTCACTAATGAGAAATTTGAGAGTTGAAGACCACTTGGCTTCAAGTTGTCGTTTTCCCTATAAAAAAAAACAATGAATTTGTAACAAGCCTCATAAAATATACCATAATAATAAATTACATGATTAATCGTTCAGCCCGTCTTCCAAGCAAACTCAGTAAAACCTTCATAGTAAAACTCAACAAGTGGTATTTATAATAACTGATTAAGTTAGTGAGGTTAGTCATGTTATTGAGTTAATAAGAGTTAAGTTAATCATGCATAATTATAGGAAGTTATTAAAAAAAAACCACTTGCGAGTCATTCATTTGAATGAGTATTTTAAACTCATTGATGTTAGAGCTTCAGGGCAGTAATAGTTGGATTGAGAAGATCTGCAAAAAAAAAGAAACATTTCTAAAATGTTTGCATTTATACTGGTATGGATAAACACATACCTGGTAAAATATTTCTGGAAAAATTCCTGGTGAAGGAGTCAGTGTGCAGAACAGTGGTAGTTGAAAGGACCTGGAAAAAAAATAAACATGATATTAATGTTCACATTTATACTGATTATGGATAAAAACGTACTTCATAAAATATTTTCAGAGCGATCCCTGGTGAAGGAGTCAGTGTGCAGAGCAGCAGTAGTTGAAAGGACCTGAAAAAAAAATCATTTAGGAATGTTTGCATTCAGATTGGTATGGATAAACACATACCTGGTGAAATGTTTCTGGAAAGATCACTGGCGAAGGAATCAGTGTGCAGAGCAGCAGTAGTTGAAAGGACCTGAAAAAAAAGAATTATTTTAGGAATGTTTGCATTCAGACTGGTATGGATAAACACATACCTGGTGAAATGTTTCTGGAAAGATCACTGGCGAAGGAATCAGTGTGCAGAGCAGCAGTAGTTGAAAGGACCTGAAAAAAAAGAATTATTTTAGGAATGTTTGCATTCAGACTGATATGGATAAACACATACATGGTAAGATGTTTCTGGAAAGATCACTGGCGAAAGAATCAGTGTGCAGAGCAGCAGTAGTTGAAAGGACCTGAAAAAAAAAGAATCATTTTAGGAATGTTTGCATTCAAACTGGTATGGATAAACACATACCTGGTGAAATGTTTCTGGAAAGATTGCTGGTGAAGGTGTCAGTGTGCAGAGCAGCAGTAGTTGAAAGGACCTGAAAAAAAAGAATTATTTTAGGAATGTTTGCATTCAGACTGGTATGGATAAACACATACCTGGTGAAATTTTTCTGGAAAGATTCCTGTTGAAGGAGTCAGTGTGCAGAGCAGCAGTAGTTGAATAAACCTGGAAAAAAAAGAATCATTTTAGGAATGTTTGCATTCATACTGATATGGATAAACACATACATGGTAAGATGTTTCTGGAAAGATCACTGGCGAAGGAATCAGTGTGCAGAGCAGCAGTAGTTGAAAGGACCTGAAAAAAAAAGAATCATTTTAGGAATGTTTGCATTTATACTGATTATGGATAATGAACATACTTCATAAAATATTTTGAGAGCGATTCCTGGTGAAGAAAAGTCAGTGTGCAGAGCAGTGGTAATTGAAAGGACCTGAAAAAAATAAACATATGTTATTAATGTTCACATTTATACTGATTATGGATAAAAACGTATTTTCATAAAATATTTTCAGGGCGATTCTTGACAAAGGAGTCAATGTGCAGAACAGCGGTAGTTGAAAGGACCTGGAAAAAAATAAACATGTTATAAACATATGGATTAACATATACTTCATAAAATGTGAACCGATTCCTGGTGTAAAAGTTACAGGCTCTAAAGTGTATTTAAACAGTTATATGCATAGACAAACTTCATGACAAAATATGGAGAAATGTTTGGTAATGCAGTGGGTATGAAGATTATTCAATTCTTGAATTGAATGTTGAAGGACCAGCATCTGAAATAAATAAGAAGATATTAGTAATGCATACATTGATGTTATATATAGAATTCATAAAACAGTTGAGGCATTACCAAAAGATCGCTCGTGAAGAATTCTGTGTGGAGTTTGAATACTTAATCCATCTAAAATCTATAGTAAAAAATTTATCAATGCAAAGAGGTTTAGAAACTGAGTGATCAAAACTTATTGTTAGGCTAGTTATACAGAAAGAATATATGCAGAAATAAAAATTAAATAAAAATAATAAGCTAATTATTGCAATAATTAATTTTTTTTTTATCTAGTTTACCACTATTATATGAGGCTGACCAATATGCAATTCAATTGTTACAGTAAATTTAAATTTATCAAACTTCTTAGTCCTCTTCAAAAAGCATTTATTCATAGGTTTTCAAATTGTTTCTGTGGTCATAAAAATGTCTATGATTGCTAAATATTTGAGTTATTCATACTTTGAATGCTATCCAAATATTTCCATTGTATCATTCCAGTTGATTATGATGTAATAATCACAGTGGCTGAATTAAATATGCCTAAAAAACAAATTATAAGTTTACAAATCAGTAAATTTAGTGAAGAATAAATAAAGAATTGATCAATAAAATAAATTGAACGTAAATTGAATTTTCACTCAATACTCGACTATTCTACTCTCTTCAAATTGCTTGAAATAATATATCTTGATGCCCAGAAATATAATGTAGAAATTTATTGTTTAAGAATTGCACTTGGGTTTATATGAAATGCATTTACATGAATTGAAAACAGTGAAAATCAAAATGTACCAATACATCAAATCCACATTGCCTAATCTTAAATGATTCAAACAACCACATTTTTTAATATGTTAACTGGATTAGTATGTGTTAGTATTTGTTAGTATTATTAAATACTAGAACAATGGATGCAAAACATGCAATAGTTGTCATTTGAATCAGGAAAGTCAATGCTTTAATGATTTTGTAAATTTGTAAAAGATAAAGCAAAAACAAAAACTATTAATCAATATCTTGTGTAAATTCACTGTTTAATAAATACATTCGTGCCAAGTGCAATTCCAATAAATACCACCATTAGTGCGTCACAGGAACAATGTTCACATAAAAACTGAAAGAATCTGCACAAAATTACAATAGTAAGTGGCAGTGGCAGTGACAAATTCAAACCTAGCTGTATTTGTAAAACACAGCAATTAGTATTGAATTATGAACATCATTAGTGATACATTATCAAATGATGATACGTCACCAAATTTGTCTTTGTGAACAATGCAGTTGTAAAATACTATTGATGGCATAATGATTGTGGCCCAATATACACAATTCTTCTGATCTATAAATTGTAGTGAGTCAGCGCATAGTGATGATTTAAATAACACTTAAATATATACAGATATACTCGCAAAATTAACAAGTCTCCCGATGATAAAACTGTCCGTTGTTCATGTTTACTTTGACTTGGTGCTTTCCAATTTGAGCAAAATCTTTGAAAAATAGTATTTAATAGATATTACATAAAGAATAAAGAATTAAAAAAAAAAATCCGTAAGTCTTTAGAAATCACAATCACTTCTCGATGATGTTGCACAAGGTAGGTCAGCCTTTCAATTGTAAACTCTTGCTTAGGCAACGAAATAGTTTTATTTTAAAGTAGACACTACATGACGTAAATTATAATTATGAGATTTAATGTATCCAGCATGCTCTTAGATATTAATACGACCTGAACAAACTACATAAATCGAGTAAAACAACAAATCGGGAACTGTTTCAACTTGCAGAAGATTCAATAAAATCGTAAAAATCCAAGTGTCATATTGAGCGTATGACGCAACACTGTCGAATACGAAATGAAATCCGAATGAATCCTTAAAGCGAAACTTAATTAGCACAAGTACAACATACCAAATGATTCTTGTAGGTTCTCTCCAGACAACAAATGGAAAGAGGACTTTGTGTTCCAGGATGTTGTCTTCAAACAATTCCAATGAGAAAATGAACTTTTGCAAAGACATCCCAGATTGGCATAAACCATAAATGTGCGAAAAAAAAACTTGTAGATGAGCGACTAAGGAACGTGCACGTTCGTTCGATCATGGTTCGATCGTTGCAGTAACTCGAGCGCCTCTTTTGTTGAGAAATGGAACCAAGGTTTGTTTGAATTTTTAATTTTGACTATTTTAACAATAAAGACGTTATAAATTAAATAGAATAACATCTCTTAATGTCTATAATGATACTAGATTTTTCTAAATAAGCACTCTAATAACTTACACAGCAAGTATTTCAATAGTTATTGATTCACACAAATAAACATATTTCATTTAAATAATCATTACATTAAATACATTTGGTGTAAAATAAATAAATTAATAAATTTTCGAATACTATAAAAGTATATAATTTCTTTTACAGAGGCATTTTGGTTTTGAAGTGATATCTAGAAAATTAAAATAGAATTTTTAAATATAATTACATTTTTAAATATACAAACTTTCTCTAGTTTTTTCATATATAAACTTGTATCTAAGATATTTTAAAAAACAACAATTTTATTTTTTATTTTTATTCAAAGTTTTAAGTCATTCTTAATCGTACATGTTGTTCATATTATAAAATTTAAATTGATATACAAAAAGATCATAGAGAGATCTTTAAAATCAAACATCGCAAGTTTATTTCCTCATAACACAAATCTTAATATTAATGTAAAATAATAAATAAATTTATTAATGAATACAATGTCCATTTTTAAGTTAAGTTAAATATTTAATTAATATTATTTTTTCGTGACTTCAAAGTAGGCATACTAAAATCTAACATATCTCAATTACCACATTCTTGTGCAAACACTACATCCTGAAGAGCATTGAATCAATAACTAAGTTAACATCTATAAGTGTTGAAAATATATTTAACAGCTATTTATTTAAAATTACACCCAACTGTTTGTCAAAATATGCATGAATATATAAACATAGACCACTTTACCTAAAATTTGAAATATAAAACATTATTTGGTACTCACCTAAATCATATTTTCATAAAAAACACAAACTTTAAATCTGTCACTTAATATGGAAATTTATTATTAAGAAAAAGAAACTTGTTCAAGCTCAGCACAGACTGATTAATTATTTTAATAAATTATCAACAAAAGTTGAACAGTAAAACCTATATATTTTTAGACTGGTAACATAATTTTTAGTATCAACAAAATCCTTTTCCAAGCAAACGTACATCAGCAACAGCGGTGTACTAGATTTGCCTTTTTCTTAACTTAGGTATTTTAGAAAAAAAAATTATGTTTATTTGGAGATTCAAACTATGTTGGACAATGGACAGTGGTTACTACGACTCAACCATTTCGGCCATGAAATGTGCTTTTGTTGTTAACACATTTATTTTATATTTGATTGTCTATTTCACCACTACTCTGGCTCTATGGACCGCGATCAAGATATTTAAGTTTATTTCATTAAATTACATAGTTTTTATAACAATATTTTTTTTTGGCATTATTAAGTGGATATTCAAAATTGTATAGATTCTAATTAGTTGTACTAGCCTTACACTTTAGAAATAAAGATATTTTAAACAGCATGTTGCTGATTGTCTGGTGAAATATCTTCAACAATATTATTAAGTACAAGTAAATTAAAATTGTTATTCATTTTGTGGGAAATCTTTAGCATTTTGTACACAAAATATACTTATTTTCTTTTAATGTAAAGAAGATCAAAACATTATTCAATCTTAATCAACTTAAATATAAACACCTTAGTCCATAATACTAAATTTATTATATCTTACAAAACTTAATACATGTTTATAAAAATAAATTTGCAATGTGACCTTTGCTCACAATGATAATTTCAATAAATACAAAATTCAACAATACAAACCCTCATTCCCACTGTATATAAAAATTAGTAATTTTAATCATTCAAATCCTAGATTTTGTCCCACTGGTTCCACTTTTTACATCAAACAATCTTCTGACAAAATACACCTAAAAATTAAGTTTTTTGATAAACAAGATCAAACAGTTAAATTTTCATACATAAATTCAAATAATTTTTATGTAATTGAATTAGATTTCATTCTAATTAGCTGATGAGTGAATTACCTGAACATAAGTAGTAAATGCAATAACAAGTATTTGGGCAATTGACCAGTTCATAACATAAGAATTATTTGCTTCTAATATATTGTAATCTCTTGCTTCCCTACCCCGACTGTAATACTGATACTGCAACATCTCATTGATATTTCTTTCAACTGTTTTAATAGTGGACTGTAAACAAATAATAACCGTAAATGTTAAAAAAAACTTGAATAACAGTTATGATATAGCACATTGTTTTTTAATTGTATCTATAAATAGTGGCTATATTATTAAACATTCAACTCACTGTAAAATTATTCATATTTAAATTCAATTCTTCGACTTCTTTAGTAAATTTGTCCCACTGATCATACTGTATGACAGTGATATATAAATTAACAAGCTTGCTCGCAAATCTTGAGAACTGATTGTCTATGCATACAGAATAATAACCACCAGTTGATTTCTGATCATTATAATCAGAATTAGCCTGCCATTGATAAGGATGAACTATTTGGCCACTTGGATGGCGAACTGCAAAGCCTGCCATACCATCTCCACCTCTAAGGACCTGAAACCATTGTTTGTTTTTACATTTTCTCAGCAAATATAAGCTTCCAAGAAATGGTTCATGCTTTAGAATAAATCTAAACGTTATATGAACGACATACCTACTTGAAAACTAACATAAAATGTAGCGCCAGGTTGAACATATTGGTAATAACAATCTTCTTTCCCAGCATCTATATGCACTTTATAATCCATCGCCACCGCAGGTAAATTTTCGTACCAGGGTACTGTTTGAGTTTGATTTAAGTGTAGGCATATTTGAATAATATATAAAAATAACAATATCTTCAGAGGTGTACACGTATCAACACACGCCATTTTTCCCAAGTAACGTGTCGGTGTCAACGTCAACTGCCACAAGCGAAACCTTACTTACTTGTTTTACCTTGTATTGTAAGTCATCATATGATCATACATTATTATAGTATTATACATTATTATATTGTCTAGGTGATCATAACAGAACAGAGATTGAACCCTAGACAATATTGGAATACGATGTGTTCATATTGAACAATGAAAATGCTCCCCTTTTTAATTAAAAAAAAGTCGTAAGCATAGATAAAACCAGCGTTAACTACTGATACGAATGCATGCTTGTATTATTATATTGTCTAGGTTGTATACATTGATGCATAATCAACATGAGATACAGATTTTAGATAAATTTTTCAACTGTTCATTTCAAAAATAAAATTTTCGCTACTATAAAAAAGCAATATAATAGAAATCTTTCAAACATATATCCATTTGTTTCTAAAAATGTATTTTATTTAAATATGGACATCAACTGTAATCAGTAAATTATTCAATTGCCTAGGCAATATTGAAATGTATATGTATATATATATATACATATACATATATATATATATATATATATATATAATATATATATATATAATATATATATATATATATATATATATATATATATAATTCTTATATATATATATATATATATATATATATACATATTATATATAATTCATATATTATATTATATATATATATATATATATATTTCTGATGTATATATTCATATTATTATGTTGCTTAGGTTAGTAGCCACCTATTAATAATGGATTTATATATCAACTATAGAATCTGATTATAATCCCTTAAGCGCGCAACAACAACAAACTTCATCAAGAAGTTAATAAATATAATTAATAACTATTGGATTAATAAAGATCATTACAAATTATGCATACTTTGCACATATCTATTTCTCATCACGATTATTAATAAGATTCTGAAATAATATTATTATAGTTGATTCCAGCAGGTTATGAACAAATATTACTTGTATTTTATTAAAAATAAAATTGAGATAATTATTTTAACTTAACTATCTTCAAAAATGTGACATCATGGACTACAAGAGATATTTCATACTATTAAAATAATGTTTCTTCGAGAAACTATTTAAGATAGTGCATCCACATAACACTGGAAAATAAAATTGTTGAGTGAAATGAAAATTTCACATAATGAAAGAATGATCTGCAACAAAATAAGAAAAGATTATAATTAACAAAAATGTAAGGAAAAAAACCATTTGAGGAAAGTTTCTGTTAGTAACATCAAATGTATTTATAATACTATCACTACTACATATAATAAAATGCAAATGCAAAAATAATTAACATAAAATATCTTTCATATGTTTTCTACCTTACTCAAAAGAAAAGTACATATTATATAATACATATACATGTAAGAGAATAAAACTTACAGATTCAAATAAAATCTATTGTCATATGATCAAAGGTCAAATTAATTTCTATGATCAATCCCTTACTCTTATTTTAATTAATTAATACACATAAAAAAATCAAATAATTTACCACAATACCAAACACTATTGATTGTTGCCACTGTATCGACAACCATTATGTCAAAAACCCGTTTACTAAAACAAACCCAAATTATCTAATTTTGGATAAGTTAATATCGGCGAGGAGTGCCTCTTCTAGCCCTATTCGATGCTCTACCACGTGTGGCCATATTTGCTCTAGTATTAGGTGTTGCTGTTTTATTAGCCACTGAATTTTGATTTTGCTTGTTTGAATTATCTGGGACAGGCGCAGCTGCTACCTCAGTTTTAATATCAGTTTTAGGAACTTCTTTATTATTAGTGGTATTATTTGTTTGCAAGAGCTTTTCATTAGAATCAATGTCTTCGTTCTTTTTTTCTTCTATGCCTAATGTTAAGTAATATATTAATGTAAGCTTGTCACTTGAAAATAAGTAAAATTTATTATCAATAGCAAAGAAGCAATTTCATATATTACCTTCAGCAGCACTTTCTGGCAATTGTGGCTCTATACTATCCATAATTTCCTGTTTCACTTCCTGCTCTTGTTGTTCAACTTTAACATCAGCAGCAGATTCAATATTGTCATTAGACCTTAAACATAATTAAAATAATGAAACTGCAAAATGACTAATATCATACATAAAACCTTTAATAGCAAATTTGTAATTTAAATGTAAACAAGTGGTAGTAAAGCACACACAAATCTCAATAACCCATTCATCATACAAGAGAACACAGGTTTAGTACACAAACATTAATATTTACATTTCTGAAGCATTAATATTTTCATCAACATTGTCTGTTGCCTCCATTTGCTTGTCTTCACTGGTTTCTTCTAATTCATTTGCATTATTCTCCTCTGGCCCTTCTTGTTTAGATTTTTTCTGATATAGTAAATGATTTTATAAGACATAAATACATACTTTATATTTATATTTATATATATATATATATATAAGCATAGTACCTGCTGCGCAGAAGCAACTTGCTTCTTCATGATTTTCATGAAACTTTCATAATGCTTGAGTGATTTCATATGCACAGCTGCAGCCTCAGAAGTTGCCATAAAATGATGGCATATAGTGCAGCTATAACAAGGTATTTCTTTGATAAAACTCATTCCTACTGGAGTTTTTGGATCATATTTGGGAAGATCAGAAAGTGTGCAACCTGGTAAAAGTTACAAATGACAAACAGTTTTAGTCTTTAGTGGTAATTAGAGTAGAAACAAATTTACTCAATTTTTTTTTTGATTAACTAATATTTAATTATAGTTAAAAAATGTATGTACCAGATAAGTCAGTTCCCTCTGCAAAATCTGTAAAATTATCAGGTTTGCTTGTTTTTTCTCCCCCTTCTTCCGAAGTCTCTGCAATTGTTTGCTTTATGACATTTGCATCTTGAACTTTAACCATTGTATATTTTTGCATATCAATTCCTGCATCTTCTCCTTGTTCAACATATTCCTTTAGCTCGTCATCCTCACTGCTTAGCTTGATGATTCCTGAATAATTACAGTATTAGTTAAGCCCATACAAAAATGAAATCATTGATCAGGTGAATGTATCAAAATATTTATTTTCTCACCCAATTCTGAAATTTTCTTGATATGACTTGTTGATAGTAGATGTTCATCCCAATCAATTCGAGTGGGAAACTCTTGATCACAGGAGATACATTTAGGATGCAAGAATCTTTTTAGACGCAAATGTCCTGATGAGTGACGATGCAATGTAAGAGTTGTATTTGTAAATTCAGTGTCACACATAGCACAAAACACTGGCATGGATTGTTTGTTCACATTTTGACCTGCAGATTTTTTTTTGCTATTATAGAATCAATAATAACTTCATACAATAAGGTTACATACTAACTTCAAATTGAATTGAACATTTTTAGATGCTTTTGTCATTTCTAGATTACATTTATTTTGTATAATGTATGTATTACCTTTGCCAAAACGTCTTTTGCGCTCTGTTTCAATCTGTCTTGTGTTCTCTGCCATACGGATCTCATGACGAATGAGTTGACCCTTTATAGCATAACTGTCTGATAAACTCTCCATCATCATTAAATGTGCCCGACCTATTACAATTAAATATTAATCAAGCAAAAGAACAGAATCTTTAATTCGTATCCTTAATTTTTTTTTAAATGATTGAATTCAATAAAGATTAATAAACATGATTATAATACCAATTATAATACATACCTTTCAAATGTTTCTTAAATGAAGTGCCATCCCACATGCTTTTTTTACAAACATGACACTTAAAGTATCTTTTCTCAACTCCTTCAAATTCATTAACAACATTTTTCTTAGGTGATTCTGCATTTCCACCATCAGTTTTTGTAGCATTTTGTTCATCTGAAGAATCAGTGGTTTTTTCAACATTATCAACTTGTTTCTCTTCATTTGCTGCTTCGTTTCCTTTCTGGTCTTCAGAAGCATTATTTGATCTAAATGCATATATAAATATATTATATAAAAGCATATATGGCATATATACAAAATGTAAGCAAATTTCATTACATAGAGCAGAATATATCAAGATAAATGTTGATAGAAACTGTCAAATAGAAACAACCCCATTATACAAAAATATGATAGATCATTTAGAAATGTAAGAATAAAATTAAAATATTTGTTTATTTTCAGCCCATTGAAAAGATAACTCAGCATTGGTCAGAAGACCAAGTCTTTGTACACTCATCCAATACATAAAAATGATGAAATTCAAGTTGCAAGGCCATACAAAAGCCTAGAATTGAAATTGAAAATTGGTATTTATGGTTTTAGGAAGAAATATTAGAAGGCTTACCTCTTCCCGGGCTGAGATTTATTATTCCTATTGTTTAAATTTCCAGGAGTTTTCTTAAACTGCTTCGATCGCTTATTGTTGCCGATATTATTAGTACCAGACATTTTGGCAACACGATTGCGACTATAGTCGCGGTTACCTTGCCTGCTCATATTGCTCCTATTCAGCATCTGGGACATTAAATGTCCAGAAAAAGATGGCAACAAAAAAAGTAATATAGATAGAATATATAAAAATCTGTCTCATCTTCTATAAACCAGCTTATAAAACATTGTTAATAGAATTAACAATGAAATACACAGCAAAAATAACCAAAGGACTATGTAAAAATCGAGATAACAATAGTTATTCGATATAAAAATAGTTTCCCACTGATTTAATTTCTTTTAGAACAGTATTAAGAAGATTGTGTGGGAAAAGAGAACTTGCATGCTTTTTTCAATTGCTTTTAGCAAATACACATGTAGATCTGCCTGGTGAATCTTATAAAAATGTATAATGCAGAAGATGCCTTAATACAAGATCAGAAACTTTTTTATGTAAACTCCACCACAATATTGATTATATGTACCAAAGTAAAGTAAAAATAGAATTAGAGGAAGTTTACTTTATCATGATGAGGGAGCGCAGATTCACTCAAAACTAATGAATCACTAGATTATAAATTGGAATAAATTTCAATTATAATTTTGAAGATAACTCATGCACAACATGAAGATTGAAAAAAAATTTCATGCAAGTTCCCATTGATGACAGAGGTGGAATAACTATTTTGGATTTTATTATAATCAATTGGTACAAAAAAAGTATATTTAATCATTTTGAATTGCTACTAAGAAAACAAGTCAAGTACATTAAACTTTTCCAGATATAATCTAAATTTTCTAAAAATACCTTTCCTGGCACCCCTTGCCTCATTCTTGGAGTACCATAGTCCTGATCCATTGGCATAGGATTAACATCCAGCAATGATGGTAAAATGTTGTTTGAATTGCGGATTAGATTACTAATTAGATTATTGGCTAACAATAGAGTAGCATTTTCTTGATAGTTGCCAGAGTTTGAGTTTCTTGGCTCAGAAGAATTATTCCACGGATTCATTTGCATTGGTCTTTGATAACCTCGGCCCAACTCATTGAAGGAATTGGAATAGTTTGGTCCTCGACGATAACTCATCTATAATATAAAAAAAAAACTTAAATACCGTGGTTACATAAAATGTATGTAATGTACCTTCTATAAAGAATGGAAATTAAAAGGAAATGATAGTATGACACTCTTTTATGGTACAAAGAAAAATAGATCACACAATACAAAAGAAAACAAAGACGCTATTGATAAATGTAGATAAGAATATGGAGGTATAGTACAAAGAAATAAGTTTTGGCTGGTATAAAGTTCTCATGAACAGGAAAACGATAAATAGATTATTTTGTATTATAGATAAAACATCCATGCACACTATTATATTAATTGTTATTACAGCATCATTATATAGAATTTTAATGGATCGCTACATAAATCGATACCAAAGGTACCAAACATTACACGTAGTAAGTAAATATAAAGAATTTGCTTGATATATGAACGCACATAGTACAACATATACACCAAATAACAATACATACCTTAAATAGATTTCAATTTATCAGATTAAAGTCAACTAAGCAATCAATACACATCAACAATGAGAAAATAGTTTAGCAATGTCTTCGGACGCCTTGGTGGAAATCACTAGATGGGCTCAGATCATTTGTTTTAGTATGACCAGATGTGACAACGACGCAAAACCGGTAGCATGGCACACAAATTACGTCTTTTAACATCAGGCAACCCTGCAGTCACAATTTTGTGATTGTGATGTGATTTGAATCGACTGTCCTAGCGGCTTAAGTCTTCACCTAGCGGCGAAATTTATAAGTTATAAGTAGCTTTTGAGTTACAACTTGGAACTTGAAAATCGTTAGAGAGGGGTTAACCCCTAAAAAAAAACATTTAAATTAAATTAAGTACACGTCGGCGGTTATAATCGAGTGTGTGTAGATATTTTATAAATTGTTATGTTTGCTTTGTTAAAATAATAATAATACTAAGTATCAATTTGTTGGTCAATGTTACATCTGTTAATACCTTATTGCATCATTCGCTCGCGCATAACCTGTTATTGCTGGTAGGATTTTACCATATGCTATTGAAGAATAAATGAAATTTCTGCAAGTAAAAGGATAAAGTATAAAAGATACCTTATTTAAAATGAATACCCAAATGACAGCTCGAGACATTAGAAATACGTTTATAGATTTTTTTAAATCTAAACAACATCAATATGTTCATTCCTCATCAACCGTACCGTTGGATGATCCAACTCTTCTTTTTGCTAATGCCGGAATGAATCAATTCAAACCAATATTTCTTGGTACTGTCGATCCCAATAGCGATATGGCTAAATGGACAAGAGCGGTTAACACACAAAAGTGTATCAGAGCAGGTGGAAAACACAATGATTTAGATGATGTCGGTAAAGATGTTTATCATCATACATTTTTTGAAATGTTAGGAAATTGGTCATTTGGAGACTACTTTAAAAAAGAAATTTGTGCTTGGGCATGGGAATTATTAACGCAGGTGTTTAAGTTACCTGCTGATAGATTGTATGTGACTTATTTTGGAGGAGACGAAGCTTCTGGTTTAGCTGCAGATGAAGAATGCAAACAAATATGGTTAGATCTGGGTGTATTATCTTCTCATGTTCTGCCTGGAAATATGAAAGATAATTTTTGGGAAATGGGTGAAACAGGCCCTTGTGGTCCATGCTCAGAATTGCATTATGACAGAATAGGAAATAGAGATGTGCCCCATCTAGTTAATATGGATGACCCTGATGTATTGGAAATTTGGAACTTAGTATTTATACAATATAACAGAGAAACAGATGGTGAACTAAAGCTTTTACCAAAAAAGCATATTGATTGTGGAATGGGATTTGAAAGATTGGTTTCGGTTATCCAAAACAAACGTGCCAATTATGATACTGATTTATTTGGACCTCTCTTTGAAGCTATACAATCTGGTACTGGTGCACCTCCGTATCAAGGCAGAATTGGGAAAGATGATAAAGATGGAATTGATATGGCATATCGAGTCTTAGCAGACCATGCTCGGACTATTACCATTGCCTTAGCAGATGGAGGAGTACCAGATAATACTGGCCGTGGTTATGTATTAAGAAGAATTTTAAGAAGAGCTGTTCGCTACAGTTCTGAAAAGCTAAATGCAAAACCAAAATTTTTCTCAAGTCTGGTTCATACTGTAGTTGATTTATTGGGAGATACTTTTCCAGAATTGAAGAAAGATCCACAAAGCGTTATTGATATCATAAATGAAGAAGAAGAAATGTTTTTAAAAACTTTATCTCGAGGAAGAAATTTGCTTAATCGCACTATAAATAAATTAGATAATGCTAGTATAATACCTGGTGATATTGCATGGAGACTTTATGATACATATGGATTTCCTGTGGATTTAACACAGTTGATGTGTGAAGAAAAAAACATGACTGTAGATATGCAGGGTTATGAAGAGTCTAAAAAACGAGCTCAATTATTGTCCCAGGGTAAAGCTGGCTCAGTTGAAGATACAATTAATTTAGATGTTCATGCAATCACCCAATTACAAAATGAAGGACTTCAAGCTACTGATGATTCTTTTAAATATAATTACAATGCAAATTCATCAGATTTATTAACAGAATATAGCTTTGAATCATGTATTGGTGAAGTTGTAAGACTTCGTCACAATAAAGAGTTTGTTAATCAGGTAACTTCTGGCATGGAATGTGGTGTTATTCTTGATAAAACTTGCTTTTATGCAGAACAGGGTGGTCAAATATATGATGAGGGTTTTCTAGTAAAAATAAATGATGAAAGTACAGAATTTGCTGTCAAAAATGTACAAGTGCGTGGTGGGTATGTAATGCATATTGGAACATTGGAAGGAACATTGAAAGTAGGTGATAAAGTTACTCTACACATAGATGGGGCACGTAGACGCCTTATCATGAATAATCACACAGGAACTCATGTCTTAAATTTTGCTTTGAGATCTGTTCTTGGAACAGAAGCCGATCAACGTGGTTCTCTAGTAGCTCCAGATAAATTGCGATTTGATTTTACAAATAAAAGTGCATTATCAATAAATCAAATAAAAGACACTGAAATTTGTACACAAAATATGATAGCTAAAAATGAAAAGGTGTATGCAAAAGAGTCGCAATTAGCAGTTGCTAAATCTATTCAAGGATTACGAGCAGTGTTTGAGGAGACATATCCCGATCCAGTAAGAATTGTTTCAATTGGTATCCCAGTTGAGGATTTAGAAAAAGATCCTTGGAGTCCAGCAGGAACAAAAACTTCAGTTGAGTTTTGTGGAGGAACACATCTTTTACAAGCAGGCCATATTGGTGATTTTATAATTGCTAGTGAAGAAGCAATTGCAAAAGGTATACGACGAATTGTAGCACTGACTGGACCAGAAGCTACAAAAGCAATTAAAAAAGCAGATCTTTTGCAAAACGAATTGGTAAAATTGAAGGAAGCTGTCATTGCCGATAAAGAAGCATCAAACTCAAAGGCTCATGTTAAGCATATCATTGAATTAACTGATGATATTTCACAAGCTTTAATTCCATATTGGAGAAAAGACTGCATGAGAAATGAACTGAAATCCCTTAAGAAAACATTAGATGACAAAGATAGAATGGCAAAAGCTGCTGTTATGAATGACATTGTTGAGAAGGTAAAAGAATTGTGCCTTTCAAGTGAATCAGATGTATTTGTTAAACAACTGCAAGCAGATTCAAACACTAAAGCCTTAGATGCTGCTTTAAAACAAATAAAATTATTGAAACCAGATGCATCAGCCATGTTTTTCTCTGTTGATCAAGACAATGGTAAAATATTCTGTTTAGCTTCTGCTTCCAAACAAGCAATTCAAAAGGGATTAAAAGCAAATGAATGGGTTAATCATATAACAAGAATCATAAATGGTAAAGGTGGTGGTAAACCTGAATCAGCACAAGCATCAGGTAGCAATATTGCAAAAATTGATGAGGTGTTAATTGCTGCAAAAGAATTTGCAGATTTGAAATTACTGTAAAATGTATTTTACTTCTGCATTTGTTTGAAAACATTTAACTATTATTCTTTAGTCAATTTATACCGTTATATCATTCATATACATTTGTAATTTATTATCAATAAAATTATTTGTACTTAATCATAAACATTATTCAAATAACATATAATTTCAACTATCTGTTTCAAATATATCATCATATAATATTCTTAACTGCATTAAAAGTTTTTCAATATTTGTGCCTACCTTAGCTGATATAGGTATAACAGGCAAATCTGTTTTACTTTCAAGAAGTTCCAAATTATTTTTTGAGTCTTCAATATCAATTTTATTAGCAATAACTAAATGAGGTCTTCCTAAAAGTTCTGGACTGAACTGCCTTAACTCATTTTTTAGTATATCCAAATGAACCCATGGATCTTTCAGAGAAACATCTAGAACAAATAAAAGTGCAGAACAGCGTTCTGCATGTTTTAAGAACTGTATTCCTAAACCACGATTTTTGCTTGATCCTTCAATTAATCCTGGGAGATCTGCGACTGCAATTTGTTCAAAATCATCATATTGAATCATACCTAAGTGAGGTCGCAAAGTTGTAAATGGATAAGGAGCTATTTTAGGCCGAGCACGAGAAATTGCTTGTAAAAGAGTACTTTTACCAGCATTTGGAAATCCAATCTGTTAAAAAATAGGCAAATTATCAGAAATTATTAGAAAAATGACTTTTAATTTGAGTTTGATTCTTGATAAACTTACAAGACCCATATGTGCCATACTTTTAATTTCAAGAACATATCGCAAATCTTCTCCTTTAGCCCCAAATTCACTAATTTGTGGAGCTTGTTCAATATCTGTTGTGAAAAAGTGATTTCCTTTACCCCCAGCACCACCACGAGCAGCAACAAACATTGTCCCTTCCTTACTTAGATCTCCAATTACCTAATAGATGAATAATATGTTTAATGTAAGTAATCTCTATTTAATGTACTCTATATATCAAAGGAAAATCAAAGTTTTAACAATTAATAAGTTAAGTCAAAAATAACGTACAGAATAGATTTAAAAAAAAGACCAGCAAACTAATTATGTATGGCAGTTAATTCTTAAAAAAATAAAACTTAAACAACAAATGCAACCTACATCGCCATTAGAATTTTTTATTATTGTGCCTACTGGAACTTTAGCTACTGTATGAGGAGCATTCCGACCATGGCAATCTTTTCCTCTGCCCTTTTCACCTGAATCAGCCTTTAATATTGTTTCTAAGTGGCTCAAATTCGACACATTTGTACATGCTTCAAACACAACATGACCACCATTTCCACCATCACCCCCATCAGGGCCTGCATTTTCATTTGCCCATAGTTGCAAAAATGATATGCAGCCATCTCCACCATCACCAGCGATGGTTCGAACAGGTTTAGTATCTATAAATTTTTGAGTCTGCACATAAAATTTAAAAATAAATAAAAGTGCAATAATAGAATTTACATAAGATTTTAGGAGTATTCTAATAATTAATTATTTTGATTGTTTTTCCATAAGTATGGATTTTCTACTTTCATGTATTCATACTGAATTTTCAGAAATTGTTTTGTAGATATTCTCTTATATAACTTTTAAAAAATGTGCCATTTAAACGATATATATATATATATAAATAAATATCTTTATTTAAAATTATTTAATTCATATTTAAATACACGATGCTCTCTTAAGAGCACAAATAAATAAAATCGTACTTTCGTCCGTGTAGATTTTTGCTTTTTAGGTTTAAGTGCTACAGCTACAGTTTTTGAGTAACATTGGCAAAGACTAATAGCACCATTTAACTTTGGAACATTAAAACTAGCTTTGAATATTTTGAACATTTTTAAAATATGATTTAAATGTTCATAGTTTACTTAGATATGTTCTAGGGTTATGTTCCTATTGTATATTGTTTTATTTTGACAATAAAAATTAACGAAGTTGATGAAAATGAAATGTCAAATAAATGCAGTGCTACCGCTACACAAACTTATTATTAATACTTTTTGTCTACAACGACAATACCACTAAAAATATATAGATTAGAACTAATCTGGCACTACAACTGTCAAAAGTCTTAAAATATAATAACAAATATATATTTATATGTTGTTTTGTAAATAGATTTTTTCAGTTTTCATTTTCATAGAATTATAATGAACATATTGTAACAATTTTATTATATGAGATAGGTGTATTTTTTATTTAATATTAAAATATTAGTTATATTACTAAGCTAAATTAAGTTGCGACCCAGGCACGACTTTAATTGAAGCTTTACAGTTCCAATAAATATCAAAAATGACTGAGCAAGAAATAGCTCCGCAAAAGTTATGGATTGGAAATTTGGATATAAGATTAACGGAGTAAGTTGGATAATTGTTTTAATATATATGTGTACATACATACAATTTACATATTAACTGAAGTTTTTTTTTATAAACTGGTTTCAAATTTTAAAATTTATTCAAAAATGCGGTAATATTGAAAATTTTGATCTGCCATATGTTCGCAATGGAACCAATAAGGGTCAACACAGAGGCTTTGCCTTTGTTACATATAAATCCTCTGGAGATGCAAAGCATGCTATGGACACCATGA
Organism: Ctenocephalides felis; assembly: GCF_003426905.1. Taxonomy (NCBI): domain Eukaryota; kingdom Metazoa; phylum Arthropoda; class Insecta; order Siphonaptera; family Pulicidae; genus Ctenocephalides; species Ctenocephalides felis. Next base: position 24,711,593 of record NW_020537758.1, on the reverse strand, counting down.
ATGGAAAAATAATAATGGGAAGAAGAGTAGTTGTAAAATTTGCAAATAAAATCAATGATGTATGTGCATAATGTATTCTTGTGTATGTGAAACTTTCAAGTAACTATTGAATTTTCTTTATAGGAAGACATAAATAATAAGCCAGATCTAAAAATTTCTGCCCTAACTGGAGCATCATCAAATTCAAACAGAATAGGTAGAGAAACTACAATTCGAGCTATTGAATCAAAATTAAAATTGATGGAAAATCAATCCCTAGATGTTTGTGCAACCTTCAACAAACCTGCTGCTGGCGAAACAAGTTTGGTTAAAAATTATCAATATAATTTAAATTCTAAACCAATCATAGAAAAACGAAGTAATTTTGATCACAAATATAGGGGATATAGAGAACATAAACCTTACACGAAAAAAAAATAATGAGTATAATTTAATTATACAATATATATTAAAATATGTTTCAGACTCAATTTTGTATTTAAAATAAATTATATTACAAGACATTTTTTTTATATTGCCTAAAATCAATCTAGATGTGGCAAGATAAAATTATCTACTATAGAAGTGTTAAGATGCCAATCATAATGTTGTACTCCTGGAACTGTTATAAACAATAACTGGTCTTTTATAAACATATCACGTAATCCTAAGAGGTCTTTAGTGTAAATATCACGCTTCTTCAATGGAATAACATCACCATTTTCATCATAATATCCAAATTGGCTAAAACATCCCAAGATAATATAGTTCACAAATTATAATTTCTTTATTAAATCAATTAAATTTGTTCATAAATCATAATAAGAATTTAAAAATAATTAATAAAAATAAAAATTAAAAGCCAATAAGTATATAAAAAAAAACATTTTTCTTGTGTATAATTGTATATATTAAACTAAAAATCAATTCACCTTGATTCCCACGGTGTTATAACTCCATCATCTGGTCCACCAATTAAAATAAATTTTTCTAACTTTTTCAAAGTGTTTTTGAATTGAGATGATTTTGAAGAATGTAATTCATTGTTAACATATGGCAAAAAAACACTAATATTCATATACAGATCTTGATGATATGGATCATTCCAATAATTACCCACAGAAGTATATTGCCCAATTCGTGAGTAGAATAATTCATATGCCGTCTTACAAACCAAATTGGGAAATATCAAATGCAAAAATGCAGCTATAAATATATTTCAATATTATTATGTTTTTTTAGCATCTAATATAAATTACATTATGTGTAAAGCATTGTCTTACCTCCATACTGACCAGCTTGAGGTGAACTTAAAGATATGAGCTTCTTCACATTGTGATTGGGAAGCGATTGTATTGCAACTCTGGACAGAAGGCCACCTTGAGAATAACCTGCAAAATAGTTTCAATATTTACAAGATATATTATTTATATAAAACATATGTGCATTACCAATGATGTGTATTCCATCGGGATGACTATCAGAAATATTTTTTATATCATCAATTATTTCATGAACCTGACGCCAAGCTGGCTCTAAACTTGACCAACCTGCAAACTTTTCAGTATTGTAGATAACTGTTCCTGGGTGTATCTTGAATGTGATTCGATATGAAATTATATTTTATAATTATAAAATATATATTAATATATATATATATATATATATATTATATATATACATAATTATGTATTAAATAATTTCTAATATAATTATATTTAATTAAAACATTTTTTTACCGTGGTACCTCTTGAATACGTTTGCCTATTAAATTCATACTATTGCTTCCTGTTAAAATTCCATGCATTAATACTACAGGCTTATAAGCTTCGCAGATTACATGTAAATATACAAATATTAGCAGATCAGAGAACTTCATTTTACTATTAATATCTATATATTTTTGATATAAATTGTTCGATTAAAGTATTGCATATTAATATACAAAGTACAAAGAAAAATGCGCACGAAGTGAATTGAATGAATCGGACAGTTAAAATTGAATATTGTTTGTTATTTAGAAGGTTATCATCCCCACTCTGAAATCAAGCTGATGTCACAGACTCTAAAATTAGTATGGAAGTGAGTAACTTACTTACTCATATTAATCCAGAGCAAAAAGGAACATACATACTAAGGAGAAAAATATATTATTCCTCATATATCAATATATTATCCAGATACATAAAATGGCTTTTATTCTTTTAAAATAGGTGCAGCCGTTCTTTGAGAAAACGCCGACGAAAAGTCACATACACACATACTTTTTCCAACTTTGGTCTCGAACAAATCAGAATGGCATGAAAAGTTGAAAAAATATAAAGCTAGTAAAACGTTAAAAAAGAATTATCCTAAAGACCATTTATAAACAGTAAAATATATTATATTATAATTATTTAACACTTCTATGTTCTTAAAAGCATTTAAATTGTAAAAATATGTATACAGTATATTATATATATATATATATATATATATATATATATTATATATATATATATATATATATATATATATATATATATAACATTTATAATGAGCAATATATTTTATGGCGCCACCGAAGACGAAGGAACATCATTAATTTCTGGACTAGAAGTTGGAGGATGTCTGAAAAGTAAATACAAATTTGAAAAAAACATAAATAAAGTGTCAATAATTATTATTTTATTATAATAGTAGCATTTGTGAAAATCGCCTTAATCAGTTTTTTTAATAAACTTTACCTTCTCCTATATCTGTAGATAATAAATAGAATGATTGCGTTTCCAAATAGAAGGCCGCCAATCAGCAATGAAGGAACGATAATATCTAAGGAAAAATATTACAGTTAAGTAAATATATATTCACACTTTTATTTATAAAATAAATAATTTCAATATATGTAATTAACAGTAAATTAATATAATTCAAAATTTACCGAAAAACATATCGCCTTGTTCGTTAGCCATTACAGCTTTTGCTTCGTTAATAAGAGGGGTTGTGTCTATTTTATTCTCTTTTATATCTGCAAAAGGAATATTTTCAATTTGTTTTAAAATGATTTACATTTACAACATAATATTAACTATTTCATAATAGGTAACATGCATTAATTAATAATATATTATTATTAGTATTAGTATTTTTTCCATGGGAAAATATTTACAAAGAGTCCAGTTTTTCAGACCAGTATGAACGCTCACGATTTAATTAATTTTAATAGGTCCTATTATTAAATTTAGATTGACCCTCTAGAAGACCTTCACAAATGTACAATAAATTGTCACTCATGGGTTAATATGTATAACAGAGAATATATATAACACGTTTTATACAAAATTTCATTGCAGATTTCATCAAAATAGCACGAAAATTACCGATTAAAATGGCAGAACTGTAAATTATTTCACAAACTTTTCATTGATTTTTTTCTAATTTTTTACAGTTTATCTAAACATTAGAAAACGTAATTTTCTTCCAATTATACGTAATTATTTTTTTTTTATTACTACAAATTTCAACAATCAGAATAAGTCGAAAGTGAGTAATGAAAAACAAAACAGAGAAATATATATATACATATATATATATATATATATATATATATGTATATATATATATGTATATATATATATTTATATATATATATATATATATGTATACACATATTTATATATATATGTATATATATATATATATATATATATATAGATAGATATAAATTATAATAACAATAATACATAATTTAATTAAATTTGCATTAAGTGTTTTTTTATTTCATTAAATCGTATTAAAACATGTGCTTATATTTTCTTGTGATTGATTTTCATTTTATTTCCGTTTGTCCTAGTTATTTACTTAAACTTAAAAGTCAATGTTCTGAAAATTATAATAAATTTTTATAATAATAATAAAAAAACTAAACAGTATGCAGTATGAATAAATATGTGAATAAATATGAAGTAATAAAGAATAAATTTAATATGAAGTAATATAAAACCTAATTATAAAGTCATAAAGTTAACCATCAAGTCAATTTTCTTAATGTTATAATATATTTTTATCTTAATAATAAAATAGCACACTTGATAATAAAAATGTATGAATAAATATGAATGAATAAAGAAGAGCTTTATACATATTGATTGCAATATTTTGATGTAAAGAAAGATGTGCTCTATATAATGAATTTTATGATTCAGTTTATCAAATTCACGCATGTCAGCAAATAGCATATGCGCCGTATAAGCAGTTTGTGAATGAAAGCATTGACAAGAATATTCTGCGCTTCGAAGCGATGAGAAAATATAAGTATAGCTTATAAAGTTTATTTTTAACTAATTACATGCATTTTGTTTGTATTAAATCTGATAATATGTTTAGAAATAGTATAATGAACTAGTAGTGCATGGCATCGTGGCTTAAAGGAAATTGCTGGAACTGAATTACCATTTTTGGCTCTGTTTGTTCTGTCCCGGCCTTTACTGAAACCTTATCAGCACGTGTCCCAGAATCGAATGTTGCTTGAATTATTCAAATCGGTTGATCCGTGTTGACGAAATCGTCGACGTAAATTTGTATCCGCACATACATACATACATACACACACCAATATTCATTTTTTCTAAGGTATGCCAAAATGTTCAGAAACCTTGGAAACGTAAAGATGAGCAAAAATTTTAATTTTCGATTTTTAGACAATAGTAGAACTTATCCTAAAGGAAGTTAAAAATATAAGTAGTTTTTAAGGTTTATATTGAACTAATTACACGCGTTTTGCTTATATTACATTTGAGAATGTGTATAGCAATCTATACATGGTATCCTGGTAATAGTACACCTAAGTCTGTTTTTACACGGTCTTTTTGTACACGATTTTGATATAACACGGTTTGAAAATTGAATATTTTTAATTTTTTTACACGATTTTATTCCATTTAGCACGATTTGAAATTTTATGTACTTACATTTTTTTTGTCAAATTTAATTTTTGCGAAGTATGTTCATATCACAAAAAAGTATTTATGAAAGAAAAAAGTCTGAAACCATCGATAGTATCGATAGTTTGCGAACACTAGCTTAAAGATTTAAGTGAATTCTCCTTTAGTGCGTACAAACAATTTTTACTGGTCAAAGCAAATGTGAATAGCACTAATTTAAGGGAATTCTCTTTATGTGCATACAATAAAATTTACTAGTCAGATTTAAGTGAATTCCCCTTTAGCGCGTACAAACAATTTTTACTGGTATTTACTTTCACTTATTCTATTTTATTTTATTTTTTACCTTAAAAATTGAATAACCTATTCTTTTCGTTCACAACATAGTTTTTTAGTTCCTGAACTTGCCATACATTTAATTTATATTAGGTTGTCAAATATCTCCCTTCCGCCTTTTTGTATTATAAACCAAGAGCAAAAAAGCGGAAGGGAGATATTTGACAATCTAATATATATACTTTTAAGATTAGAGTGCATATCTTTTTTGTCATTAATTACTATGCTTGTGTAATAATATAATAAGCATTATATATTTGATTTAATAAAATAAACATGAATTCTTGTTCTTAAAAATTCTTGTTTTTCACTAATTTTAATAGGTTTTAGAGATTAGGAACAAATCACCCATTTTTGTATAAGATCAATGTCTTTTTTTACACAGTTTTTTTTTTTGCACGGCTTCTTCTGGAACCAATCTACCGTGTAAAAACAGACTTAGGTGTATGATAAATAAATTAATAATTCTACTTACCAATGCAGCTGGGCAAAGTATTATTCCACGTGCGTCCGTCGACACAGACCAGAATTCTTTCCTCGGAGAGAGTATCAGGAAAGACATAACCTTCGACCGCACAGCTGTACCGGGCGCGCACAGGCAGACTGTTCCGACCGTTCGCCGCCGCCGATTTCGCGTCACTCTCGGCCGAATGCTCCGAGCTGTGGTTCGTGTTCGTCTCTTCTGGCCTGTTATCTCTCCTATGTTTGCCCCTCGGTGCGAGATCGTAAGTCTTTTTCCTTCTCGTATGAGAATAAGGGACTCTCAGGAAGTACTTGTAAACAACATGTTGAGATAAATATGGAACGACGATATCTTTAGCTTTAGACGACGCTCCACGTCTGGCGGAGGACAGTTGAAGTATTTTTACGCCTTTCGGCAATTGAGGCAATTTGCAGCCTGTAACTGAAAACGATTAATATAAAGTTAGTAAATAAAAGTGTATAATATAACATTAGTTAATCAATGATATTGTTTTTGATTTACGCTATTTGGTTACGTTTTATGTTTCATAGTGCTGTTTTTAATATATAAACTGGTGGTGCATGGCATCGTGCCTTGAGGCAAATTTGTGGAACTGTTCCGTACCGTATTTTAAAATTTTTGAAAGCTTTAAATTTTTTTGAAAACTTTGATAAAATTAAATTTTAGAGAGATTTGAAATTTTTGAAAAAATTGAACTTATTTGATTTTTTTAAATTTTTTTTAATATGAAGAATTTTTTTTGAACATTTTTCAAAGCAATCATGCTGCTGGCTGTTTTAAAGACAGTGTCGCAGTCTTACGAATAAAAATTGGAAAGCAACCCATGGAAATGTAAACTAAATTTGTACACATTAATATCTAGTTATAAATAGTTAATTTATTCAGATGCACAAAGTCCATTAGACCTTAAAGTAGGAGAGACTCTAATAAATTAGTATTAGTTAAGATGTATACTTTTGACTAGTTGAAGTAGTACCTAAAATCCAAAATATTTTTTTCAAATGGTTGTTATAAATTTTTAAACAATTAGAAAATAGAACATTTGTTGTGATACATGTCATGATAATCGATATGAATTATTATGATGATAGAACTGAAATTTCTTTTATTTGAAAAAGACTATAGTAATCATGAAAATGATTTTTTAATACTTTAAATGTAGACTTTGTCTTGTAAGACAGTTTTGCATTATGTACATATTGTTTCTTCTTTAAACAAATTCCGCAAAATATTTGTTGCTATTTATATTATTTGCGCAACATAATTTTGTTTGGAATTATATTCAAATTTCAGTATGCTTCATAGCTTTGTAGCACATAAATAATTCTTACAATGTGACTAGTTTTGCATTTAATTCGAAGGCGACGAGTTTTTTTTTCTAAGTCTATATTAAGTTTATTACAAGTATATGATAATTAATTAAACTATATTCTCTATAAAATATCTGATCATTGATGTGCATATGTCTAATGATCATTTTTGACCGCCAAATGGCAATTTTTTTTACTCTTCATATTGGATCTCTGAAACCGCTGAACTTGCCTCCCCAAAAATTTAATCACTTTTTCATTTCATCAATACACATAAATTTTTTTTTGAACCATTCAATTTGGACGCTCCGTTATCTCAAAAACTGAATCACTATTTTTGTTTTTTTTTTATCTTCGAAACGGCTAGACCTGTCTTTGCCAAAAACTAGTCAACACGTCTCCCCATCAATACGAATCTCGAATGAATTATTTAAATAAGTTGATACGTGTTCCCGAAATCGTCGACAAAAATTTGTTTCCTAACTAAAAATTACTTAGAAACATGTCAATTTTCTTGAAATAAGCAAACAATTGAATTTCAGAGATAGTATTGCCGTTTTCTTGTCGCCCTGGTAAATGTTACAACTTGCCGCAAACACGGGGTAAACTGTAACAACGCACTTTTTCTTGAACAGTATTAATTGTGAAATAATAAACAATAGTTATTGCATTATTTTTACTTTGGAATTTGTTAATGGAATAATCATAGCAACTATTCAACTTTATTTCTTAGATATCAGATTCCAAGATATATTTATTAAAAAAACTGTTACAACAAACCCCTAGCTCTCCTTCGAAAATTTACACAGATGAGAAAAAATAAGAAGTTCAAGAGTCGGAAAATGAAATTAAGAGCGTCATCTAATTAACATGGAGTTGAAATTAAATTGGATTAAATCTTAGATGTATCGTTAATTACAAACAAGTTAGACAAAATAAGATGATCTTTAGGAAAATAGTTATATTAAAAAAAGTAGCATTTTCGTTTTAAACTTGCACGATATTTTTTTATATAGTACGATGTTTCATCCGACCAATAGACTCGTAATTTTACAATGCAATTCACATTGAATGAATTTTACACATTTTTATCATGAATTTTCCAACACTTATAATAAATGGTTTATATACCTTTATAATAAAGTAGAAATCCTCTTTTAGGATAAATGTTTTTTGATCGGGTAGTGAATGTAACTGTTAATTTCTGATCTCCTTGTGAACTTATAGATGTAATTTTCTGACTTTCGCCACATGTGCGAATTAAATGCCTACCAATCGTATGATCGGTTATGGTTAAACTATCAACACAAAACGACTCATTATCCACTATATCTGAAAATTAAATAAATATCATTTGTTTAATTGTTAAATAATAATTTGATATCATTTATATCTTATTTACCTCTGAGTGACACATCAAGTAGCAAAAACTCCACCTGCAAACCAGGTGGTGGAGTTATTGTCCAGAAACAAGACAATCCTCCAACATAATAACCAGGATATCCAGGCGACATTATAAAACCCGTTGATCGAGTCAGAGAAGCACCACATAATCTCGATATCGAAGATTCTGTCATTTTAAATAATATAAATTAATTAAAATTATATATAAATATAAATATTAACAAGTGTGTCTACGCATCCTCTTATAACTATTCTTTATTTTTATGTGTGATTTCTCCAAATTTAGAAAAGTCTTATTAATTATATCTATTTTTAAGTTTACAGCCATAATAAAGTTGAAATAATCTAATTAACAAATCAGTAAGGACTTCCTATTTCCTACATTAAAAATACAAGGGTTACGATTATTTTTAAATTGCCTTGCTCAAGTTACAAATCGGATGGTTGTCTACATAAAACAACGAGCTTGCTAATGAGGATTTAATAGTTCTATTTAGAGAAAAGATTTATATATATATATATATATATATATATATACAAAACTGAAATGTTTCACACATCATTGTTAGAATTAATACCTAGTCATTCAGTTCTTTATGCTATTAACAAGGCAATCCAGTCTCATATAAGGCACCATCTTATGCTCGAGTTATTAAAATAGAGTTTAACAACCAGACTCACATAAGAAGTAATTTATAGTAATACCCCTTTTTGGTACAATATTTTTTGTGTCGATACTTTTAACAAATCGGTCTCAAAGAAACGTGCGAAATGGGCCGATCCTGGGTTTATGGTCACCTTGTATATTTATCGGGGTTTTGTCGCATTTTACCCTACGAAAGGAATCTTTTGTTACGTTTTTTGCTTATTGGAGTCAAATCTAATATGTACAAACCGATCCCCTGAAATTTTTACGAAAGCCGGTATAAATTCAGTGCTTTCATCAAGATGTGGAAGCCCTGAATGAATTCTAAACCAAAATATATAACACCAACGAGTAATAGATTTTTTTTCTAAGTATGAATATTACTCATTAGGTTCAAAAAGCAATTACCAGATATATTACCTCTAAGTCTGAATATTACTCATTAGTTCTAGAAAGTAATATATAAGATTTATCACATAAACTAGAAGTTAATGGAGTATCATATGTAAGAAAATGTATAAAATAGGTTTTGGTTTGTAGCCATATATCTATGTTCAAAAATGATATGTATAAAAGTGGGTATTTCTATACAAATGGATGATAAAATCATTACTGATATTTCATCAAAAATCAAATTCTACACAGACACGTGTTAGTGACCAAGTGCATTGTGTCCTTTTCCCATTGTACATAGTTATTGGTTAATTTATTAGCCCTATGTCTGCTTAATGGAACTAAGGGTAGATTTAGAAACTTGATAAAATCGTGCGAACTTACAATCTAGTAATATTTCCGTATATGTACTTTCCTTGAAATACAGCATTCGACATTGGGTAGTGAGAAGCTTTTAGTTTTTCAAATTGAATTAGAACAAAGTAGAATAAATACTTTCGCTTGTTATTTTTATACCAAATATTGTATTCAAGTGAAGTGCAAAATCGTGTCGACTTAAATATGTAAAATATTCCATTGAATTATAGGCTTCCCCTATTTTCTTTCAAGTTAAAATGGATTTGCATGTACGAACTTTACTAGATCATAAATATCTTTATGAGACATTTACACCATATATATAGAAATATATAGATGAACACATATTCAATTAATAAATCATTTTAATTTTAATTATCATTACGTTTGAAACAAAGTATGCTAGCACAACTAATCAGTGTTACAAGAGATTTTTTATACATATTATTTGAGCGATCATAACTTTTAAGGGTCCTATTAGCTGTTGTGAAAATTCAACTTAACAGTTAGTCAGTATGCAATAATTAATTCTGCAAAATGCCGATCAAGGGCTATTTTCACTTTAAAACATATTGCTATCTTTATTTCCAAGTAAAACTACTGCTTGTCACCAGGCTGCCCAAGGCAAGCCTGGGACCTGGGACCTCTGACTAAAATCTACGAGGAAGCCAGGAGAATTTTGGCAAGTTATTTCTACAATGTTATAAAAGAACACAAAATACCGAAAAATCACGTTCCTGTATCGGAATTATCTAGAAAATACGCATTGTTAGAACGACTCTTTCACGGATATCAAAAAGAATAGGGTGCCAGAGTTATTTCAAATATTTCATCATATTTACGCAACGGATCAAATGATACGGTATCGATCCGATATAATCATAAAATCTGAAAATTTATCGAAATGGATATGCTACTGTTACATATTACATAAAGAAGATTTATGTTGTCTCTTTATGATAACCAATATTTATGAAAACAAGTCTTGAAAGTATCATTTTGTTATTGAATCAATCAATCAGCAACTACTACATAACAAATACGAGTAAGTCATATATCAATAAAATACCCCATGTAACTAAATAATATAAACAATACATCTACCCCTAAAAACCGTTGGCCGACGCAGTTGGTTGAGCAGAAAACTGCCCGTCATTGAATAATTTATGAGAGTAGAAACAATATCAGTATTTACTCAAAATTGTAATCTGAACTTGAATATGTAACTATGTATATTTTTACAGAACCAAGCTTCAAGATTATTTTGAAATATTACATTTTTTTGAAACATTATCTTATAAAAAATCAAGAAAAATCCATATAGAAAGGTCTATTTGAATGTTACATTTTAAAACAATAATTAGCTTATATCAGAACAATTTATAACTCAATTTATACTAATGTAATAATGTAATAAATTTTGCTTTTTTATTCAATTATACAATTTTTTTTGATAAAGTATATAATTTAAACACAATACTTATTATCACTTAAATTGATCACATCTGTGTTACTAGCATAGAAACAATTTTAGAGACGCAGAAAATTAAACGAAAAGTAAGACAAAGTCTGCATACTAATAAACATTTATAAGATCATAAAATTAAAATAAATACTAGTGTTAAAGCAAATTGCTGGAACTTCTCGTACCGTAGCGGAATGTTCAAGGAATACTGAATGTTTTCAAATAGATTATTATAAATATTGTAACATTGTCTAATATTTATAAGAATTATATAAACAGAATCGCAGAGTTGAAATTATTTGTTTAAAGTATATTAGAACTTTAGTCAGAATTAAAAATAAAATCTGAAATCATTTAAATCGGACGTTTAGTTCTCTCAAATATGCAATTTTTTTAACATTTAGCTCTGTATACGGGAATTGCTGCACCTACCTCTGCCAAAAACTAATAACCACTTCTCTCAATCATTACTAATTGAATGTTTTTTAGATCATTCAAATCGGATACTCCGCTTTCTCAAAAACTCGATTTCTATTTTCTGCAATCTTTGCTTTTTATCTCTGTAACTGTTGGACCTGTTCTTGCCAAAAACTAATCAGCACATCTCCCTATCAATAGGAATCGAATGTTTTTTGAACCATTCAAATCGGTTGATCTGTGCGCCCGAAAACGTGAATGAAAAATTGTATCCGTACATACATACACACACATCCATTTTTTCTGAGGTATGCCAAAATGTTCAGAAACCTTCTAAACGTCGAGAAATGTTATTTCGAAGAGTTATCGAAATTTCATTTCGGTTTTTGGACGATTACAATAACTTACCCTACGGGAAGTTAATAATATCCATCAAGTCTTAAATTACACTAGTGACCACAATAGATACTTATTTGTTACTTCGAAGGAACTTTAGACTCTTACCATGTAGTTTTTAGAATGCTTAGCAACTTTTGGAACCTTACTAGGATTTTTACCAGGAACCTTGTTCTAGGAACATTTTAATCATATAGATATGTGAATCTATAAACATTTTAAATAAAAAAAATCTACATCAATAATTTTTGTAAATCTTTTATTAACAAGCTCGCCGTTTATGAAATGGTGTTATAGAGTCGCCACTCACCTGCCATACACGCGTACGTAATGCGCACGAGTCCTGGTCCCCATTGTTCGGAATTTCTGTGATCCTCGTGCAGTTTAAAACTGCAATGGTTTTTGCCCGAACATCTGCAGAGAATAGATACACATATAACTTTATAGATAAAATCATGACAAACATATTTTAGACACACACATTGCCAGAAAACAGAGCATAAAAGCACACATAACTTCATGGATAAAATCATCCAAAATATATTTTGGACATATTTAGGGAAAATAGATATAAGCATAGAGGCATATTCTAGATTATATTATATATGTATGTATATAATTATACATACATTGCATCTATAAAAGCTATTTTTTTTACAAAATTACGCTTTGACTGTAGTCCATATCTTTCATTCATAAGCAAAATACTAAAACTGATTTAATGCACATAAGTATAGTAATAAAGTACTTAAATATCTATAATTTGATATTATCCTAAGATAAAAAAACCACTACGCATAAATAAATATTATCGTATGAGGATGGGGATATTAAGTTGTTGTAAATATTAAAAAATAGACAGAACAAAGAAAAAATAATAGTTATTCAAGAACAGGGAATGCACGATATAGTTCTGTGTCTAAAATGATATTTTTAGTATATTTCTCCTGAATGAAGGTTATAACATTAGCAGTAATGTATGAATTTTAAATAATTTTAAAAGAATTTAAAATAAACTTACATGTATATAAAATTCATTAAATTTTTATTGTTGTCCGACTATAACGATTTTCATATATTATATAAAAACTATATAAAATATAAAAACAAGGCAGTTTTTTGCACTTTCATTAAATAATGTTGGACTTGCAAAACAAGTAATAGAAACGAAACTAATGGATCATGGAGAAATTCCATAAGTTAATATGCTTATAATAAAAAGCAAATATTATACTTTTAGATATGTAATTTATTTATTTCTTATTACTTGTTCAACAGATCAAATATTATTAAGCAAAAGTGCAAAAAAGATTGCAGTGTATTCATACTTATATTTATTATGATATTTAATTCTACATTTTAATAATAAATAAACAAGTCATTCTTTAAAATTAAAATCAATTTTTATTTTAACCACTTTAATATGATTCAAAGAATTTTATTTTTAAAATGTTACTAGATAGCTACATATATAACAAAAAGTGCAATAATACTTCCAATCCAATCAATAATTTGAAAAGTTAAATGAAAAAATTGAAAATGTATGAGGAGCATATAAAAATATTTTAAAATGTTGATAAGTGAATAAAGTTGTGAGTACATTTATATTTTGAAATTTGAAAAGTTAAATGAAAAAAATTTAAAATGTATGAGAAGCATATAAAAGATATTTAAAAATGTTGATAAGTAAATAAAGTTGTGAGTACATTTATATACTATTAATTATAATTTAAACGAGCTAGTTAACACTTTGTGTATAATTTGTGCACATATACATATATACTCAAAATTAATTTGTATAGTAATTGCCAATAAATATGGTACAATGCGACAGAAATGGTTTATAGGAACCTCATATCAAGATCGTTTTTTTCGACTCTATTATTTTCTTATTCGTGATATTTACCTATTATTTAGAGGACCTCGTAGATTTTGAACCCCCTTTACCGGCACTTTGTTATTATTGATATGGATCCACTCGAAAAGATCCCTTTGCAAATGTGCCTTGTACATTCGCCGACAGTTGGTGCTTCCAAATTGAGTAGTTCTATTCCTGGTTTGGTTCCGGTTTCCGTTTCCATACACCTGCGAATCTGGTGTGTATAAACCTGCTTCTAAAATTGCTATCAGGGACGTCAAACGGGCACACGTCAGCCGGAATTCCGAATCGGCGCATCCTGTCTCTTCGATTACCTCTAGAAAATAAATAATAATAATGTAGGAATTAAATCTAACGTATATGTCTACCTAGACATATAAAATTTTTATTTTTTTGCTAAAAAATCTGACTTGCTAATTCCACGCTTGCTCGACGTTACAAGTCATTCTGAATCTTTTGAGATCAAATTTGGGAGTCATTTTTTGACATTTCTTCGACGTTTTCTCAGGAACGATTGAACTGATTTCAAAAATTTAAGAAAACGTAATAAGAACTTCCATTGTAAAGATTTTCAAGTCGAACAAACAGTTTTTTTAGAATTAGCAGAAAAATGCAAAAATTTTTAGCCAACGTTTTCGTAAAAAATTTTAAATTGATTTTGATTAACCAAAAACTATTTGATATCATTTGGGGATCGTGCTAATCAGGTTTTGGCAGAGGTCGGTCAGATCGTTTCTCCATAATTGATTGTTAAATTGTTTTGACGATTGAAAAGAAACTTGTATAAAGTTTCTGGTCTTAATGAACATACTAAAATGTTAAAGAATTACTACAAGTGATTTAATTATAAAAAATTTCAAAGTTTGGATTTATCGCCCGCGTTTCTAAGAAATATTTCATGTGTGTTCGTTTTCCAATAATGTGTAATATTTCTCAGGATGCAAAAATAATTATCTTGTTTGAAAAGTTTGATCAAATTGAATAATCTGTACTAGTTTCTCACATAATAATACTCTACAGCACAGGTTCCCAAACTTGTTTATGTCGTGGACCCCTTAGGCTTTGCCAAATTTTTAAATATTTTTCTCTTTATAAATTTATATTTGTACTAACATTTCATATTGAGCATTCAATGTAAAAATACAAATACATGATTAAACATTATTTAGATTTTTGACTTAAAAATTATAATAAACAATAGATATTAACAAGGTGTGTTGCAATCCACTATCGTGGATCTCTAACATTTTTTTTGATAGAGGTCCATGTGTATCACTTAGAAAATCAATGCTCTACAGCAACTTATACTTATAAATCACTTAAATATACTTATAAATCACATAAATTAATATATTGATTTTTATTTATCAATTATTTACACATTTTTGAAAGTTTATGCAACTCGCCTTAAAGCAAAATGCCACCTATAATTAGTATAAAATAAAAAAACAAGATAATCATTATCCATTATCCAGGAGGTGAAAACCATAAATCAAAATTAAAGGCAATATTTTAGAGATTCTCCGTTTCTTTCACATTAACAAATCAATTCGATAAATTTAAAAGAAAAATAAAGAAATATCATATATAAGGAAATTGAAGACAAAGAAGACTGAAGAGTTATATAAAAATATTTTAATTATAATAGATATTAAATTAATGAAATAATCAAATGAAATGTATATATAACTTAGGTGAACTGTTTTCATAATCTCTCATACCTGACACTTCTATCTGTCTGAGATATGAAAATAATGTATATATATATATATATATATATATATATATATATAAATAAAAAAAATTCTAACTATGACCATCAATCAGAAAATATTTTAATTTAACAAAACAAAACAGCATTTTGAAATAATATGTTACACTTCTCGTTTATTATTTATTACAAACTAAATTTATTTTAATTGAAAAAAGTGTTTTCCAAATCCAAATAATTGGCCTTAAATGTATAATGAGATTGACCCTTATCACGACTGTTAGACCGCCCTCATAAACTCTTTGACATATTTCCTAAACAACTGAGCAACTAAATTTCTAATTAGTCTAAAAAGGTCATATGGTCAACCTTTATATATATAAATATATATAAATGAATATATATATATATATATATATATATATATATACATATATATTAAGTAAAATCATGTGATAATATAATATATATAATTTGAGTTCAAACGTCCAGGTGTTGTATAAAAAAAATAAATGTGTGGATAATAATATGTATGTATTTTCTAATAAGAATATTCTAATTTTTTGCAAGTTTATTTAATTTACATAAGTTTCGAATCCTAGCCTTTATTTTCTGGAAAATAAAGTTTGATATCGTAATACACAACACTAAGCTTTAAACATTCAATTACTGCCAGCTATTCATTAGTCATAAATTACAAAATTAAATTGCCTCAATCATACATGTCAGGCACAGATTATAATTTCATATCTCATAATTAATGATTAAAGAATTAACAATATCATGAAATAAATAGAAAATAAATTATACTGATAAACGATAATTAATTGGACGTAATTATGTCATCACGAGTGCAATCGGTCATTGCAAAATTATTGATGTAATTGAAGAAGTGTTGATGTTATTAAATGAAAATGTTTATTCATGAAAATCAAAATTAGACGCATTTTGCATTATCATGTATGATCAATATTGAATTAAAACGATCTATCAATCTAATATTTATTATTTGTTAAATATAGAGAATATATTACCTATCTTATCAGCAAAACAGCTAGCCAAAACAACAACAAGTGATATTATTGGGTGAAGACATTTCTGCATCTTGCTTATAACTTTAATGCCTTTCTCATCATATTTCTTTATTATCAAAAAAATGATATTGAATAAAATCATCTATCCATCTCTGATTGTATTCAGCACCAACTGTGAAAAATATTTTAGTTACATTGATTTAGTTAACATATGTATATAGAATTTTCCATATGTATACATTCAATTTAAATTGAATTTTATGAGGAAATTGTAATTTATTTTAACATTGCTATTTTCCTTTTCCATTCTCTCACTATTACAAATAATTCATAATAATAAATCTTGCTTTTAACTGGCAAAAATAAATAGCTATATAATAGATGTACAACTTAAAGCTTTTCTTTGCTTTCAGGAAGCATTTAAAGTGGTATATTTTATAGTCTATATAGCTACGGTTATCGAATAATTTTTACAGGTTTTAAAATATGAATTCCAAAATACTTGTATATAAGAATTAATTTAAGTTTGTTTTGCTACAATCAAAAGAAACTACTATTTTAATTGAATTGAATAGAAACTCAACCGAAGAAAGATTTGGCTGAATTAATGATTTTAGTTGGATTTTTATAAATAAATTTTGTCAAAACACGTTTTAGTTATGTATATATATATATTTATATATATACATATAACTGTGTTATTGGGTATAGCAAAACCTTTTCACCACAATTAAGCAACTAGGTTCTGGAAAAGAGACTTGATTGATACATATGCCCAATAAATGGTGAATAAAAAATATAATAAAATATTTATAAAAGATTAGGTTAAGTTAAGAGAATATCACTATGTTCATAAAAAGGTTTTTCTCTATGTATTTATTTTCATATTACAAATTGTTCTATTACCTATTATCTTCATTACCAATGGGAATTAAGAGAACACTTTCAAATAAAATCTACGGATATATTTTATATCATTTTAAAAGTTTCATTTTTATTTTATTGTATCGAAACAACAGAATATCACAATTTCAAAAAGTCTTCATCATTTGTCCACATGACAAAGTTTTCACCACCCACTAAACAACAACATGCATTTCGCGCGGAATTAATTTGGTTCAACCCGCTTTGAGCCTGAGAATATATTAAAAACTAATTTTGATTGATTTACTGGATTAAATGCTTTATAATAAATGTTCAAACCACTGAAAATGTTTTTGTTCTAAGAAGGTCTCAGTGGTTTTACAGTTGAAAAACGTCAGCACTACTCCGCGCGTGTTTGTTGACTGCCGAACGTGCATTTTGGGGAGGTTAACATGCTTTCCGCCTTACATCTAGGCGAGAGCTCGTCAACATTTTGGGAAAATACATAAAAAAATTGTAAATTTATAGAATAAGACTCTATATCTTACAAATGAAAAATTCTCATACTTGAAAATTTACACACAAATATATTTTGCAAACACTCAATAGTATAAACTTTATAACTTGAACTATAACTTTAGTCATAAATTAAATTGTGATTTTTTTTAGGCATCGTGTATAAAAACTTTTATAATGTTTTCTAGAATACATTATGACAACATAACTTAAATTTGTTTACATACTTGTACTAATAATAATTTTGCCTTTAATAAAGCCTTGGTAGTGTATAAAAATTTGTTTAGGAGTCATTAGGATGGGTAATGATTTATCACAAAATAAAAAAATGCATATAATATATATTTGCTAATCTTAATTATTTATACATCTTCACAACTTTTTCCACAAGCTGATGATGACTATACATTTTTCAAAATTTTCAAATTTTTATTAATTTTTGCCCCTACGCCTCTAAACTCCAACATAGGTAAATCTGAATATATGATTATTTAAACTTACCTAAGTTTATATATTTATTTTATTATATATAATATATAATTAAGATTCGAATTATTTTACAATTTTTCCTCAAATAATTATTTATTTAATTTTTCATTTATTATTTATCTTTGAATTTGAAGAAGGGGGCATTCTATTCACGCAGCTTTACAATATAAAATTTATAACTTTGCATCTTATAATTTTAATCAACTATGAACAACAGAAATAAAATTTTACCATATGATGAAAATTTTTCACAAGAAACTCTACTATATTGCAAAAAGGAGTGGGGGTGCTCTAGAATGATTTAACCCTCCAAGCAAAGTGTACTGCACCCTCGTAGAAAATAAAGATAAATATTTTATGCTTTCGCATAAAGGGCACAATTCGGTTTGGTACAAAACAATAAAATACAAAATAAATGGCAGGACGTCACCTTTTCTGCGAGAGAGAAACAAGAAAGGTGTTTTTTCAGTACGATAAAGGTTTTGAAAGTTTTAGATTGATATGGCGTTTAAAAATTTAATAAAAGAAGGGGAGTTACAGGTAATACATGTTAAGTTATTGCTTAAAAGTGTATATTCTTTATTTATTATCTTGAATTTTATAGCTAAGGAATATATATCAATATATCACAAAATAATATTATTTATTAAGAAAACTCAAAATAGAAGAAAATACATAGTATTCAGATTGATTGACTTTCAGAAATAAAAGTTTATGTTCATAAAATCCGATTTGTTTTTTTCAAGTTTTTGTCAAAGATTCTGAATCAGTTTTAAAAATTCATAAAATCTTCGAAATATATCAGTTGAAAATAGCGCTTATTATGTTTTAGCTAGGTTTTGGCTAGGCAGTTTCTTTGTAAATAATTGTTTAATTTGTTTTGACGATTTTATTTGATAATAAAGTTCATAGACTTAAAAACATCCTAAGATGTTATAAGCCTACTACAAGTGGTTTAACTAAAATAATTTATTATTGTATCATATAGTTTAAAACCTGTTTTACTAGAATTAATGTAATTACAAATATAATAAGTGTGACGGTATCAACTGAAAATTCGAAATCGTATCATATACTGTTTGGTGAAAATTATACGTTCAATTAAATAATTTAAAATTTCATTACCAATTAACAAGCTAAATCTCAATTCTTATCAATTACATCGATCAAATACACATATCTGGAGGTTTATGCAACTTGCTTAAAGGCACAATGCCACTCACAGTTAGACAAACAACTAGTTTGCGCTCTATGTTGTTATGTTTAGTAAAACTATGTTTAATAATTACTTATTAGCAAAGAAATTAATTAACTGACATTTCTAATATTTATTTAGACAAATAATTCAACATTTTTAAAATATACTAAAAATAATAATGGAAATAAAATCAAACCGAGTTTTTGGTTTTGAGTAAATCTGAAAAAAGGGGTCACATTGAGTCAATCTGAAAAAAGGGGCCACTTTCACACATTTTCAATGATATCTCGGCCAAATGATGAGCTACGAATTTGAAATTTGGTATATCGGATTTTCTCAAAAATAACTATAAAATGGCATCAAAATTATTTAAATACCAGGGTGGAGCCAATTCTGTAAGGAAACACGCTCATACCCTTTATGGATACCTTCTCATAAATAGTTAATTCTATATATGTTTTATTATTTATTTAGACTGTAATTAATAAATGTTTCGCAATATATATTATTTTATTTATTTTTGTATATAATATATTATATATAGTTTTTTTTTCATGAAAAATATGTTCATTATTTCTCCCCTAATTTACGATACTGGCAAGTTATGCAGTGTATCATGATCACCAAATTACAAACTTATAGTTAAATAACATGTTAATTAAATTTGCTCAATGTATATTAGTACAAAATGCCCCAAGAGGTAAGAGTATTATTCCCCAGTGCCTAATATTGGTCTAATTCCCTATATAATATTTGATAGGACGGCTGAATGCACATAAGTTGCAGCGCTAATTCCGATGAAGGGGGCCCTGGAGCAAACATCGCCGTGCATCGTCAGGGAAGGCCTGTGAATTCTGAACAATGGTTCGACCTGATTGCGCCGAAACGACATAATAAAATGCAAACCATTGATATCGCTCAATTACATCCCTAACAGACGAAGCAACTTGAATATAAGATTGTTGTAAGACAGAATACTTTAATTTAAATTATGATACAAAATGTGGATAGACAAATGTAATATTTATTTTTGACCGCCAAATGGAAATTTTTAGCTTTTTTGTTGGATCTCCAAAACCGGTAGACATGCCTTCTCAAAAATTTAATCACTCTTTCATTTCATCAAAGTAATGTTTTTGAGAGATTTTTCAGCCATTTTTGCTCCGTATCATCGGTTGGATTTGCTTTTGCCAAAAACTAACCAGCACACCACCCCCTCAATAAAAAGCGAATTTCTTTGAATCATTCAAATTGGCTCATCTGTGCATTGTGAACCAAAAATTGTATCCAAACATACATACACTCCCATACTACAGTTTTTTCTAAAGTACATATGCCAAAATGCTGAGAAGTTAAGATTTTCGATTTTTAGGTGTCCATTTAATTACTTTAATATTACTTGAAGCTTTTATACCTCGACTGTTTCGAGGATATAATAGATAAAATATAAAATTAGGGTTTTTAATAGCGGTGCACGCGTTGCAATTTAATGGATTTTATTGCCTTTGCGTGCTTCTAAGCATTATATATCTATTTGTATCCCTTTTAATTAATAGAAGTCGATAACTTGAATTTATCTTCATTTTATTGCGTTATTGAAAAAGTCAATAAAAGACGATGTTAGTCATAAGCATATGTAAATACATACTGATAGAATTCCTTCAGAAGTTTAGCCTAACTTGACAATGTCTTGGCAATGTGCTATCTCAAGTCGTTTGACTTTTATATATATAGTATTATCAGTTAATCAAAATAACTTTTTGCTCCTTATTTTTAAGATTCATTTGGATAATGTTTCATAATGCATTAATACATTTGCATAAAAACGTGTAAATACATACTATTCTGAATTGAGTTGGAGATTAACACAATTCACGGACCTGCCCTAAGACAGAGAGCCCATTGTTATTATATATATATATATATATATATATATATATATATAGATATATAAGTACTTTGTGTTTCCACATTATATGGAGAAAATATTCAAATATAAAATAACAAAGGGTCGAAACCCCATATACTTATTGATACTAAAAAAACAGATTGCATCAATGCCCATGATCAATCAATATAATAGAAAGTTGATATGTATTATAGAATTAACTTTATTAAAAAATAACGGTTAAAGAGTTATGAAAGTGTCTTATTGAGTTCTTATATAGTTCAATAGACTATATTTATTATTATTGCATCAATTCCAATAGAAATCTGTCGCCTATTTCATGTTTCAAAACTATCTTTATGAGTTTTTTTTATTCATAATTATAAGTTATGCTATATTAGTTATTCTATGAGTTATAATGATTATTTAAATTATTTTATTAAACATACCAAGATTCAAAAGTGATTTATTTAATTATAAGATATATGCCTATTAACATTTGAGAATTGTTAGATATCTTGCCATCCAAAACAATATATATACAGTAGACTCTTGCTAATCCCGACACTATTAAAAATTGGATTACTGGAATGTTCGGATCACTGGATTATATTGACAAAGTATAATTCTTAACGTATGATATTGAGAATAAAGTTAAAATTTCCAAAAATTTCTGAAAAAAAAATCGATCGTGAGGGTGTCAGATTTCTCGGCCTATCAGAGGTCGGGTTCTCGGCCTATTGAAGTACCGGATTAGTGAGAGCCTACTGTATATTATATGTATATATTATAGCAAGTATATCATTTAAAAGCGTGCAAATAAAAAGAGATTAATCATGAATTTATTTCAAAGAATCGAGTTCGATTCATCCCAGGCACAAAGCATTTGAAATAAAGGCGTCAGTGTAAACAGAAAATTGTTTGCTTACACTCGGCATATATTACAGTATGTAAACATTTGGACACAAAACAGATTCGACAGTAGCCCTAGTCATCCTTTGAAATTTATATATTGGGAACGTGCTCTCTATTTTATTTGCGAATTTGCGATAGTGTAATTGTAGGCAACATAGACAGGTATAATATACGTTCAAAGAACCAAACTATTCATTACTGGCGAATAGTGTAATTAAAAGCAAGTTTAATTAACATTAGCAGAATTTAATTCTGAGTTTGAAAATTTGAAAACAACATTAGTAATTTGCACTATATTACTAGAAATACAAGTATTCTTAAAAATAAATAAAAAAACTCAAAAGGAAAACTAGAATAAATTATATTGATTTTAAAGCGTTTTCGAAATCATTGTAAATAAATAATAGAATTTTTATGATTAAATAAAGTTGCTATGTTAATGCTATTAAAATTACGTTGAAGAAATATTAGAACAGCGAAAAAAAGCTAATTGGCCTGGTGGTCTATATTAAATATACTCTATTGATAATAAATTATTTTATAAAAAACGAATTAATTCGATAAACAAGGAGTAATATAAGAGGCATGGCTTATATAAGAATACTTCTATAAATGGTTGAAAATATGAAGTTGCAAAAACACTGTACTTCAGAGTTTAAGGACTAATTGGTAAATTAGCATGAGGAAAAGTTTTCATTGAATTAACAATTACTATTAAACAAACATCTATTAGTCATAATTGATTTTCCAAAAATACAAATCTTGATATTACTGTACTACAGTTTCAAACCAAGAAGTAAAGCTCCTATAGGACATAGAATCGAACATTCCCCTCGCAAACAGATGGAGTTTACTTTTACCATGCTTCTCTTAGAATAAATTCGTTACATTTGGTTCTACAAATTCCAATATTTTGTAATTAAATTTAATTTATTTTTTATTTAATTTTATGTTCTGCAAATGTATTTTATTTAGGGGGGGACGTCGACGGTGATCAGTAGAAAACTCAGGACAAAATATATATGTTAGAAGTGAGCGAGGCTCCTTATTCAAAACTTTAATAAAAATTTCTTTTTCAACCATTTCGGATCTATAATATATTAGTATCTTAACTTATTCCATAAATTCAATCATTATGCAAAGTTTCAACAAAGTCTCCAAAAATTGCCTTTTAATAATTTGGGTTGGACGGTCGTCTCGCAAAATAAAATCAACGCAGTACGCAGTTCCTTATTGAGTTTCATCGAATGGTTTTTAAATTAAAAAAATAGGTCAGTCAAAACCAGATTTTTAATAATATTTGTAAATCAACACTACATTGCAATACATTTTCGATAGCACTGAGAAGAAGACATACATACTTGAGTGGTCACAATAGAAAAATAGGAATAAAAAAAGATTGCGATACGTGCGAGTTACTTGAATTACATCGTTCAAACGAAATCCTATAAAAATGTCAAAGAGAGAGGCCAATGTTTGATCTAACTCTATCCCAGCAAAGTGCCCGAGGGACGTGTGAAAAAAGAATTTCCCAACTGCGAGAAGGCGAGAAAATCTAAGGAATTTTATATGCAGACCAAAAGATATATTTTTTAGAACTCAACCTGCTAAGCACACCATAAAAGAGTAATTTTTATGACATATCAATTAAACCCTAAGGTTTATAAAATTAATTTATTTAAAATAATAACGATATTATAAAAATGTATAGAAAAAAGTAAATATACTGTCGTTGAAGATATAATTGAAAATCAAAGGAAAAATTAACGTTATTTCAAAAAATGACAAAAAATGTTGTTGAAAATTACTTAGTAAATTGAATGATACTAATATCATTCCTTTGCCCTTCAATAATACTACTTTGGTATATTTCTGCAAACTATGATTCGGATAAGAGTTTCTGATATATTTGACTCGTGATGCAAAACTGTAGCAACATCGACATTGGCATTGTTTTTTATTTTTTATGTGATTGGTAAAATGTTGAATTTTTATTCCAAGGTTTATTGCAATGATGTCTTATTTTTTTATAAATTAGCCCTGTTTCACTCACATAAATAGTAACACAATCATCACAATTAATTTTGCAGACTATGTTAGATGTGCGCTCTAAACTAGAGGTTGCTATTAGATTAGACAACATAGTAAAAATAGAATATTCTGTGTCATTGCAACTTTTACATTATTAAATTACATTATTAATTTCTGTGTCATTATAATTATCATTTATTTCACAATTACTCACACTTTAGTGATTAGTGCAAATTATTATTATTATAGTGAATAATTTACATTTTTTTACTACTAAATTAATGTATGTTATATTTGTGTTTAAAATATACATCTACTATTAATGACATAGAATTAGATGTCAAAACGTCTGGATATATATATATATATATATATATATATATATATATATATTAAGGTAATTCCTTCTTTATACTTGATGCTATACTGTTCAAGATTTTTCTATTCATATATACATGTAGATATATATTTGATCTTTTTGCAATACTTTTTAAAGGTAAACATAAGTGAAATCAATTGAATTTCCAAATTGCCTAACTCTGGTAAGGAAATGTATTGATAAGAAATTTTTTTAAAAAAAGTATTCTAAATTAATTGATTTTCCAAATACACTAACTTTGGTTTCTATTTGATAATTAGATAGGATCCTGATTTTTGCCACCTGAATCACTGTATATTCGGCATAATTTGATTTAAAAAGTAAAATACAAATAAACTTTCAACAAATGCGCAATTACGTTTAAAATCCTAAAAGCGCACTCCATATTTTCCTTTAGAATTTATGATTCACGCAAATGCATCGCATGCCAACGTCATTATTATCATTTTATTCAGCAGCGCCTTTCATTTCATAAATTCTTATCCTTATGAAAACCTTAACTCAATTTTCGAAATAATCGCCCAGATGAAAATATTCGACTGCACTTGGCTGAGGTATTAGGAATCGTGATATTTCTGATATAAATTGCTCTTAACGAACTCCAAGAAAATCTTCGCAGTTTCGCAATCATGTCAACAATTGTCCTTGCAATGAGAATTCCTTTTATTGAGAACGAATATCCGACGTATTTGAAAAATATGAAAATAATTGACATATAGAAGTTTTCCATTACGTTAAATCTAAACGAATGTAATAAGGATAGCTTTCTTGTGGATGGTGATTAATAAAAAAAATGATTAGATATAGTAAATAAAGACTGTAATAACATGATACTTGAAGATGCATGGAAGTTACACATAGAATATGTAATTTATTTTCAACATATATGAATTATAATTGAGAATTCTCATCTTAGTACTTATTTTTAAGTTAAAATCAGATTAATAATTATACAGGTCTTTCACAGTATTTCAAAAAGACTAAATATA
Organism: Ctenocephalides felis; assembly: GCF_003426905.1. Lineage (NCBI taxonomy): Eukaryota > Metazoa > Arthropoda > Insecta > Siphonaptera > Pulicidae > Ctenocephalides > Ctenocephalides felis. The sequence goes on along the minus strand of NW_020537758.1, from coordinate 24,685,591 downwards.
TAATCCCCAGGCAGGCCCGTGAGCTGAGTTAAACCCCAACTCTATTCAGGAAAGAATAGTTTGAGAGATTTCCCGTAGCCATTTCACATATTTTTAATCTTTATTTTCAAGTGAAAAAGGACATAGCTGCTGCATGATGTAAGTTGTCATTCGCCCTCGATGAGATCATTACTATACGGGACGATTGTGATTAGTCGTCGTGTATGTGAATGGAGATCTGTCGTTGTATGCGTACCGGCATCAACATTGTATGCGTACTGATATCAACAAGGAAATCGGCCTAGATAAATAAACATTTTAATGTTACATCGTAGTACAAAATCTTGATTTCATAAAAAATGCCTAAATCATAAGAATATTTTATCCTGTTCCTTGAAAATAATAGAACAAATTAAACATTTGTACTAAACGTAAGTTTATTGATTAGAAATTATTTCTATATTATTCGTAGTTTCTATACATCTCTAAAGTTATTAAAATAGAAAATATTTCTTAGTAAGACAGATATTTCAGCTGTTCAAAGAAAGAATGACAGCTAAAAAGTAAACAAGATACAATCAGTCAATGAATGTATGTTAATTTTCATTACATGAAGTTTTTCAAACACAATTACATGATTAGTGAAGTTGCGAAAACAATATTATAGAATTTATTAATCAGCAATTACTTTATTTCTCTAATGAAGGTTCATTTCTAAATGCTATTTACAATGACAAACCGATCATGTCATATTTGAAGTATGACTTTAATTACACTATTGTTTTTAAATATTTTACATATTTTTAATACCATTATAAATATATAATTTATAATTTATTATTATATAAATGTGTACAATGGTTTACGCTAATAAATGTGTGCATCACGAATGTTACCATATTACTATTTTTTACTTAAATGCCATCTTGTAGCAAATAAGTTTTACTTCCAATCGCGTATGAACCTTATGCGCACTCTTTTTTTTGTATTTTAATTAAAGAGAGTTGAATATTGCAATAGCAATAACCAAAACAGTGATGTCACTGTGACTTGCAAACTTTTGTAATAATTACTTGGATATTTAATTTATTTTATGCATATAAAAAATTATACCATACAATAAGTTTTATCAATATCCTTGGAATAATATTCAGTCAATTTTACTTAATTTATTTGAGCATTTAGTTGAGAAATCCCCATCGTTCGTAAAACGCGAAATTGATCGAGAATCTCGAGTTTCTCGGCAAAACACTTCACGAAGCCGTCAAGACCTATGAAGCTTCTCTCATCTCTTATTACACTTTTTTAATATAATATGAACGCATTTCAATTATTAAACGATATAAAATAAATTGTAATATTTTCATCATCTCTAATAGAATTATGGACATGGCTGATTAGAAAATTGTGAAGTTGAGATACCAATATATTTAATTTTAATATCGATTCTTAAATTAAAAAATATAACATATATAACAATCTGACCTACGACATTTTTATAAAAACATTGAATGTTTATAATATAGAACAGTATTACTTATCGAAAATACAATGTAATAGCATGAGTACATAATTTATTACAATTGCGTAGTTTGTATTTTGACCATTGTATAGTAGTTTATAATATTACTTATAATTATTACAAATAGGTGGATACCCCTAACACAGTATTATTGATGATTAATATTTCACTTACAATTCGTGCAAAACTAATTCTTGTCTCCATTGTCAATTGTAAATATAGTAGAACCCCGTTAAAGCGATCATGCTTAATACGATTTCTTGCATGAAACATATGGTATTCGTCTTGAATAATGTATGTGATACCATCAATAATAAAGTTTATGTATGTAATACCACGGTTTGATGTTAAGTTTTGCAATATGTAACAAACTTAAAACCCTTAAATTGTTTTACTCTTATCGCATCACTTGCTTATGGCAAGAGACCCATAATTTTCGATACCCATTACCAGTAGTAATAGCCTTTCTGAGTATATATTCCTGCGAGTACCACCTTTTGTTTCGGGGGTCTATTGATGCGTTTTAATAATTGAATTAGAAATCTCGTCCATTGTTATAAGAGTTATTAATTGCAACGAAGAGGTTCTCATATAATGAAAGCAACGACATGCGATTGTCATTTTGTTAATTTAATTAAACAGTGCTCCGAGTGAATAGAATCAGCACACAAGCGTTTTGCAATGTACTTGTCTATTAATATGCGTCTGCGGTTGAAGCGACCATCGTGCAAAGGAATTAATATTAATAAGGTTTTGGAAATTGATTTCATTAGTAAAATAAATATGATACCAACTTTGGAAACTCTTATTCGGTTTATTTCTATGACGATGTCTACAGCAATTTCAACTAAATGAGTGTTTAACATACTTATGGTAGAGCAGGGCTTAAAATTCCGTGGGTAAAAAGGTCCACCACCGATATCTCAATAACAAGTTAGGAATTTTTTAATAATAATATTTGAAAGCAGAGATCCATAACAAAAGTATTTTTTCCGTTGTTAGTTTCTTTGGTTGTAAGCACTGTTTAGTTTACTAGACCTTGATATAACGTTATTTATTTGTTATAAGATGTATTATTTTTTAAAGTTACATTCAACAGTTTTTTTTATTTTAAAGTTACATTCAACAGTTTTTTAACTCCTATAAAAGCTTACATGTGGGTGGGCTATAAAGGGATCAACTGAATCTTTACCCTGGAAAAGATGTAAACAATAAATAAAAAAAATAGTGAATACAAAATTAAATCAAGTTAAAAAAAGCAATTTTACAAGAGTTATATTAAATAAATAGTTATTCCAACTCGGTTGGTGAATATTTCCAACGAAATACCACATCAAGTTTGTATACTGTGTTGTCTCTTTAAAAATATACCTATATTTTTGCAAATTTATATTTTTCATTGGCTGAATAATGTAGCTAGTATTGTATTGTATATAAACAAATGTATTGTATATATATATATATATATATATACATACATATATATATATATATATATATATATATATATATATGTAAATTATTTTATAAATATGAAAGTGCTTTTCGAGGAAACCGTCTAAATAAAATGTGTAGTCGAATTTGTTTTTGTAAGACATAATATGGCTAAAGAAAATCCAATTTGTTTCGACTTGTTTTGACAAATATAATCAGACGAATTCAAACATTCAATGTCACGTAGCGTATTTTTATCAAAGGCATGAAAACATTACTTAAAAGTTACACACGAAGAATTAGAAACAGACGAATAAAATTATGAATAATAAATAAATATATGATAATAAATAAATGTATTTTTTATAAAGGTATGTTTGCTGATTTGAATGTATTTTATATCAGTAATAACATGTTAAACAAGGTGTTAGTGTCATTTTTCCTCAAGGAAAATTTAATGAATAATAACTTAATCAATAAAAATCGAATTCATCATTTAGATAACATTTTCAATTGTTTATATCGAAAATAAAGTTTTCAAAGCTAATCAATGTGATTAGCAATTAATGTTTTCTTAGTAATATATACATATAGATCTTTAGATATATTAATTAAAACAAACTGTTACAACAATTATAGGGTAGTTATAGGGTAGCCCGTCGCTACCCTATAACTTTCTTTGAAATTATTCAAAAATATTCAAAATAGCAGTGAGAAATATAAAATATCCCTAAAAATATGAACCGACGTGTCATAGACATAAATATAATTAGAGTACTAATCAATAATTTATTCAGAAACACAAAAGCTCAACTTTCCCTAGACATTTAATATTTATAAACCCTAAGCGAAACATAATTGGCGAATGATACCCATAAAAAGTTTAATGTTTCATCATGGAATGATTAAAATTAAGAAAATTGTCTTAAAAAGAATATTAGACGTTTAATCCGTAATAACGTTAATGAATAATTATAAAAAAAGCCTTGCTCTCATAAAAAACACGCTCAAAATTATAATATAATATAATCTAATAAAAAATCGTACCTTTTACTTCAGATCCTGTGTTAAGCATGAAAGCATAGAATTTGTTGGACAAAAGTAAATCTGCAAAAAACATAATAAAAATTAAAAATTCAATAAAATCCTTTTTTTACATGATAATAAATCTTTATTTTATGGCCAAAATTCAACAATCTGTTATAATTAATGTGTATCCCAAACTTTTACTCATACGTTTATCATTATAAATACTAAATATAATATAAAATGAATATATAAATATGATAATTGAGTACCTTGTATAATTATTAGACTTATGATTAGAAATATATTTACTATGATTTGTTTTTTATTATTAGACGCAAAAATATGTTTATTTTCTCTTGATTGGTAAGTATATATGGAGTTTATCACATAAAGCTACTTTTAAATATTTACATCCATAGTTTTAACAATCTGTAAATCTTTTACTCAATAAAAAATTAGAAAAACTTTCATAAATTATTTCATACTACAACTACTCAATAATATTTAAGAAACCGTAAATATACTTTAACTCTACACTAATAAAATATTAATCTCCAATTCGACATAGAAATTATTAATTATCATTTTGTAATAAAAACAATAAATATGTATATACAGTTATGCAGATGATTTTGACATCGATTATTAGAAAATATTCAATTTTGGGTTTTTAGTGTTAAAAATAATTATTTGGAGATATTTGGAGTTTTAGGAATCTTTTAGATTAGTGGACAAAGAGAATCCCAATGGCAATACATTACAAGCTATTATATTCTGACATACATACATACATAAATATGTAGATATATTCATATTTATGTATAGATATATATGGTTATTGTATATATGACAATATATAAAATCATTAATAAAAAAATGTGATATTTATAGATGTTCCATATTCATCAACGTTGTAATCTTATATTTTATCTAAAACTTTAACCTAATTTGAAACAGTTTTACATGTATAATAATGCTGATAAATTGATAATAAAGAAAAAGCTCATCAAAGCTCAATAATATATATACAATTATTTACAATTAATTTATATTCACATTTGATAGCTATATATATGTAATATAATTATATAAGTATATAAATATATTTTGTTTTAAAATACCATTTAAAAAAAGTGTTTTAAACATACATGCGCCTATAATTTACTCTATAATATCGATAAATAAAATACATTTTTGAAATCGTCTATCACATATACTAGTTCAAATATATAATATTCAAATATTAGTCTGTGCGTCGTGATTATATTTGATAGAAATTATTCGAGCGGAAAATGATTGACACATCTTCTAAGTTTATATTTTCAATTTATTTCTCAGTACAAACGACGGAGTACGTGTCTGAATCTATAAAACACTTTTGCTGGATATGAAGTGCTCAAAAATGTGTTTACATAAATAAAATACAAATATATTGCAATATAAAGGTAATTTTATAACACACCCCCATAGGTGTATATGGAAAATGATCTTCAAAAATGGGAAAAATATCTGTGTTAATCAGTAAATTTAATAGATTCTAGTTGAATTTTCTTCAATTTAATTATTTAAATTTTCTTTAATTTAATATCAGAGTGGTAAAAGGTTAGATTAAATATCTATACCTAAAATTTCTATATTCAGTAGCTTTTCAAGGGTGTAAGATTTTTTTTTGATGAAATAGAGAGTACATATACATTTCATGTTGAAAATAGTTGGAATGGGATTAATATTATATATTAATTCCGAAAACAGAAAGAGATTATTATTTATTCAGGAAACAATTGTCTTACTTGGATTCATTAGTCCCTTTATTCAAACAATGAATATGTAAGTTTCTGTTAAATAAGATATGAAATTACAGAAGATATTGAAAACTATGATTTTTTGTAGGCGGCTATAATTCATTGACATAAAACTTATTGAAAAGTTTGTTTGCTCATTATTTTACTTTTATTTTTGTTTTGTGTGATGTAAATTCAATTATTTAGTCATTATGCTCATATTGATTTCTTTGTATTATGTAAATAATAATCTACTCGATTGAAATTAAATATGAAAGCAAATGTTAGAGATAAAAAGGTAAATCTAAAACTGCAACACAATATTATATACAATATTTAATCCAATCAAAAAATCTTTAGATATATCTTGAGAACAACATCTTGAGACAACATCCAGTGTGTCAACTTTTGCTTCAATATTCAATATCATTTTGAATAAAATTATTGAGAGTTCTAATTTATCATTGTATTATTAAGATCATCAGAAATGTAATTTTTAAATATATTTTTATTAATAAGTGGAATATCTTCAAATATATTGTGTAACAAATTCTTGGGTTCGTGCAGATGGTGTGGAATACACCATCGAAGCAAAAGAGTTTGTAAACTTGTGATTTTATTTATGATATCTATTATTATTTCGGCTGATTTAAACGCTTTTATTTTTTCAATTATTCCTACGCAAACTTTATTCTATATAAAAATATCGTAAGTTCTAAAAACAACTTGAGTAAGTCTCTATATAATCCACTTTCGCTTTATGGAAAATTTTCACAACGAGTTGTAACGAGTAATATCTTCGAAGGAAACGGAAAGTTCCAAAATATGCTGTTTTAGGTTAGAACTTTTGGGATCGTTGAAGATACTCATAGAATTCAAGAACTTGTCTTATGACAGTTTGAACGACTATTTTTGCGTGTAAAACAAGAGCCACAGCAAAGGGTAATAGAATTCAATTCCATTCGGTATCGAAACAAAATACTCCAGAAGGAAATAACTTCTTCTTCTTTGTGTATATCTTCTATAACTTCTTCTTCTTTGTGTATACAGATTATGAGGTATAAATAAATTCAATAGAACATGTGTAAGTTAGTAACAAAACAAAAAACTGTAATTATATATATCTGCAGCACATTTTTTTCAAGGGTACACATATTATACACAGTTCTAAGTATTTTCCAAGATTAGTATTCCGGTAATAGCAGCAGCTGAAAGGAATTTGCATTAGAGTAAATGCATTTACGTTTCCTTCGAACGTGCCTTTGCATAAATATAACCCGGAATAGAAAGTATTAAACAATATTTAATTTAAAGAGTTTTCCACGGTCGTGCGCAAATTTAGAATGTCAGAAACCAAAATTAAATACTAAACATGCCACGTGGAACAAGTACTTAAAAAACCTTTTTAATAAAAGGCTAAATCAAACACTCGCCTAGTTGCTATTTACGTTTGTGAAAATATATTGCAGTTACATAGGCACTAAAGTAGTCTTTAATTACCGATTTTTCACGCTAAATAAATATTCATGACAAAGTTTGGGGTAATGCCTACGTGTTTCATCTGATGCTCATTTTATTCAAATCCAGTCAAAACAAATAAAAGTTATTCGCCTTCAGAATATTTGATGGACTCAATGTCTCGAGTGGACTTGAAGAAAGTAAAAAGAGACGATCAAGAAAAAAACACTTTTTAAATACATAAAAAATATATAATGATCCAATATTCCATTACAGGTTGGCAAATTTTAGAGCCTATTATGTTACGATCGATATCTTTATTAGAATGCTATTTTACCCTATATTGATGATACGTACTAGATTATGAGGTATAAATAGATTTAATGGAATAAATAGAATAGAAAGAATACAACCAGACCATTCTATTATAAAAAAATATTTTTCATGGGTAATACATAATACTAAACTCATCGAATGTTCCATTAAAGGATTGAACTTATTGTACGCCGTAAAAACAAAGTAGTATTTTCGATAAATAAAAATATGATTTATCATTTATATAAAACGCAAGCAAGGGCATTTCGTTCCTCAGAATGAAAAATGCTTATAGATTCAGTTACGATATTTCTTAAAAAATTTCTATACAAATCAGGAATGTGTTTAATATTATTTTTAAAAAAAATTATAATAGCAATTTCTAATATAATTGTTCTCTTATGGAATACTAAATTGGTTTCCCATTATAACTAATTATTAGACACTCTCATGTAATTCAAGAATTATCCAGAAAACAGTTTCAAAGAAAATGCTATTTAAATTTTCGCATCAAAGAATGCAACTGGAAATAAAAATTATAACTATTCATACATACATGATTTTCATATAAAGTGGTACTAAAAACTTTTCAAATCCTATGTGGTTGTTGTGCAGTCAGGTTATTATAATAATAAGTTGCATTTTGTATGTAAAACGCGTGATCGCACAGCAAATACATGGCATTTAGTAACGTTTTGTATGAAAACTGGAACGTGACATAACCTTGCCATAACATTGGTCTATTTTACGGCGGAATTATCCCATGTCTTTGCTAAATAGTAAGTATAACTTTTGTATACATACATGAGATAAAATTAAAATTAAAGTCTTTGCTAAATACTAGTGGTTGCACAGTCAATAAGATCTTCAAATTAATTTGAACATGTCGCTTCGCCATTTTTTTACAATTTTCAATCCGTGCAAGCTCGCATCATGTTCTTATATTCAGCATTCGTTGATCATTTAAATAAAACGTTCCCTTGCAGGCCAAAACAAGGGATATTATAAATAAAATGATCAACTCACGCACATAAGAACATTAAGAAGTTCTTAAATCTAATATAAAACTCTGTAATATATAATAATTAAATAGAAAATCTTTTACATTTACGTACATTGTTGAGTATTGTCCTTAAACGCAACTTTCCTCAGGCGGGACCTCGTCTCAGCTGTCGCAGCCGTCGTCGATGTTTGTAAGGGAGGTGCAGTTCGGATGTTTGGTCGTGCAGGAGCGCAGGGCGAACGAGCTGGTCTGCGGGGTTGCCCGCCTGGACAGCGCGCGGTGCGCGTGCAGGAGACGCTGGGACGAGGTGCCACATCCGTTTTTGTTTCTGTTTCTAGATGTTCCACACGAACAGAATAACACTTCTCGCATACCTGAAAAAAATGTTAACAAATATAATCATAAAAGATTTCAATTTGAAATTATACAATTATGTTAGATATTGAAATATTTATTGATTGGTAATGAATATGATGCTATATTTTCAAATAAATTATATTTAATACCTTATTATTTTAAACTTTTGTTATACTTTGTTTCAAATTCAATCATATTGTTATATTGTTGTCACTGAATCGAAATAAAATAATAGTTGAGCACTTTTATAATCATTAATGCTACGTCATTAAATAAATATATTTGTGTGTAATATATGTATATTACACATACACACACACACACACATATATATATATATATATATACAGTGGCGTCGGAAGCAAATTTTTGATGGGTTTTCGTCGTTTTTTTGGTAGGCAGCCAGTGGGTTCGTTTTTTTTAGTTATTAGGCCCTATCATATTTTGATATTGAAGGGTGGACCCATCAAATTTCATGGGTGGGCTCAATCCCACACAGCCCACACGGTTCCGACGCCACTGTATATATATATATATATATATATATATATATATATGTATTTATTAGATTATTGCCTCGAAAATGTACGCATAAACTACTTTTTCCGTGTAAAATATATTATATTTCACAAATAATGCTCTGTTCAACAAAAACAAAAAAACAAGTTAGTGTATATATGATAGTGCAAAAATATGTGCCATACGTTAGTTACTGATTTAGGACCTTATTTATATCCACTGATGATGACATAAAATCCTATGTCGAAACGTTTGGAACAAATTAAAGATTAACTTCTAAATCTTTGCCTTTTGTTTGATGTATTGCCCTTGAAGAACTTACTCATATTTCTCAACATCAAAACTAACTTCTTTAACACACACACACACACACACACACACATATATATATATATATATATATATATATATATATATATATAATTAATTAATTAAATGACTACGCAGCAAAAATTCTAGACGCATATCAAAATCGTACTCATTTTATCTAAAGCAAAGTTATGGAAAGAAAATTATATAAAATGTATTCTGTAAGCTTATTGAATGATACTTCGATGCACTTCAAAAGACGAATGTTTTGATTTATTCAGGAGATGTTTTTGAATTACTACATTAAAATAAAATTTAGAAAATAGTTTGAAATCATTTAAAAATATAAAATGTTTTACTTAACTGTTTTAAAACGAATGGAAATAATGTGAGAATAGATAATGGTATCTTCAAAGAACTATATTTATTTTGATCGTAATACAAATAAAATAATACAAATAAAATACCCCGGTGTAATTTAGAGGTCACATTCTAAATTTTTCGATAATTTACCAAATAATATTTAATTTTGATATTTTATATAACAATTACAATATTTATGAGCTTTCGCTAGGCTTTTCAACCTGAAATAACATTTTCAAACACAGAATAGCAAACATTATAGACCGGTGTGACTTGAGAGTTACATAATTCATTAATACCGACAAAATTTCTTATTTGTATATACAGGCTGGGCTCGCCCGTAGGTAAGCGGTTAAGAGCGACGGGACTTGTTTCAGAGGTCCCGGGTTCGATACCCACTTTGAGCAGTCTGTTGTCAGGCAGCAGTGACAACGATTTGCACTTGGAAATATAGATAGCAATATGTTTCCAAGTGAAAATAGCCCTTGCCCGGCATTGCTGCACCAATAAAAAGTCAGCCATATTACATTAATTCTAATAACAAAAATCATCAAATATGGATGGATTAACCATTGGGTTACCATCTAAAAATAAGAAGTAAAGAGAAATTTCAGCCCAACAGCTCATAGGACGTAAGGTTTTGATTGCTGTTAAAAATATAATATAATAATAATAAAGTTATTATTTATATATTAATAAAACAGGCATTAATAACTGATTTTTTGTTCTCCTATTTTTCTATGTAAAACAAAAAGCCCACAGAACGTCAATTATAAACTTATCTACGAACTAATTTATTACACAAATATTTTAAATGATTCAATTTAATATTACGGTAGGTATTAAGGGGCACAACTAGTGTAACCGCCTAAAAAAAAGGTTATTTTTGGAAATTTATATTGAAAAAACTACTTCATCAATCATTTCAAAATTTTAGAAATATATTTATATATGTTTTAAAAATACATAGTAAAATTTTTGAAGAAAAAAATTAACTATTTTTCAAGTTATCGTCGATCTCCAACGGCGCGACAAAAAAGAGGCCCTTAATTGCTGCAGTAATTCTGGCCTTCTACGTGGATGAAATAAAAAAAAAAATTCTCGTTAAACTAGATAATATTATCTGTAAAATAAACTACGATAAAAAAATGAATCAAAAACTGACAAAATGGCGGCGTTTTTTTTTTAAAAAAGTCGAATCTTACCCAAAATTTTGGTCGTTTTTCGACTGCCAAATTTCGATTTTTGATCCGATCAAAAAATCGATAGTTCATTTTACTGAGAACTATATACAGAACATGTAAAAAAATGATAGTGATCGGATCATTCGTTTTTGAGTAATCACTGCAGCAAATTCGGAAAATGCTGTTTCGAGAAAAACGCGTTTAAAGATAAAATGATTGTTGTACTATATACTATATGTATACTTTTTAAATGGCTGTAACTGAAAAACTATTTGAGATATCGATTTGAAATTTTAATATGTTATTTTTAAAGGTGTAATCTAGCGAAATATAAAAAAAAACAAAATTCGATTTTTTCAAAATTTCACACTAGTTGTGCCCCTTAAAGCCTAAATTGAAAAACCAAATATATATATATATATATATATATATATATATATATATAACTACCTTTTCTAAAATTTCTCGACAGAAACGCGTACAACAATGGATTGACCCCGCTGTTGAAATACGACACCAAGAACGTGAGTGGCGTGAACAGAGTACTAAAATCGCTGTCTCCTTTATAATCTGCGGACCAATGCTGCCACATTTTGCGAGCATGCAGAGGAAGATTGCACAGGGCGAATGCTAAAACAACAGCAATCAGCATTCGGATGACACCTCGTCTGGCACGGAGAACATTTTGCGAAGAGGCGGACATCGTGTAGGCCGCGGCGGTCGGCTGAGTACCGTAGGCCGCTGGCTGCTGGTAGTGACGCGGTCCACGCCAACTCGCGCCGCGCAGGGGCCCGTGGCTGCTGGAGAGCATGGGGGTACTCGAACCGTCTAGGGGCTGAACAAAAATATTGTTATCAATGTCCTGATTAATTGTGATATCTTTGTTTTATATATATGTTAAGGTTTTGTTGAATATTTTACATTTATAATTTAATTTTTAGTATGTGAATATAAATTTTTGTTGTTTGATTTAACAAGTTCTAGAGAAGAGTACATTTCATGTACGCAAAATATAAAAATAATTATAAATGAAAAATTACATCATATAATTAAATTTTATGATGTATATACGAGGTGTGTTCAAAAAGTACCCGGAATTACTAATAATTAAATTTCGCGGGTCTGGAGTGTCTGATTGTCAAAATTTTTTTTTTATTGTGTTGGTATACATGCCCCTAAAGTATGATGAAATTTTCAGCTATATTCACTGTTTACTTTGTCTGTGGTAGTCGCTAAGGTTCGACGTGTTTTTCTGAGCTCGGCGATTTTTACAATGGAAGAATTGAAAAGTCAAAGAATTTGTATTAAATTTTGCGTAAAAAATGAAATAAAGTGTTGCAAAGTGCAAAAATTCACCAGATATGGCTCCGTGTGACTTTTTCCTATTCCCAAAGTTGAAGAGACCCATGAAAGGACGGCGGTTTTCCTCGATTGAAGAAAATCGCTGAGAGTGCTCAAGGACATATCAAAAAGTGAATATCAAGGGTGCTTCGAAAATTGGAAAAAACGCTGGCATAAGTGTATTATATCTGGAGGGGACTACTTTGAAGGGGACCACATTAATGTAGACGAATAAATAAATATTTTTTTGAAAAAACGAAAATTCCGGGTACTTTTTGAACAGACCTCGTATAATGCCGAGAATGATATACTGTAAAACTGTAATATACATGAATTTAGTGCTTTTGAACTAATCAGCCCATATGAATTTTTTACTCAAGAATATCAGTATACATATAAACATACTACATGACCCGACAGACGTTGTCCTGTACCCACGCATACAATTTTTTAATATAATGTACTAATATTTACCGCTTATCTAAAAACAGTAATTATTGTCTTGTAGACATGCAGATATTTCATATTTTTGAATTTGTTATACATATTCAAATATTGTCTAGGTTCATAAGTAAATTGAAATTTTTGGCAGATGATAGTATGCATTTATTTTCAATGCAAACAATGACATGTCGTTTTTTGCAATTTTTTTCCATTTATTTCTACAATATTGCACATACATCCCAGAACTTTATAATCACATACATCTTAGAAAATTTCCTTAACACACTTCAGAAAGATTTATCAAAATTTGAATAATCGTTTAGAAGGAGTATACAGTGAATGCTTGTAATTTAATATAAAAGTTATATAATAGCAATAAAGCTCAAATTGATTTTACGTTTTAGTTAGAAAACGATTGTATGAGAAAAAGTAAAGGGCTGTTTTTAGGGGTTTTCCGCAATTATTCGATTTTTTCTTGCCGTAAGAACCATCCTTGTACATCAACGAACATTTTAAAACAAGAATTGGCCAAATTGGTCCAGGCGTTGTTGAGTTATGCGCTTACCAACACATTTTGCGATTCATTTTTATATTATATATATTATATATATATATATATATATATATATATATATATATATATATATATTAGTGATGTGCCAAGTCGAATCAAGTGATTCGAATCATTCGAATCAAGCCTTTATCGACTTGATTCGAATCAGATTTTACTTGATTCGAATCAACTCGCATCAAGTCGCGAAATATTTACTGTGATAAAATATGTATTAACACAAATTTTTCATGAATATAAAATTTTTCATAAATATAAATATAAAAAAATGTTTTTATTTTATTCAATATTATAATAATATAAAAAATAAATATCATAAATATAAAAAATAAATAATGAATTAAATAATGCGAGCCACCCGACTTTAATATGCTTAAATGTATCAGCCAACTCCAATCGTCTTTGTGTGACTTTAACCGCATTCATCGACTAACTATATCATCCGACTTCATATGAGCCAACTCGAATCAAGCGGCGATATGAGTTATTCCGATTTCATGACTCAAACCGAATCAAACGGCGATATGAGTTGTTCCGACTTCATATGAGCCAACTCGAATCAAGCGGCGATATGAGTTATTCCGATTTCATGACTCAAACCGAATCAAACGGCGTTATGAGTTGTTCCGACTTCATGAGCCAAACCGAATCAAGCGGCGTTACGAGTTATTCCGACTTCAATTCTGATTCGAATCATCCCGACTTCAAGCCGTTCGAGCGATATGAGTTCAAGCGATATGAGTTAACCGTATGGGCGATACAATGCGTCGTCGTTCTTGCGTGTTTATTTATTTTACGGAGCGCTGAGAGCGATTTTATTCGTGAAATATCAATACCCAATTTTGATAATAATTAAGTGTTTTAGATTTTAAATGTTATCAGAATAAACCACTCGAAATTATGAAACGAGTTTCGGGAATCTTTCAATATAATTCTCTTTTGAAACAATTACTAAACACCAGAAAGTCAGTAAATAATATGTTAACTTCTGATTATGTAAGTAAAGGCAAATTCACATTAATGAAATTAACTTTCAGCTCTCAGTTTAGATGCGATCCTTTACTGATTACATAGTAAAATAAACAATCGACCCATGATTCCAAATATTATTTTATATGCTTTAGTGATGCACAATTGTTTGGTAATCTATTATTGTAAATTAATTTGAAGATATGTTTTAGCCGTCCTCAAAATTACATCATTTTTAATAATTTTCAGAATATACTTTTTGATAGTGATTTATGTTTACAATTTCTACTTTGTCGGTTATATTGGTTAAACTGACAATTTTGATTATAAATTTGGATCACTTTTACTAAATTAATACATCCATCATTTTTTTTGTCCATATATATACTTGATTCGAGTTGATTCGAATCATGATTCGAATCAGGTTTTTTTCTGATTCGAATCATTCGAATCGGGAATTTTTCGAGTCGGCACATCACTAATATATATATATATATATATATATATATATATATATAATATTATGAAACCATTAAATTAAGTGCATATTAATATTTTTTATAAAGAAATTAAGAACACGTGTTCGTTCTAACTCATTTTGTTCTAGCTTACTAAAAGCATCTATTTACATAATGTCCTAATTAAATATCCATAGCACAAAGGATACTTAAAATCATAATCATATCAAAAGTATTATTCATGCAAGAGGAAAGCACTTTAACCTTTTGACATTATGAAAAATATATTAATAGAAAATTAGGTATGTTAACATATTTATAAGAACGTAATGTTATCAAAAATATAGATAAAAGGTTAAATGCTGATAGAAAAGGAACATGTCTATATCAGGTGCAAGCATCTTAAAGTGATGGCATCAGGAATATGAATTTTGATAATGCATTCGCAGATATATTTGCGTAGATTTGCAAAAATAATAATTTTGCATTAGTTATGTACAATAATTATACTCTATAATTATTTTTTTCCAAAAATGCGTGAAGTATATCACATTTTTTACGTGTGTAAAATAAGTAGAAAAAGTAAATTAAATTATTCACTCTTTTATCATTTTGCTGATTCTATTTAAACTAATCCTCCTACGTGATTTGCTTTTTACATTCCATCTTGTTCCCGAGAAGACGAGATAGAAACTTTGTCTCCAAAACTTTTGATAAGTTTTTGTGCTAACCCAGACGTTACATGAAATATTCGTAAAATTTTTGCAGTATATATTATAAACGATAATGTTTAATATTATATATTTAATCTTTTTCTAATTAAAAAGTTTTTCTTGAAGAACCTTCATAAGCCGCTGAAATACTAAGAGAAAAAGATTGTTGGAAATTATTTTTATTTTACTAGAGTACTTAACAACACCTTGAGCTAACCAGCGCAGAGATTTTAATGAAAATTTTTATTTTGGACAAAACTAATTTTGTGGTTTGTAATAATAAAAAAATGAAATGTTTAATATATATAGATATTGTATCACAAATATAAAAATAACTGGACAAAGAATAAATGCATGTTTTTAAAATGTCGATTATTTTTTCGAGGTTGAAACATATTTAATATAATGATTATTATTAATAATTATTTTAATAATCATTCTTTATTTGACACTTTATATGTCATCATTCAGTAAATATAAATGACTAAAAATTGTTTTAAACAATGAATACAATCTCAACTAAATATTAAAAATAATTGAGTTAAAATAAACATACAAAAATAATTGTTTGCTGAATCAAAATTCAAAAACATAAAGCTAATTTTAAAAACAAACAAACATTTTTTTAATAAATCCGTGCAAACAATCCTTGATTTATGTACGCTTTATACGTTCATTATGCCAGTTTCCGTATCTAATCTTTCTGAAAATTTATGCCACATTTTGCAACAGAGTTTGAAATGAATTTCTCGGAGGCGACGAGACGCAATGCAGCAGCAGCAGCAGCAGCAAAACAACAGTTTCCTCCAGTATTAACTCCCCAGAGTGCCATATCATGAAACTAATAACGGTGTTATACTTGTCCGACGTTATTACTGTTTGTTTCCACTCTTACGATATATAATAAGGGATATACAATAAAACTGATAAAATGCTATATTTTTATTACGGAGTATCTGCACGAACCATGGCTCTAAGTAAGTAAAGTACACCAAAACTATTTTGAATGCTTGAAGATGTGCAGCTAGAGTTGAACCGAAAAGGTAATAAATGAAGAGTACTTAACAGATTCGAACAGAAAAAAACTCTACTGAGCGAAAGAAACCGAATCAGAGTTATATTAGGTAAAAAGAGCTTTCTGCTCGACAAAGTCAAAAATAGAGCTAATGTTAGTGGAAGGCTAATCGACTTTATGAGATGTGTAAATAATGTGAGGTAATCATTAAGAAATCAGAAATTGTCGTATAGCATTATAATGTGAAAATCTCTTGCAGGTTATCCAATAAATTCAATAAATTTTTCACAAATAAGTTATTTTCAAATAGTGGTTTGAATATTACACCTCATTTAATTGGTGGATATGAAAGAAAAACATAACTAAAATGATTCGATTAGAAAATTAATTCATTATTAAAATTAATTTCTTTTATAGCGTATATATATAGTAAAAATTTCAGTATTATATATTATTATATAATTATTTTTATTTAATTGAACGTTATAGTGGAAATATTATTTATAATATATAATATATAATTATTCTTCATACACAAAAAATATTTGGAATTTTACTATCTTGACATGATATGGGTTGAAATGCTCAACATGTCATATCAATTTGATAGGTTGGTATGCGATATATATTACTTTATATATATATATATATATATATATATATATATATATTCATGTGTGTGTAAGTATATAAATTCTGTTGTTAATGGTGAACCAACAATGTAAACATAATCACTTACATAACATCAACCGTCAAATAAGCAAGTTTTGTCACCGTTTCTATCATTCGCATTTAAATAGACTGACAACGTGCTCACTGGCTTGTAGAAGCTTTCTTAAAGTCAGATTATCCTATTATACCAGTCTGCTGAATACTTATGTATTTCAACTCGGATAATATTACGTCCTAGCAAAACACAAAGTTTTTGAGTGTCGTACAGCCGCTATTGTATATTCAGGGGTCGTTGGAAACCCACATTAACAAACAAACCGTTGGTTGCCCGATGATGCTATCCTATGCAAATAGAGTCTAAGACTATAAGAATTAGATACGCCAATCACTCAGATGAATAGCTCTAATTATTTAAACCAAGTTCGCAGGACGAAGGCGAACAGTCCAATGATATGTCAGGGATCGTCTGGAGTTAATAAAAGAATTATAGGAAAGGAGATGAACGAAATCATGCTAAATAAATCATAGTAAACAAAAAAGAAAATTAAGTTAAAATAGTAATTTTACAAGAAATATATTAAATTAATAGTTATTCCAACACTTCTCATGAATATTTTTGAAATACTAGATCTAGGTTATATACAGTGTTATCTCTGTAAAAAATGTACCCATGAAATTAATATTTTGCATTTCTTAAATAATGTAGCTATTATTTCGTTCAATTATTTTAAAATTAAATGTGAGATATTGGATCTGTTTGCCCCCAAGCCGTTCCATTTTACCAAGCCCATGGGGTAAATAAGACAAGGTGACAAATTTTTGAGAAAAAAACACGTTTTCACAATGATGAATTATCTGGGAGTTTTACTGAATACAGTCAGATCTTCAGATATATTTGGTTCGGTTTTCACAATATAATTGCTGAAAGCCAAATTGGACCTTTGTGCCACGCCCTATCCTATGTATATGTGCGTGTGCAAGTGTGTGTCGCCATTAAACAAGGTATGTACTTCTTCTATTCAAGTAATATAATATCTATACGTTTCGATACCTCATTTTACTTTTTTTCAGTGGACAAAACGCAGAAGTTATTTTGACTCATAACACTAAAGAACTAACAATAAAAACATAAAACAATAAAATAAACATTACAACAACAAATATGTTACTAAAAAATAATGAATATTCGATTCGAAAAAACTAAATGAAGATAATAATTTTGACCATTTTGCAACGAAAGGTTGATTGTGACAGTCCTATATATATTTAATATGTTGAATATATGTATATATATATATATATATATATATATATATACAGGGTCGGTTCTACCTTGCATGCAATGCATGCGAAAAATGCGGGTGCAAGCCTTAGGGGCGCCAAAATATGGTTCGGAAATAAAATTTATGATATATTATTTATTTTTTTCAATATAAAATCAAGAATACATACTAGATTATAATAGTCTATCTAACTAGTTGAAACGGAACTTATTAAAATAATAGATACAAATTAAATCAGAGAAAATGGAAAATGGGGAGTCAGTGCTTCGAAAATGGCTTATTTATTCTGAGAAATTGAATTGTAACTTTTGTTTTTATAGCAAAAGCTTCGCATCTGATAAACTTTAAATTTTGAAGTCATGGAAATGAAGAAAATATGAAAAATGGAAGCAAAATTTACATTGGAACAAAAATCTTTGAGCTTTTTTATACATAGTGGTGTTCATACTCTAAATTTGATTATTAACTATGCGAAAATAATACAGATACAAATATAATTAGTTTTTTTTTGTTTCGATATAGTTCAAGAAATATGTAATTTTTCGCATTTTTTACTAATCTTTGGACAATACCTTTGAAAAACGTTAAAAACTTAACTTCAAAACAACAATCTGATACTCTGAATTTAATGGCAAAGTAAACATGAATACAGTTGGGCCTTTACGATATCAATTATTTTAATTAAATTAAAATTTTAAAAATCCTACATGAAATACGAGTGTTATGTTCAAAAATGAAAGGCTAGTTTTTTTGCCCTCTTATCATGATTTGCTCAATAGGATATATGGCAAACTAAATAAGTAAAATGTTTCAAAACCCAAATATTAATATTACACTTACGATAGAAATAAATGAAAATCTAAAAATTTGATTATGATCAACCCGCAAATGAATTTTACACGGTTTTAGATTATATTTTTAGATTATTTTTTATGTACTAAATCCGGAATGATTATTTAAATTAAATACAAAAAAATACGTTAATATTTATACTATTTTAACAATAAACTATTAAAACAGTTAACATTATTAGGGGGTAGGGCGCTAGAAAAAAATTGCATGCGTTCGCTGAGGACCCCAGGACCGGCCCTGTATATATATATATATATATATATATATATTTTATTTATAATATAAATCTACTTATATTAAAGAAATATCATAAAAAATAATATTTATTACGATTATATTTATCACAAAACTGAATAATTATAAAATTTATAAAAAAAAAATTAAAATCTAAAATAAAATCATCTTTAACCGGCTCTGCCGTTATTTTAATTACCCATGTCAGACTTTTAACTTTTCAACACTTTAACACAGCACGAATCTACAAATTATCATAGTTATAATACCTAATTAAATTTATACTACATATAGAACAGCGTCGCTAATATAGTTAATCTCACCTGGGGCCCGTTGACCATTCTGGAGTCGTACCTCCCCGACCTCGTCCTGTAGAGGGCCGCGTGATAGGCGGCCCCGTTGTTGGTGGCCGCTTTGCTCGCAGCAGCCCGCTGCAGGCCGCGGGAGCTGCGCCAGAGACCGACCGCTATACGAGTGTAGAGCACCTGATAAGAACAAATCGATACCTGAGAGAGATACATTAACGCGGAAGTGTAATTACCACGTCGAAGGCTTAACGGATATCTTATTGGCAGTAGTTAATGGGTAAGTATTATGTTATGTATCGATATTGAAGATTTTATTTCACGTTTTTATTTACAGATAATATATTACTACATGTTGACATTTATGTTATTGAATAATAAATTGAAACTAGTGGGGTGGGTGGCATCGTGCCTTAAGGCAAATTGCTGGAACTTTCCGTACCGTAACGAAATGTTCGAGGAATACTGAATGTTTTCAAATAGGTTTTTATTAATATTGTAACATTGTCTAATATTTATAAGAATTATATAAACTGAATTGCAAAGTTAAAATTATTTGTTTAAAGTATATTAGAATTTTAGTCAGAATACAATACAGAGAAAAAACTAAAAAAAAAAGAAAAAAAATTATACAATTTTTTTTCCAAAATCAATTATTTTGTTAAAACAAGCTGAAAGTTTTTTGAATCATTTAAATTGGATGCTTAGTTCTGCACATTTAGCTCTGTATCTTGGAAATGGCCATTGCCAAAAACTAATAATCACTTCTCCCAATCATTACTAATTGAATGTTTTTTAGATCATTCAAATCGGATGCTCCGTTCACTCCAAAAGTCGATTTCTATTTTCTGCGCTCTTTGCTCTTTATCTCTGTAACTACTGGACCTGCCTTTGCCAAAAACTAATCAGCTCTTCTCCCTATCGATAGGAATCGAATGTTTTTTGAACCATTCAAATCGGTTGATCCGTGCGCCCGAAAACGTGACTGGAAATTTGTATCCATACATACATGCACACACACACACACACATCCATTTTTTCTGAGGTATACCAAAATGTTCAGAAACCTTGAAAACGTCGAGAAATGTAAAAATTTTCAATTCTGATTTTCGGTCCATTACAATTACCCTACGGGAAGTTAAAAAATGCAAATTGCAATTTATAGATGTTATAACACGAAAATAAATGTTATTTTTTTAAGCCAGGTTATATTCTACGTTACATATAAATTTATTCATATTTTATCAAACAATCCTAATAACTATAAAAACAGACAAATTTTACTTATTGTTTAAATTTTTTTCAAGTAAATAAACTATTATAAGTTAAATATAAGCAAATATCGGACAATTTTTTAAAAAAAAACTGTCGTATTAGTAATATATTAGTATATCTGTATGATTTTTCAACTATAAAGTTGCTAATTGTGGATATTTTATACATTCTAACTTATTTAACTAGAGTCTCCACTATAGACCATATTTTTATACCGTATCCTGGGGAGTAGGTTGACAATGAGTATTATATTTTATATTTTTTGATTTATAATTGATTTGCTTCTAATTTTCTGCATAATTAACTTTAATAAAAAGAATAGGTTTAAGGGTGTTTTAGGCAAAATTTATTCAGTATAATTTTTGCTAATTTTCGTGAATTTAAAAATGATAGTTCCAAATTACTCAAGAAGAGGCTTTAGCTTTTAAAATTTGGGTTAATTTAGTTGATTTATTCTGATGCGTTGATGTAATTTCATTAACAAGTAATAGAACAGATTTAATTCCTATCTAAACTTTTTAAAAATCCTGAAAATTTGGAACAAAAATTAGAATTTGGGACATATGTTTATAGAAAAATCCTGGACGCAAAAGGTAGAAATCCGAGACCGTTCCGGCCAATCCTGGGCCTTCCATTAGAATCAAGTTTGTAACATTCTTATTTTAAAATAAATACTTAATTCTTCTACGTTTTCATATTCACTTTTACAAAGCCGTACCCAGACAGACAATATTCATAAAGAAAAATCTTATTACGATCTTTCACTCTTAAATTCTATTTACGGCACTTTTTTATATTTGAGTTCTTTCTATAACTTTTATGAAATTACATCTATTTTATAATATGATAACAAAACACGCCAGCAATAACTCTTGCGATATAATAATATACAAAGTAGACGAATTATAATTTTATTATCATGTTTTATGGGATCAAGTTTATCTGTCTGATGAAACTGTGAATGTTCCATGACGTCGCGAAAAATCGAAAGCTTTATGAAGAAAGGTCATATAATTTAATATTGAATCGTATATAATATATATACATATATACCTACACACACACACACACACACACATATATATATATATATATATATATATATATATATATATATGTATATATATATATGTATTTATATAGAATGTATTTCATTTAAAAAAACTGTAGTGAATCGAATAAAGTTTAACAGGATTGTTAAATTTTATTTATGCGGGAAAATAGCAATTTCCAAAGTAATATAATATTGTTAAAAGTATTTTTATTCTAACCATAGTACATAAAATTGTTGAAACTTAGATAACTCGCTGATATTTTTATAGATTATTAAAATTGATTAAATATAAAGTTTTCAATGACTTTGTGAGAACTAAATCTTTGTGAAATCTTTTGTTTGCTTGTATGGAACTTTCCTTTCCCTTTCTATTTCGTATTTTGTCTCATTTTGATCGAAAAGGACAAGAAATACAGGTCACAACATATACATTTCACATAAAACAAAACAAATTGCTAGTAATTAACTACTAATGTTCAACTTATAGCAAATTAACGAACAAAGCGATCTATCTGTAAACAAGTAAGGGATCGTTCAAGCATTACGTAAGCAGATTTATTACAATTATTTACCCCCCATCCCCCTTGTCAGCAAAAGTAAGCAAAGCTCTTATCCCCTACCCCCATGCTTACGTAAACATTTTGCAATTAATGTAAAAATAAAAATACTACCTACGACGTAATCATCATCCAGACTCCCTTGCCCCCCATGTAAACCCAAAACAAGCAAATCAACAAACCCCCGCCCCCCTATGGTGCTTACGTAATACTTGAACGGTCCCTAACACTTATTAAAAGAAATCGTACAAAAAAAATTTTTTTTTGACTCTCTGTTAAATGAATCGTGTTATTGTAGGGTGCTGATTCAATGCAATAATG
This sequence comes from Ctenocephalides felis, assembly GCF_003426905.1. Classification (NCBI taxonomy): domain Eukaryota; kingdom Metazoa; phylum Arthropoda; class Insecta; order Siphonaptera; family Pulicidae; genus Ctenocephalides; species Ctenocephalides felis. The sequence continues at coordinate 24,662,274 of NW_020537758.1, read as the reverse complement.
GAAACTTGTTCGAACGAACATACTTCTCTTTTTAGACTCTACCTCAAAATCAGTATATGTACTCGTAGTTTAGCTGTTATGACGACTGTCCTACCATACCATAATAAAACAAAATTGGGAAAAATATGACTCATTAAGTTTCGCAAACATAATCTTTTGATAGATCTCAAGATCTAACACACAAATGTAATTAGTCATCATCTACTCACCGTCATGACACACAAGGGGGTGACATAGAGCAGAGCAAAGTTGACAACATCGAACAACTCTGCGTTGTACCTTTTCCTGTGCTGAATGCATATCGTTTCGCTCCGTCCGTCGGGAAGGACATTAGTTATAGTCTGCACCCAGATGAACTTGGGGGAACTGTAGGCGGCCGACGTTATCCACACCGCGACGATCACCAGCTGAAAGCAAAAAATATGAGTCAGATCGCGGGTCAACGCGTTTCAATGCAGCCGGAAAAGACGGCAAGATTATAAAGGATGGCGTAGAACTTTATTTAGGGCGAAGAGTGAATAATGGAATCAGATGTGACATCGATACAATATGGTGACGCCACAATGAATATTTACATGTGTCGATAATAATATAGTCGCCAACTTGGGTTTAAAATATGTCAACCGAATTATTCCGTTCTAATCAAGACTACATGTCTCTTTCCTTCCAAAACTTTTGACCTAGGTTTCAGATATGAGGTCAGTTTGGGTCTAGTGCGTTTTCAGTTCGCTTCCAGTTTCCTTCCGAGTCAGTCGAGTTTAGCAGTTTTGCTGAGTTTCCATTTATTATTTGAAGTGAGGTCATTTTTTTAGTTTATTATTATCAGAGAAGAAGAACGTTTTAGTTTTCAAATACAGTCCATTATTCAAGAATAACCAGCGATTCCGGAGGTCATTCTTTTAATCAAGGCCACATAACAATAGCGTAATAAAAATAGTAAAATTAGTAGTATTGAGATATTGGTGTAGATGTGCACCTCGTATATATATTCACAGCTTTACAAATAGTCTTATTTCTAGAATACTTGAGGCAATTGGGTTATTAATTTTGACTGAAATTACAGAAATGTTAATTACGGTTACGGATCTAGTATTTAAATAAACAGAATTAATAAAAATTAAACACAGTAACAAACTCGCTAGGGGCCGTTCAAGTATTACGTAAGCACTATAGGGGGGCGGGGGGGTTGTTGATTTGCTTATTTTGGGTTGACATGGAGGCAGGGGAGTCTGGATGATGATTACGTCATAGGTAGTATTTTTATTTTTTTACATTAATTGCAAAATGTTTACGTAAGCATGGGGGTAGGGGATAAGAGCTTTGCTTACTTTTGCTGACAAGGGGGATGGGGGGGGGTAAATAATTGTAATAAATCTGCTTACGTAATGCTTGAACGATCCCCTACCAAAAGTTTACATTATTATCTATAATATTTATTAAATAATTTGTTGTAAACATTTTGAAACTAGATTTGTCTCCTCTTCAATGTGATGTACATTAATAAATTCATTAATTTCATAAAATATTTATTAAAAATGAAATTTTTTCAACAAATATATAGGCAACAATGACAATTACACAAAGACAAAGGAAAAAATAATTGTTGATTTTTTTTATATTTAGAGAAAAAAGATATTTATGCTATCTTTTTCTCCAAATTTAAAAAAAATCAACTATTATTTTTAGTACTAACAGACGACATTTTTATTATTATGTTGCTATTATTAATTTTAATAAAAAAATCTACAAATGTTTTAATATTCTAGACAATATAGTAAAAATACTAGATGTTACGCTCAATAACAAATTATCCAAGGTAATTTAATATAAAGTCCATGAATATTATGATTGTTTAATTAATGTAAAATACTTTATCATTACTTTTTAACTACTGGTAGATCTTTATCAAAAATCAGCATGATATCAACCAACATCTTTGGAATGGCTTTTAAATTTTCAAAATCGTCTGAATTTTTTTGGAAAACATCGAATATTTTTTGCGTTTTTCTGCTAATTCTAAAGACATGGTTTGGCCGATTGTGTAAAACCAATCAACACTTACTTTTTGAGTTTTATCAAATGGTTCTTTATTATTAAAATCGGTTCAGTCATTTTTGAGAAAAACACTACAAAGTAAAAAATTGGCTTATATATACACACTTTCATACACACATACCTATTTTTTCCAAATTTGAGGTCAAATACTTCAGAATCACTTGAAACGTTGAAATGATAATAAATTAGAAAATTGGATTCTCTGCCGAAAACATTTATTAAAATAATTGGAGTATCCGTGCAATTAAGCTGCTCCAGTTGTGAGAAATTTTGCACTGATTCTACAAATTTACTCTTACTCATAAAAAATGTTATAATGTACTTTACATTAAATTTCACTACCAGATATTAATTTTAAAATCTTGTATCCGTAGTCCACTGCGCAGAAATCGGATCAATTCCGTGGCACGTGGAAGTCCATAAACGAAATACTTGTGCAAATAACAGACGTCGCATATGAAAATCGCTCTGGCACGACTGCAATATATTTCCTAGTGAACTAAAGACAAGTAATAACTAAAGTTTATTGTCAACTAAAGTATATACGTATGCTAAACGAACGACTGGGAATCGCGCTTCTGCATATTGCGACTGAGAATGGGCTACTTGTTGAAGCCGAATCGCATGCACGGATTTCGTGCTGGCGATGGCAAAATAACTGTCATTTATTTAAATAGAAATTGATCCGTAGGGTTCCTTAAATATCGAGAATTGTAAAGTCAGTTATTAATAGTTTCGTAATGCAGAGCAAAGTAATTTACTAAAAATACAAAAAATCGTAAAAGACAATTCATATCTTTCCCTTTCAAATTTCCTGATTATTTTCGGGTACTTTAGAAATTGCACCCTAAAACCTAAACTTGGTTTAAATTGCTTACTTTCAGTTTATTATAGCAACTTTTATTCTTACGTTTCATACGGCATCCAATTCTGGGGTTTTTCATCCGAACTAATTAAAATATAATATTTAAGCTTCAGAAAAAAGCTATTCGAATAATTTTTTCCTTGCCCAGTAAAGCCTCCTGCAGACCCATATTTAAAAAACACAATATTCTAACTGCCCCATGCATTTTTCTGCTGGTAACATTACGTTTCATCAAAAACAATTCGAAACTTTTTGATATGGCTTCGTCCTCCTCAAACTACAACACTAGACACAAATTTATTAAGGCGCGCACATATAAATTAGCCAGCTCTTTCAATACGATCGACGGCCTAGGTATTCAGCTTATGAATAAACTTCCACTCAACATCCGAAACTTAGACAGCAAAAAATTTCATGCTTCCCTAGTCAAACTTTTTAAAGAATTAGCTTTTTATGACATTACTGAATTTTCTCAATTTGATATCAATAACTATTTTCTTGCATAATCCTTATCCTTTATCTATGTAGTCTGAGCATTTGATCGCCTGTACAACCATGTTTTTTTTTATTTTATTGCTATTTTATTAATTTAATTTTTTTACGGTTTTAAATGAGTATAACTTTTAACCTTGTGCAAGAATTTTGAGCTTGACTGGTGGTCAAATAGACTTTAATATGATGAACTTGATGATGAACATTGTATTTAATGTTCGAATGCTTTTTTTTCAGCTCTTTTTTCAGAAGCGAAATTTGTGCATCTACTATGATTATTATAAAATTACTATCCTTTTAATATTAATTATGAATAAGCTTGACAAGAGCCTGAAATATCTATTATTATTGATTGCGGCTCAGGAGCTCAGGTTATCTACACAAATGAGTATGCTTAATCGTTACGCTATGAAACACAGGTTTTTGGCACTAACATACATTCTACACAATGTTTTATAGATCGAATTTATGTATAATAATATTATTATTCATCACATAATATATATTTGTGTAAATATTTTTTTTATTTTTTATAATTCTGGCATCTGGGAATCTGAGCGTAAATATTTACATTATATGTTCACACAAATAACAATATTATTCTTATACAAAATAAATATTGTTGTATTTTATTATCGATTTTTAATAAAACATGCTTTTATTATTCTAAGAGCTGATTTCAAGTACCAGGTCTTTTGTAAATGTTAAACCAGTTTTTGATTGTAGGAAAACAAGTTGTTTTCCACGTTGTCAGAAAGCGGTGTTTTTGAATGCCATGTGTATATAGAAACAGGAAAATTGAATTCGCAAAAGATATAAATTGAATTTTTAGAATATTGTAATCAATAATTCCACAGTCGCCGAGAGCATCCTCGAAATTTGCAATATTGAACTAGTTCACACAACGAGCGATACAAAGTAAATATTTCGTGTTTTGTTTGAACAAATAATATATATGGTATATTGTGATCGTATCTGATGAAAATTTTACGCACTTTTTTTACGAATGTGATGCCTGGCAGAAATTTAGACGTGAAATATTTACTAGTTTATATTTATTTAAAAACCAGTTGCATATTATTTTACAGATGCAAAATGAATCTCTTGAAAAAGAGTACATACATATAAGTATTCGTAAAAATACAAAATAACAGAGAGTAAGTATTAAGACGGAACTATGTATTTCATATTTTGATGAATATTGTATGTTTATAATTATAGATTTTTCCATGGGCTATGAGTTTCCATGCGTAGTTTGACTCATATTTCATGTGTCTTCATTCAGTCGGAACGCTGAATAAAGTTTAAAATAAATATAAAAATATCACCCGAGACATGATATTATGTGGATGCTTATATATATATATATATATATATATATAAATATACGAATATATATATATATTTCATATGTCAAATTTCCAAAGAGTATTTCTACGCGATCTACTTTTCTATAAATCTCTGTAAACGAGCAGGATATAAGTACTTTTGAATCTATTTCCAAATGCATATGTAATATTGCAAACGAAAAATCGAAATTCGTAGAAGCAGAGGTATCTGTCGAATATCATAATATTACGGATACAGAACAGATTTTCTGTAAATGTTTACCATCTATGATTTGAAACGAATAAGTAATTTTATCGATTTATCAAGGATTCGTAAATAATGAAATGGAAAATTTTTCTGTCATGGAACTTTTTGCATACACTTGTACATGTCTTATATATATACATTTAATTCTAAAATGCAATTATTTTTAGTTTAGTTTTATTGTTATGTCTGTACATGGAAATATGTAAGGGAGAGAGTAGAAAAGTCCATTATCGGCATCTCAAAAACAAGTAAAGTTAAGAATTTTTCAATGAAAATATTTGAAAGTAGAGGGAGAAATATGTAAATAATAAACATCTTGATTCTTACGACATTGCTATCGGGAGATAAATGGCAATATTTTAAAATCTATAATAAAAGTATTTTATTTCATTGTTAGTTTTTTGAGTTGTAAGCACTGTTGTTTAGTTCACGAGACCTTAATATTGTTTTAGAAAGTTTGATTCAAGTTTTTTATATAAACTTCTATGTAAGCTTAAACGTTAATGGAAAAAAGAACCAACTGAACCTTTACTTTGGCAAAGGTGTAAACTACAAAAAATGGACAATAAAAATGTAAATTAAGTTAAGAAAAGCAAAGCAAGGGAGATAATGAATTTTTCTAGCAAAATACCAGATCAATTGCAGTGTTGTCCCTGTTGAATAAATTAGCTCATATTTCGTAAAAACATTTCAAAATTAAAAATGAGATATTGGATTTATTTGCCTTCTGGCTGTACCTTCTTACACTGCTTATAAGGCAAAAAGGAACCAGATGACAAACTTTAGAAAAATAGTACAAAGTATATTTCTCTAATTAGGAATTAACTAGGATTTCTATTGAACATAGCTCGATAGTTGTTTGTTTCATATGCGTCATGTGATGTAGTTCATTTGGTTTCGACAGTATAATTATTACTGTAAATCAAATTGGACCTTCGTGCCCCCCTCCACGTTACATTATGTGACTCTACACAATTCTAATAAAATATATGGGTGTTTTTATATGGATAATGGACCTTTGCAATATCGGACCTTTAAACCCCGCTCTATCCTAACATCTGCTGCGCACACTTTTAGATTTTATCCGACTGATATCTCGTGACGGAGACGCGGAGTCTTCGGAGTCACAGGAGGAGCACTGACTGCGCGGTTTTGTATTCAATTCATATATTATTGCATTCCCAAGGATTGCTCTCTCGTCCGTTTCATGTCTTACGTTGAATTCTGATATATGGTACCTTCTATTTTATTTGTCGTACGCTTTACATAAACTTTGTGCTTGCATGTCGTGAATAACCTTCAAGTCGGGACGGTTTTGCAATTTGTATAAATGTACATTGGGAAAATAATTTTCTCACTAAACCGTGTGCATATATAAGCATACAATGGTATGTCTATGAATATGTTTTGAATCACATAAGATTTAATACTTTATGTCTTAATAATAATATTACTTCTCTCAATGAAAATCTAATATAAATAAATTCCAAATTTGTGTAGTAGTAGGATGTGGGATCCTTACAACTTATAATTTGAACATGTAGCAGATTTCAAAAAATCGGGATTATTTATTATATTAATTATATAGAATAAAAAGTGCAGTCAAAACTTTTAATTTAGTTAATTTAGTGTCATATATTGAATATTATAAAATTATATCTAGTTTTGTGGTTAAATGTAAAATTAGCATTTAAATGTAAGAAACTCTGTATATGGCTAGTTTATAAATAAGAGGCCAAATAAAATAAAAAAAAATGAAAATCTAAATTCAATTTATCACAATCAAGAATAGATACACATATGTACGTACATAAATATATATATATATATATATATATATATATATATATATATATATACATATTGTTTAACTTTTCTGGATAACCTATTTTCTCAAAACACTATTTATTTAATTTTGCTTATATCTCATTTTATGGTATGTTAAAAATTCCTTTGAAATCTTTACATATTAATTTTATTTTGAATAACCTAAGTAAAGAATTATGTTTACTATTTCTTGACGCCTAAGGCTCTACCCTGGTCTAATGAAATTATATAAATATATTGTAATAATCTTCATACAGTATGGCAAAAATAAAACTTAATGCCTTCTATTTCACTATTTTATAGTATAAAATAATTCCTTATTTTGTAATACTTTCTGTCTATAAAGCGACCCTGAATCATTAATCAGTTCTAAGAAATTTAGATTCTATAAACTCCGTATCCCCGAGACCACCTACAGGTCAATACGAGTATATAATTGTTTACGAAATGTAATGGGAACTCGCTGAAACCCAAAATTGATCCAATCACATAACTTATATAAAATTATTTCAAAACATTTCAAACTTATAAATTAGTATACATGGAGTCGTGATACTAGACACAAATTAAAAAACTAGCGTCAATTAATTAAAATTTAATTTTTTTATGTAGATCTTTGTTAGCATTCAACCTTTATTTATAGATCTCATCAGTTTGTTTATTAATAGTAGTAAATGTAACGGGAGTGAACGACGAAGTCTTTAAGGTAATTATTTCCTTAACTTGGCAAAGTCACTAATTGCAAAATAAAATGAATCGAATTTTATTATTCACTAAATAAACGTACAACTAATGAATTATAAATTTTATTTGTTACTATGGCAAATAATTTTTTTTATTAAATCACAAATAGAGCTTTATATGCAATTAATTCTATATATGTTTGATGACGCAGCTTTTGGATTTTGCTAATTACAGACTGCATGCAAATTTACAGGCATGGTAAAAAATCACGAAATACAAAATAAAAATGATTCGAATGGCATTATTTTCTAAATAGTCGTTCAAAATGCTCGATGATTACGCGTAACAAAACGTTGATTGCAACCGGACCTTCCGTGATCGTGTTAATGGCAAATGCGCGTCGCCTGCGACCAAACGGGGGAAATGTATTGTGTAATGTAATTACTGCGACAGAGTATGGAACACGAAGGCTACAAATAGATAATGACTCAATTACACCCAAAATTTACGGACAAATGCCGGCACACATTTATCAATATTGGTCCAAAGTAGGTACAACAGACACTATGAATTTTACAACATCTAAATCATTTGTTTCAAATATTTTCGTCTAATTTACAACTTGTAGAATGTTCATAAAAATGAGCTGTATTTTTTTCTTGCTAAGTAGAAATATATATATTTCACTAAAAAAATATATATATATAATTTACTATATATTTTCTACTATAGCATTTCTAATACATTTTCTTAATTTTTCATAGTTATTTTCAAAAACCTTTTCAACAAGTTTTATGGCTTTGGTGCGACTTTTTCAAATAACTACCAAATATTCAGAAATAAAAACCGCAATAATTTTTTTTTGTCATATTATGTAAGATCAAAGGATCTCCTATAAATCTTAATATTTGAATTTTAACATAGAAACTACTTACAACTAATCATAGGTACAACAGATACCATACGGTTTTGATGCAACTTTTCTAAATATCCACCTTTATATATTTAAATATAAAATGATAATAAAAACTGAAATAAAATCGATAAATTCCTGTCAAAATATATAAAATCAATGACCCTTTTATAAATCTCAATATTAAAAATTTAACATAGAAATTAGTTACAATTAATCATAGATATCATAAATATCATCACAATTAAATCATCAGTAATTGTTATCTTTCAATTTATAATTATTCAAAATGTTCACAAAAATAAGCTGTATTAATTTTTCCTTTGCTATCATATACTTGTAAAAATTTAGCATTTCTATTACATTTTTAGAAACAAAAATAACTCTGAATATTTCATTGATTTTCTTAACTATAAAAGTAAAAATTTTGAAACAACTTTTGAACACGTTTAACGGCTTTGGTGCAACTTTTCTTGAATAACTACCCTCATATAATAAAAAATAAAATAATAATAAAAACTGCAATAAAATCGATTCATATTTGTCAAAATATATGAAATCAAAGGCTCTTTTATAAATCTCAATATTAGAACTTTAACATAAAAACTACTTACAACTAATCGTAGGTACAACAGATACCATAAATATAATCACTATTAAATCATCAGCAATTGTTATATTTCAATTTACAATTTTTCAAAATGTTCACAAAAATGAGCTGTAATTATTTTTTCCTTGCTATCATACACTTGTAAAAATTTAGCATTTCTATTACATTTTTGCAAACAAAAATAACTCTGAACATTTTATTGCATTTTCATAACTATAAAAGTAAAAATTTTCAAACACTTCAAACACAAGTCTCAGGGCAACTTTTCTAAAATAATTACCCTTATATATTCAAAAATAAAATAATAATAAAAACCAAAATAAAAACAATTTATTTCTGCCAAAATATGTGAAATCACACAATTTAAAACTTGCAAAACGTTCACAAAAACCAGCTGTAACACTTTTGTCCTTGCTATCAACCACTGGTGAAAATTTAGCGTTTATATTAATAGGTTATTAATAGCCATGAGCTTTAGTGCAACTTGTTTAAATAACTACCCTTATATATTCAAAAATAAAATAATAGTAAAAACCGCAATAGAATCGATTTTTTTTGTCCAAATATGTAAGATCTAAAGCTCTTCTATAAATCTCGATAGTCAAATTTTAACATAAAAAACTAGTACAAGTATGATGATGAGTTTAATATCGAAGAAAGCAGATTAATAAAAAACCACTGTATATTACAGCAGACATATGATTTTTCAAAAATCACATTCTTATCCCTTCAGAACTGTTTTTATTCTGTATCATCATTCATAACATTACCAAATGTTATAAATCTTATTATATTGCAATACGTTGCGTTTGAGATTTGCTATAAGAGACAATTGACGAAGAGATTTTCGGATGAAGAGAATTTAATTTTAGACGTAACCACATATTGATCGTTGTCTAATATATCTATTAGATATAGATATAATTTATCTACATTAATAGCGAGAGACGGATATTGAACTCACATAAGACCATAGGATTAACTAAATTATTATATACAGGGCGTCCCAGAACTTAATGTCAAGCCGAAACGTGGAGATAGTATCGACCTTAACATTTCTGATAAAAAATAGATAAAAATTATCTCACAATGCTTGGAATTTTAGAAAAAAATATATAAAAAAATATCTCAGAGCTTTAATTTGAACTTAGAGCTTTGATGAAATTATGACCATTTTTTAATGTAGTACACGCAAACTTTGAAACCATAGCCGTGAATAACACTAATTACTCCAAGTTTTCAAGCTTTAAGACTTTTTATTTAAAAATAATTTGGTATAATAATAATGTCTTTGGAGCACCAATGCAAAATAAATAGAATAAAATCTTATCATTTTAATTACTATGTAGTACGCAAAACTTTAACCTTTTAAAACCACGTAACATATTTTATAAAAGCTGAAGCAAGCATTTTGAAGTACCTGATCCAGTTTACTTCTAGGAATTTTAAATGTTATTGGCTGCTTATAAACATTAAACAGCCATGTTCCTCACAAAGGCACTTCGGAACACATTTACCACCAATTTGTGGCAGCTTTAACCACTTAACGGTCGGGTTTTTTTTCGTGAAAAGTGATCTAAAAGAGCAGGTTTTTTTATTGTGGATTTTCAAAGTTTAATTAATGTAATATGTGTTTCTGATAACATTTTCTTTTTATTTATTTTATTTTTGTTTAAAATTAACAATATATATTATAATACTGATGACCGCTTTGATGGTTTTTGGACTACCTTTATGTTCTATTTATAAACTATTGTGTTATAATATGATAAATAATACGAAATTTTTATTTAATAACTTTTAAATTTTAATAATATCTATTTCTCTGAAAATAATATAACAAATTTATAAACAAATAAGAAAATTCAAGTAAATCAGTCATTCAGGTGAAAAATTCATGTACAATCACTAATATATCTCAAGGACAAAAAGTATTACTTATTTAATTATTTATATTATAATAATAAAAAAAATATTGTCATATGATGGATTTCGAAATATTTTTCCACTGCCCGTTTTTTAGGCGGTTTTTACATGTTTATTTCTATTCTCAAAAGTCGTTAAAGATTGATTTATTATATATACAATTATTAATTGATCTGTACTTATCATATCTAAACTAAACATATCTCAACAACGGGCCATTGTAAGCCTTTTATCGCATAAAACATAAACATTAACTTTGGCGAGCAGCGCTCGGGTTAGCCCGCTAGGATACGACATCGAGGCGCGAGCAGCGTTCGTGCGTACCCGTTAAGTTAAGTTTCTGTTCACTAATATAATACACGGTTACGTTAACTTTAGATTGATAGTATAAATTTAAAAATGCAATTTGTGTGCATACTAAACATTCCACTCATATTATCTGCGTTTTACGAGTAGTAGAGTATAAAATTGTACGGTAATTAAGGCACAAAATAAATAAAGAGTAGTTGCTAAGAGGTATTAGATATTTAAATTAGAAAATGGTTTGTTTAACCAATTTCACAAAATTTATTCAAAAGTATTGTATACCCCCATAAACAATATATGGTAATTTTGCATACCCCTCTTTCAATATAAGGTAAAAAAATAAAATTATCGATACTTTTTTGCTATATCATAACAATTTCCAGGAGATTAAAAACACAAAATACAAAGCCTCATAAAATAATAAATTTATAGTTTTGAATTCTGCATTACCATCAGATCGAATTCATAGTTATAACGATAAATTAAATTTTATCATTTTGTTAGCAGAGACTAGTGTGACAATTCAGTATTCATCGATTCATCAATAATTTGTCCAGAGTGTCAAATACTGAATCTGAAAAGTTTGGTGAAATGCTTTATTTAATATCAACAATAGTTTCGAATATCGTGTCACGATCTGGTCGAAATATATAAATTTGAAACCGGCGAGAGGAAACAAATGAAGATAGATAGATTTATAAATAAAATATTCAGTTCGGAACGAAATGGCATGAAATGAAGAAACTTCCACTCAATATCCGAAACCTAGACAGCAAAAAATTTCATGCTTCCCTAGTTAAACTTTTTAAAGACTTAGCTTTTTATGACATTACTGAATTTTCTCAATTTGATTTCAATAACTATTTTCTTGCATAATCCTTATCCTTTATCTATGTAGTCTGACCATTTGATCGCCTGTACAACCATATATATTTTTCATATATTGCTATTTTATTAATTTAAATTTTTTACGGTTTTTAATGAGTATAACTTTCAAACTTGTGCAAGAATTTTGAGCTTGACTGGTGGTCAAATAGACTTCAATATGATGAACTTGATGATGAACGTTGTATTTAATGTTCGAATGCTTTTTTTTTTCAGCTCTTTTTTTTCAGAAGCGAAATTTGTGCAGCTACTATGATTATTATAAAATTACTATCCTTTTAATATTAACTATGAATAAGCTTGACAAGAGCCTGAAATAATATCTATTATTATTGATTACGGCTTGCTTATGAATAAATAAAATAAATAAATAAATAAATGCACATTCATCACATCTTTTGCACAAAATACCAGCTCGGTCTAATTGATTTTTGAAATATTCATATTTATCTATGTACATGAACGTATGAATTCAATATCTAAAGAGCACAATGTTATTACCAATTAAATTTTAATTTTTTGCACAAAAGCTGGACAAATATATTTACAATATATTTGATAATATTTACCTATATTTACTGTACAAACTACCCTATATTTTTCATTATATAATTTATAATATATTAATAAATACATAATGATCATAGTGAAGGCAAAGATAATATTTGCTAATAATTATTACATATTTATATGAGTTGTTATATATATATATATATATATATATATATATATATATATATATATATAATATATGATTTCATCAAAAGACAACACCCAAGAATTCTCATACAATTATTCCCTTCGCAACATTCGCTCGCCTTTTCTGATTATGAGAATATTATTAATACATAATAATTGAATGAATCCGATCACTAATACCCAATATAGGTAATGGTTTTCTCATCATAATGCAATTAAGATGGAAGACGTGGATTAAAACGTCCATTTGGCTCTCAGTTCTAAGACAAGGGTAAGATTCAAAATAAATTATTCACCGCAAATACCAGCCATCGATTTAATACCTCAGAACCATTATAAATAAATAATTGCAAGATCGAGAATATAGCCTAACGTTCATTATTTATTCGAAATGTCACAGTAATAATAGGATGCTCAAATATAACCATTAGAAATTTTGCTACTTTTAGAAATCGCGAATGAAAGTACAGATAATATTATTAATAAATAATTGAGATATGTGGGTGTGAAACACAACCAACTTGTATAAAACTTAGAATATAGTTCACAACCTTGACTCATTTTCGAAGTAAAATATTTGTAACCAATCCATCAATAAGTACCTCCAAATTTAACTAAAATTGCTTGGTTTTCAAATATTAACTTAACATTTTGAATAAAAAGTTTGTTTGGATGTACGGGATTGTTGTATTATTTTAATTTACTCTGGATTTATTATTCACTTTGGTCATTTATTTTGTTATATAGATTCAAGAGGCCAATAATTTTAGTTTTTTATAAATGTTATTAACCTAGCATAGAGTCCTGCCCTTGAACGTAAAGTAAAAAAACTAATACTATCAAAAATAGCTGTAAAATAGCTAAATATGAAACACATAATAAATAATTATTTTCCTTACTTTAGATTCTTACGACCCGCTGGAGTTACCTGGCAGGACTGACTTGCTGAATGATATTTTGAGGTCTGATTTGGACAAAAAAAAGAATAGTAATGATTCGAAAATACTTAAATTTTATTAAATACGTTTTTATTAAAATAAACATTCAATTTTAGAAAGTGAGAATAAATGTATAAAAAAAATAATGTTGGATCAAGAGGTAAAGTGTAGTGCTCCATTGCTATTCACGGATTACTCTTCGAGTAGAACTGTACTGGCAGATTATATATATATATATATATATATATAATTCAGACTTTTTTCAGTGAATTCAAAAAAATTCATTAAATTTTAACTACCCTTTCATAATCAACAAATGCATCTTTTTTAATCCAATAGAGACGTTAGTTAAGCTTCAGCCGTTCAGCTTTATTTTAATCCTATTATATCCGCCGGTTCGCAAATATGAGAAATTTTGCATTAGGTAAATTTTCTAGCACAGATCGTGTAACATACTGATTGGATTAAATTTATATTGGCTTAGCACTTTCTTAGCAAAGTTTTCGTATGAGTTGCAATCTTACTTCGTCGGAGTGCAGATGAAATATTCCCTGACAAGATCTATCAGTAAAGCGACATTAATTGGAGAAATCAAGAATTGGGTGGAAATATATGGATATTGGAGGAAAACTACCACAACATCTATAGGAAAAATCTGTTAAAGAATTGTAGTATAATATATATTTTCGTATATCAATCAGTGAAATTGCGACCTAAACCTCGATTGTCTTAATACTGCAACAAAAAGGTATACATAAGTATACAAAAATATTATATATGTATATATATATATATATGTATATATATATATATATTTATGTATATATAAAGTAGGGCGGGGCACAAAAGTCCAATTTGACTTTAATTAATCAAATAACACATTTTAATTTTGAAGAGATATTATTTTAACAGTTGTTATAATTCAGTAAACGTGACTTATAGAATTTGATAAATGTTTCAAGTATATTCTAAGTTGGACTCCTGCACTATTACCCCAATTTACTAGCATTTTATTCCAAAATCCGTTTTTCATAAACATTTTACTTTACCTCCATCTGATTTCAGCATATTGCAGCTTACATTTTATTTAAGACCGTCGCTGAGTTTGAAGTCTTTCTAAATAAATACTTGGATTTTGAATCTCATACAACGATGTACATATAAACCTTCATGATATTATCAAATGAGATGATCATTAGATTGTTTTCATGAGATTCTACGCTTGTTTGCTACATTTGTTTACAAAGCAAGAAATGTAATCATCAATGCGTTAAATATGCCAAAGCGGTGGATTGTATATTTCTTCAAAATTGAAGACGAAATTTTATTTGAAACGCATATTGTTTACCCTGAGTAATATCGAGAAAAATACATATTAAATGTTAGTGCGACGTTTCTTATTCTATATGAACTAGCATTTTGATTTAAGGCAAGGCAATATCAAACGGCAGAAATAACAAAAAAAGCATGAGTCACAGGAATTGTATTGATTAATTTTCAGATTAAAAATGTATATATTTATATAATTACTATTATATGTATCTTAATCAAACTAGATGTATATTACCCAAAAAACTAGATGAATTTTAACTTACCCTGAGTCTCGTCGGCGTCAGTATTTGCTTGCAAGTGATAGGATGTATGATGGCAAAATATCTTTCCGTACAAATTACGACCAGGATAAAAATCGAAGCCGTGTAACTCAGGGAATGCACGAACTGGTACATCTTGCACAGGAAATCTCCAAGCACCCAGCTGAAATAGAAAATGATATATTGATACAAAACTGTATTTTCAAATAATCCGCAAATAGTTAAAAACTAGTTTGATATTGCGCTAAATCTACCACAACAGAAATCCAAGAAACCTCAGCATCAAAGCGCATTTGTTAGCAAATTAATATCTTTGTTTGTTTATTTTTTTTTTGATAAATTATATCAAATGTCTGAATAAATTGGAGTTTTATTATATGAATACTTAATATACGTTTGAAAATAATTTGGCCGACGAGTAGTCGGCCTTTGGCACCTCGAATTTATATCGCTTCAGGTAACGGTATTGAAAGATTGTCACCTATTCAGGGATGCACTTTACACAGGGCTGTATTTGGTCGCCTTATATCTATAATATAAAAATGAATCTTCAATAAATTAGGACAATTCTTTCTTTGAAATGTTCGTTGAAGTCCAAAGATGGTTCTTACGGCGAGAAAAAATCGAATTATTGCCGGGAAATCCCTATAAACAGCCCTTTTCTAAATACAAACGTTTTCTAACTAAAACGTAGAATCAATTTGAGCTTTATTTCTATTATATAAAGTTCATATTAAATTACAAGTACTCACTGATTACAAGTACTCCTCCTGAACGATTATACGGATTTTGATAAATCTTTCTGAAGTTTGTTACGAAAATTTTCTAGTATGTATGTGATTATAAAGTACATACTGGGATGTATGTGCAATATTGTAGAATTAAATGAAAAAAACATGTTATTGTTTAAAGCAGTTTTACATTTAACATAGCTCATATTATAAACCTATATGCATTTTGGCGTAACAATAATTATTATTTTTAGGTAAACGGTGAATGTTAGTACTTTATATTAAAAAAATTGTAGACATGGGTACAGGAAATCGTCTGTCGGGTCATCTAGTATATATATATATATATATATATATATTCATGACACACGTTATAATAATTGACACAAAATTTTACACGATCCTTAAAATATAAATATAAAGCTTGCTTTACGGTTATCTATCAAATCGCATCTTTAACAATTTATTCATTTAATTTCAGAATTTTTTTATGCATGCATACCTATTGTATTATGTGTATTTTATATATAATATAATATTTTACTCATTTAAATTTTAAATCGAGTTGAAGAGTTCATAAAATTCGCAGCAATGGTATTAGCGAATATTTGAAACTGCATAACACGCTCTCGAGTTCTGAGCGGAACAAACAAATTAATGCACTTTTCAGCAAAAAATACACGAATTCTGTTTCTGAATTTTAAATTGCTTTCTGAAAAATATTTGTTGAAAAGCTTACACGTATATTCATATTCTCGGATTTAATAACGCGTTTGAAATGTAACTACATAAATGAATTGTTACACAAATGAATGTACAATCTACATGAATACGAGATTGCCAATAGCAGTAATAATTAGTATAGATCTATAGACTATAGGTAGTCTAATAATAAAATTATGTGGTTTGCAAAGTTTTGTCTTTTTTTTTAATTATAAATATCTTGTGACAATTTAATTGGGGTTGAGAGGCATCTTTGGGGGCGATGCTGCTACATGTCCAATTGTCGCCCGCTAAAGTACCTGTAATTACCTATGGGGGTTTGTAGCTACTATCTGAATTAAACCCAGATTACTTATTATCTTATATATTACTGATTATCTTCACAATATTCTACATTATAGTTGTGATAATAAACAGGAAAACTGTGCTATAATTTCAAAGATTTATGTGAAGAACTTTTCTTCATAATTGATTTTTATCTTGTTTAAATACATGCAATATTTAATAAATTGCATAACTTATTACGGATTCATAATGATTCGAGTAATATTCTAAATTATTTAAAAAATCTCTAGTCCAGCAGAGCGTGTAAAAGTCGGAGCTCGTTAAAAACTATTTACGTTCACTTTGCTGATAAGAAAGAACGTAATTTTGTGTTCTATTAATTAAGTACTAACTTGCAGATCTCGTAGAAACTATTTTCTATTTTAGCTTTAGCCAGCAGGAAGGATCCATTATCTTGCAATACATTATTTAAGTACCTACTCTAGAAAGCACATCTGTAACGATGAAAAGTTTTCTCATTTTGTATTTCAAATTAGTTTTTCTTACAATTACTGGTTTTGACCAATGGGGAGTGTTCACTTGAAAATATCAATACTAAAAATATTTTCTACTAATAAATATGTAGTATATATTAGCCAAGTTAGCGTCAGAAAGATGTGCTGTGTTTCAAAAAATATGTTGTGAAGTTGATAAATCTCATTTTGATTACTACGCTCTGTTATTCTTGTTTTCAATTTCTTTGCCACTTTTCTTACAATTTATCATACATCTAGCTGAAGAAATTAAAATAAAAGAGCGATATTTTGTAAATTAAAAGATTTCACTTAAAGTTGTTTTATAATTAAAATATTAAAATTGCTATATAAAAGAAATTTTAAAGTAACATTAGTGCAACAATAGTTTTGAACTGATATCAGCATCAAAACTCTAATCGCGGTAACCGCAAAATTCTATTTACGACGTCAGCAAATTTCTATTTACAGCAACAGCTTTTCAGTAATGGAAATTTCCATTTCATGAGAAATTTCTTTTTAGAGCCGGGGTAATTTTTTATTTAAAGCACCGGCAAATTTTTATTTAAGGCAACAGCAATTTTCTATTTACAGCAACGGCAACATTGTATAGTGATAAAACACAGATAAAGTTTTAAATATTTCATATTCTCTCTATATACAAATTGCCGAAAAGTAATAGGAATGCTGCATTTTAGTTAGCAATAAAAATATAATATTAACATAATGATTTCTTGCTAATATTAATATACTAAATCGATTAGTATCTAATATACATAGTTCATCAAATTACATCTGAAACATTAAGTAGCAATCACTGCATCGCAAATGAGCTCCATGAGCTGAAGTAATCCTAATTGTTACAAATTCGATATAATGGATAACCGTGATTTCAAATATGATTCTGTTTGACAACTATGCAATATCTAACATATAATATTTGCAATTTAGTACAGATATAATTATTCGAGTGAAGTTTCGGCTTGGCAAGTCAAGTCTAATAAATCGCTCTCTCTCGGTTCGGAATTGTCAAATATCTTTGAACCATGTATGTCACATGAGGCATTGTAAGGGGGTACCATGATATATTAGCACTTGACAAAGTTGCGAACTTTATATAAAATGCACAAAGTTCTCTCAACCGAAGGTTCGACTATAAATAGTACGCAATAGTTGTATTTTGAGAATTAATTCCATTCCCTTGATGTATAAATAGAGGCATGTCGATAGATCATAACGAAAATCAATAGGTTACAGCAAATTAAATATTAAATTACCTAATAGTGTTTGTTTTTTTTAGTATTATTTAATCTGCGATCAGAATTTAAGGGACCGGGAAACTGTTGTGATAATTTGGCTCAACTATCTACAACGATATTTATAGATGACAATATTAACAGTTGTCCTATCTGCATGTGAAAAGTTAATTATTAGAATTTTTGCAATACTGACGAAATTATGCAACAATTTTGTGAAAGGGTTATTTTCACTTGGTAACAAATTTCCACCTAAATTTCCAAGTGAAAACAGTTGTCACTACTGCTCCTTTTCCTGAAGCTTTCTTGCGATGATTGAACATATAAAATAATAGTTTTCCCATATTTTTTAGTCTGAATCTAACCTTAATTTATGCAATTATTTACCTTGGTATGAGATAAATAGATAGATTTTGCAGAACACAAAATATTCCAACGCACAAATCTGCCACTGCCAAATTTGCCAGGAAAAAATTCGTGATCGAACGTAAACGTCTTGATAGAGTAACCACCAAAATCACCATCAAGTTTCCTGAAATTAAAAGAAAATATTACTAGTACAAAAAGATTTACAATGTAAAAATACTTGAATTCGTATTTCACAGAATTTTTTTTTGGTAAACGCAATATAATTTTGTATTAAATTTATATTAGAAAAATATATTAGAAAATATTATAAAATAGAAAATATAGCTAGTAGTTTCGAACAGACATTAATTCAACATATTTAATTACAACGCTCAAAGTTACAGCAACATTAATAATAATTTCGTTTCCAATTTGTATATCCGCACGTTACTTTTCATTATTTTATTATAAAGCAATTTTCTCGTTTCAAACATATTGCATCAGGAACTGTTATTTTACTCTGACATGATTTGGCAAACAATTACGTTGATTTATAACTATATATATTTTGATGTTTTGTATTAGATTGAATTATGTTTGGTACAATTAGCAACCAATTCATCAACTTGCAAAAATTAACAATATTTTCATTACTTTAAAAAATATTGATACTTTATTCATGATTGTACATATGTAATATATATATATATATATATATATATATATATATATATGATTTAGTAGTTAATTTTGATGTTGAAATATATGAGTGAGTTCTTGAGGGCGATACATCAAACAAAGAAAAGCCAAAGATTTATAAAATAATCTTTATTTCCAAACGTTTCGACATTCAATTTAATGTCATCATCAGTGGATATTACGTTGGTTAGTTACATATAGAGAAATGTACACAGCACTAGAGATTTGGCACTAACATTTATACAACTAACTTGTCAGCACTATGCATTTTTTTATATAATTTTTTTGTATGATGTAAACAGAAAAATGATAGTTTTATTGAACAAAAATGTAAGTAGAATTATGTAATTTCTGCCACGACTTCTGTACTTTGCTAGTACCGAGGCATGTATCTTATTAAAAATTATATAAAAAAATGCATAGTGCTGACAAGTTAGTTGTATAAATGTTAGTGCCAAATCTCTAGTGCTGTGTACATTTCTCTATATGTAACTAACCAACGTAATATCCACTGATGATGACATTAAATTGAATGTCGAAACGTTTGGAAATAAAGATTATTTTATAAATCTTTGGCTTTTCTTTGTTTGATGTATCGCCCTCAAGAACTCACTCATATATATATATATATATATATATATATATATATATATATATATATATATATATATATATATATATATATATATATATCTAACTTGATAAAAACTTTAACAAACGACAACACATTGCCCATAAGCCTCTGGCTCAAACTTTGTTTATACTTATCGATTATTTACTCTTTGTTGTATCATACTAGAAATAATTATTACAAGAATTCTCAGTAAGTATCATTATTACACAAATAACAATGAGAGAACAACAGTCACAATAAAGCAACATCTTATAAAACAACCCTGTTATTAGTCTGCCAATTAAAATTCATTCATTCAGTCTATTGTAAAGGGCCAGACTTCTTTAGTACCGGAAAGTTTTCGAGTTTTATATTACTTCTTTATAATCTTAAAAAGTACTTATGTTAGCAAATTTCGTAATTTGTAGAACTCCAACAAAAGTTTATCATTTTAATGACCATTTGTTGAAGACGGAAGTGTAAATGTTAAATGGTTTATGATAAAAGAGCCTAATTAGAAAAGATTTTTCCATGCCTTTTGAAATGAAAAGAAATTTAATCTGAATCGTTGTATTGATGATGAATTCAAAAGTCTGGTAAACGGTATCATAATTAATTCAATAATAGGAAAGGATTTATAATTAATATTTGTAATAATATAAAGAAAAAGCAATCAGATAGTTAAATAAAATTTTTATTGGCAGGGGATCAATTTTAGAAACTACGATCATTCTGCCGCAGGCAAGCTGCTGATCTGAAAGTGCTATACTTTTCTCGCTTTTTTTATCAAAATGTCTGCTGCCTCAATTTGCACATCTACTATTAATACTATTAATACACTACTAATGAAATTAATTCTTGAATCAGTTTTCCCCATTTAGGATTTAGCTGGTAACTTCCTAATGTCAAAGTTGAATAAAATAGTACCATGAGATGCCAATTTGCCTTCACAACTTGCATAACAAGTTCACGTAAAAACTGATGGAAACAAGAAAGATTTAAGCGCATTCTAGTAAATCGATTTTTCTTAGCTTTAGATACATGTATAAATTGAGGAAAATAATTGGATAGCACAAGAATATTTTCTAGATAGAGGGAAAAGGAGAAAACTCATCATTGTTGACTTCTTGTAATGAGGTAGGACTCTACGTATTCTCGGCATTCAATTTAAGTTCGAACAGCGATTTAAAATAAGTTCCGACAGTGCAAAATCGATGAAAAATTCCAACTGTAAAAAAGTAATCTCATGATACTTGACAAATGTTCTTGAAGAAACTTCTGTGCACTCGGACAGAAGAAATTACTTTAATTATGCACATTGATTTTTGCAGAAATAACCTTGAACCAGATGAGTTGCAATAATAGATCAAATAATTAACGTTGAATATTGATTTCATATGCATATATATATATATATATATGCATTATATATATATATATATATATATGAGTGCGTACACTATTACCATCTTTTCATAAAATACAAAAAGCTTTATGCAATTTTGGTTCATACTTGTTGAAGTGCATAAGTGAAAAATATGCTAAATGAACTGGAAGAGATAATACAACTCTGTGAATGTTTGAACAAAAACATATTTCTGCATATATATATATATATATATATATATATATATATACATTTTAAATATGTGTATCTATATACATATGTTATATGATATTATTATTGATATTATTGAAAAGTGATATTTTTAGAAATAAGATAAAAAACTTCAATTACTAGATTACTACAAATTTCAATTAGACAACTTATTATCAAATCTCATTCTGAATAATAAATGGTTTCATAAATTTTCACAAATGCTGTGATAACCGAACTTTGAAACTGCTATCTCGTAAAACAAAAGAGTTACATATATTGTGTATATAGTATTGTATTTGATATGAACAGTTGAATATTTCTTGAATGTTGAGACATACCTTGTGTAGTAGAATAAACAATCAAATAAAGCTTTGAAATGGGGATATATATATATATATATATATATATATATATATATATAAAGTTCATGTATAAATAAATATCAGAAGATCTGTTTCTTCTTCAATCTGCGGATTTTCATAAGCTTTTTAGAGACTTCCAAAAGCATTCATGTTTAATTTATTCGAGAGAGTGAATCTAAGCCGTGTGTATATTCAGGGGCACGAGTGCGTAAAATAAGTTTAATAAAATAAGCGATTTTTCGATTCACGACGATGTCAATTTCTCTTATCATTGGATGATTTTAATATACGATTACATATTTTTGTGTGCTTGAATAATATAATTAGCAATCACATCTCAAAGAGCACATAGTTCTCATCTCTGCCAAAAAACTTGTTTCTAAGTAATTTTGATTGGAGAATGGAAACCTATTTTTAACTCCCGTAGGGTAAGTTATAGTAATCGCAAAAAAATCGAAAATTAAAATTTTTATATATCTTTACGTTTCAGAGGTTTCTGAATATTTTGGCATACCTTAGAAAAAATGGATGTATGTGTGTGTGTGTATGTGTGTGTGTGTGCGTGTGTGTAAGCGATTTGAATAATTCAAAAAACATTCGATTCGTATTGATAAGGAGACGTGCTGATTAGTTTTTGGCGAAGGCAGGTCTAGCCGTTCCGAAGATATGGGGCAAAAAGTGCCAAAAACGGTAACTCAGTTTTTAAGAGGACGGAGCGTCTGATTTGAATAATTCGAAAAACATTTTACTTGTATTAAGAAGATGAAGAACTGATCAAATTTTCATGAAGGCAGGTCAGGAAAAGTGAAAAAGATTGCCATCTGGCGCTCAAAAATGATCATTAGACATATGCAAATCAAATTATCAGATATTTTATAGAGATTTTAACAATAAGTATAAATTTTGTTTACATTCCTATGGGTTCCGCACGCAGTACGATTGCTTTGAAAAAAAGCTCAGAATTTCCAAAATATTTCAAAATACACTTTTTTTCAAAAAGTCTTTCTTTCAAAAAAACGTAATTTTTTTAAACATTTATAGTTTTTCAAAAATCTAATTTTTCAGAGTAAATTTTTTTCAAAAATGTTTTCTTTTAAAATAAAAATAATTTTTGGTACGGGAAATTCCAGCAATTTGCCTTAAGGCCCCACTAGTTCTGCTAATCAATTTAACATAGCAGGGAATAAAGTGGTAACAACATGAATGACGTTCGATTACAAGCTCAAAATTTATCTCATTGATAAGATTTTGCCTTAACAATATTACCAAAACCTTTAAGTCGAATGCGTGTAATACATATACATCGTCCTACAGATTGTACAGATATTTAATGTACGAAACCCAGGTTCCATTATGGGGTTTTAGCACAACAATGCGAATCAATCGCGATACTCGAAAGACAAATACGCCGACGTGGTGCCGATTGCGGCGAACGACCGCTGGTGAATTGCCCGATTCGCATAGGGCCATATTATACGGCCAAAGGGCAATGAATCCAGAAAAGCAGCGTAGGCTGCGACTGTAAAGAGGTGTCTTGTTTTTGTTGTGCAGGCTAGACCCACGCATTTTTACACCCCTATGTCTAGAAACTAATTGACTTTCACATTCATTGTTTTATGTATATTTCAATATTATACAAATCTTAATAACTCTTGTAAAATCTGTATAAAGTTGAAATCAAAATTTTTTAATGAAACCCAAATTTAATGGACCCAAAAGTAATCACAAAAATTATTTAAAATTATTTAAAATTTGCTAAACTTGCATAAATGGAGTCATGATGCTAGACACACATTGAAAAACTAGCGCGCAAGTGATGCTCAAATTATGTATTTTAATAAATAACCGTTATTTACAGATTTACAGATTTTCATTTATTAAAGGGTCGTAAATGTAACGTGAGACAACGACGAGGACTTAATTAAGGTAATTATTGCCTTAACATGACAAAGTCACTAAATGTAAAATAAAATGATTCGAATTGTATTATTTACTTAAGGGGCACAACTAGTGTGAAATTTTCAAAAAATCGAATTTTCAATTTTTCCATATTTCGATAGGTTATACCTTTAAAAATAACATACCAAAATTTTATACCGATATCTTAAATATTTTTGAGTTACAGCTATTTAAAGAGTATATAGTATATAGTATATAGTATAACCATCATTTTATCTATAAACGCGTTTTTCTCGAAACAACATTTTCCGAATTTACTGCAGCGATTACTCAAAAACAAATGACCCGATCACTATCAAATTTTTTTTACATGTTCTATATATAGTTCTCCAAAATGAACTATTGATTTCTTGATCGGACAACAAATCGAATTTTGGCAGTCCAAAAACGACCAAAATTTTGGGTAAAATTCGACTTTTTTTTAAAAAAAACGCTTTTTTTTTCAAAACTTTTACTATGTATTCTTAAAACTGTATAAATATATTCCAATAATTTTGAAATGATTGATGAAGTAGTTTTTTTAATATAAATTCCCAAAAATCACCTTTTTTAGGCGGTTACACTAGTGTGCCCCTTAAAATATGCATCACATTGAAATAGTTGAAGATAGTGATGTGCCAAGTCGAATCAAGTGATTCGAATCATTCGAATCAAGCCTTTAACGACTTGATTCGAATCAGATTTTACTTGATTCGAATCAACTCGCATCAAGTCGCGAAATATTTACTGTGATAAAATATGTATTAACACAAATTTTTCATGAATATAAAATTTTTCATAAATATAAATATAAAAAAATGTTTTTATTTTATTCAATATTATAATAATATAAAAAATAAATATCATAAATATAAAAAATAAATAATGAATTAAATAATGCGAGCCACCCGACTTTAATATGCTTAAATGTATCAGCCAACTCCAATCGTCTTTGTGTGACTTTAACCGCATTCATCGACTAACTATATCATCCGACTTCATATGAGCCAACTCGAATCAAGCGGCGATATGAGTTATTCCGATTTCATGACTCAAACCGAATCAAACTGCGATATGAGTTGTTCCGACTTCATATGAGCCAACTCGAATCAAGCGGCGATATGAGTTATTCCGATTTCATGACTCAAACCGAATCAAACGGCGTTATGAGTTGTTCCGACTTCATGAGCCAAACCGAATCAAGCGGCGTTACGAGTTATTCCGACTTCAATTCTGATTCGAATCATCCCGACTTCAAGCCGTTCGAGCGATATGAGTTCAAGCGATATGAGTTAACCGTATGGGCGATACAATGCGTCGTCGTTCTTGCGTGTTTATTTATTTTACGGAGCGCTGAGAGCGATTTTATTCGTGAAATATCAATACCCAATTTTGATAATAATTAAGTGTTTTAGATTTTAAATGTTATCAGAATAAACCACTCGAAATTATGAAACGAGTTTCGGGAATCTTTCAATATAATTCTCTTTTGAAACAATTACTAAACACCAGAAAGTCAGTAAATAATATGTTAACTTCTGATTATGTAAGTAAAGGCAAATTCACATTAATGAAATTAACTTTCAGCTCTCAGTTTAGATGCGATCCTTTACTGATTACATAGTAAAATAAACAATCGACCCATGATTCCAAATATTATTTTATATGCTTTAGTGATGCACAATTGTTTGGTAATCTATTATTGTAAATTAATTTGAAGATATGTTTTAGCCGTCCTCAAAATTACATCATTTTTAATAATTTTCAGAATATACTTTTTGATAGTGATTTATGTTTACAATTTCTACTTTGTCGGTTATATTGG
Organism: Ctenocephalides felis; assembly: GCF_003426905.1. Classification (NCBI taxonomy): domain Eukaryota; kingdom Metazoa; phylum Arthropoda; class Insecta; order Siphonaptera; family Pulicidae; genus Ctenocephalides; species Ctenocephalides felis. The sequence goes on along the minus strand of NW_020537758.1, from coordinate 24,635,994 downwards.
TTAAACTGACAATTTTGATTATAAATTTGGATCACTTTTACTAAATTAATACATCCATCATTTTTTTTGTCCATATATATACTTGATTCGAGTTGATTCGAATCATGATTCGAATCAGGTTTTTTTCTGATTCGAATCATTCGAATCGGGAATTTTTCGAGTCGGCACATCACTAGTTGAAGATAACTGCATTTTAATATATAAAAGTGTGTAGTTAACGTAAAGTAAATGAATTTAATTTTTTTTTTAAATATGTAATACTTTTTTTTAAAATATGTAATACGTTTCAAATTTTGTTTTTCCTCGTTTCGTATGCATGACTTAATTTAATAAATTTCAGAGATAATATTTTAATATTTAAAAAAAATAGTTTTTATTGTTTAAAATAGTTTTTTGAAATTTAGATTAATATGTTTGTTATTATTTACACCTTTGCCAGTATAAAAATTTAGTTTAGACCTATTTACCCCAAATACATTTTTGGAAGATATATGAAGAAAACTGTTGAATTTAATTTGAAAATAATAATGATGTCATAAGATCAGCAGAGATCAAAACTCAAAAAATCTGCCTTACCAAAAAAAAAAAAAAAATTTTCACAATTATGATCTATGACTTTTTGTCTCCTGATAGCGCACAAATTAATGTGATGCGTAATTGCTTTTTACTTTAAAATTGTATTGTTTAAATGATGAAATCATATAAATTCATTCAAATTACACTCACTGATATTATTTCTTATAATATTTCTGAAGATTTTATTATATATTCCTGTATTTTTAATCATATATAATTGAGTATATAAAAATGTTATAGTAATAATTTTAATGAGTATAAAAAGTATTTAATCAAAATAAATAACAACAAATCTATATATTCAATCCATGTAGTGAAATTTTAAAATCTATACTATTTCATGAAATCAAGTTCACGATATAAAATAAAACATAGTGATATATGCAAAACTATAATCAATAAATTTACCTATATTTTGTTTAGCTAATTCAATAATGAAATCAATGTAGAAAATAAGAATGATATTAAAAATTTTAATGATAAAATTGGTTAAATATAGTTTTACAAGTAATCAATATCGTAAAATGCAGATTCTTTACAAAGTTTGACTAAGGTAGCGTGGAATTTCTTATTATATAAGTTTCGGATATTAATCGAAAGTTTAACAAAAGTTGAATACCAAAATCGTCAATTTTATAGGGAAACTATAAGTGTATATGTATATGAGTATTATATCTTGCTCAATTGAGCAAGATTAAAAAAAATAAATTGTTCTCTAAAAGATAACGCTTGTAACAAAGAATCATTTTTCTTTTCTATTCATATCATCAACTGCACCCTTTTCAATTACGCCCAGTTTTTTTTAAATTTAAGGTCAAGTTCGTTCAAAGCATCACAACACTAGGAAAGTGTTTAGATAATAAATTGATTTAATATATAATGTTGATTTTATTTATTTATCTTTATATAATATATATATATATATATATATATATATATATATAATTTATAATACAATCAACATTGATATATTAAATATAAACACAACTAATGGATTTGCAAATAGATAACATTACATTATGAATATTTCATATTACTCCAATTATAACCTTGACATTTTGCCTTTATACAAGTGTAAATTCAATTGCAATTATGTAAATTGAGTACTAATTAAATTAAACGCCAATCAGGGTATAAAGCTCTATTGATATCGTTATCTCAAAAAATAATGGATTCTTCGGTAGTTCTAATTAACGTTCCATTTCATAAAAAGTCATATATTTGTGCACAACGATATAAATAAAAATTATTAAAGCCTTTGCAGGATTAAACTAATTAATTTTCACAGAGTTTTACATTATAATCCGTCGAGAGCTTTAATTAAATTTATAGTTTTCAAACTTTACCAATCTCTAAAAAATCGATTGGCGCAGATGCAATTATAAATTTCTAGTGCATAATAATTAATAGTTTTTGATGTGATTTACAATATCGGGAAAAATACGTATTCAAGTTCAAGTATAAATATTTGGCGTCTTCATACACTAAATATATATGTACTTATTCCAATATAAAACGTTTTCAAAATATGTCCTAAGTAAATAATTGTTTCATAGCATTTTTTTGTATGTTTGTAAATTTATCAAAATTATACAGTTTACTAAACTTTCAGAGAACAAGACCTCCTAAAAATATTATATAAAGCTAATCCAAATATGTAAAACCCTCTGATCTTGACCTCGTAATTTATATAAAAAAGGTATCATTTTGCTGTTTTATTTCTATTTATAGCGAAAAAGATATGGTTTGGTTCCGACTTCTCGATGTCATGGGCAGTTCTGAAATGATTTGATTATTCTTCATAATTTGAATAATGAGAGACACGTGGATTATTTTCCTGATTGCTTGTAATTTAAATATATTATTCGTTTTGTAAAAGTGAAACGTGTAATACAAATATAAGTAGACATAAAATTATTTATCAAAATAGCTGATTTTGAATAATGTATTTTATTTAATGACCACAATTTGATAAATATTGTTATAGACGAAATCTATAATTTATCCCTACTAGGTTTGTATCGACGCATTTCTATATGTACAATATACGACTGATTTTCAAAAATGTAAAAATTCCACGTTGCACATAATGCTATAAGATGGTTTTCGGAGGCAAGCATGAGGATAATGCAAAGCCGATTTTTCATATAATATTCCTAAACCTGCTGCCGAAACTACTAGTAATATATCTTACATATTGGAAGCACGTCATATTATAAAAATAAGCTCTTTGTGTGTAATATACGAGATATTGAAAATTCATACATCAGTGATGCTATAAATAATTCGGATCTTTTCATATATTATTGTACATTGTACTTATAAGGTTTTCAAAGTTGTGAGTGTTTGGACTCAAATAATACAAATATTATAAGTATTTATAGATTTGTTAAAAATAACAAATTCTTGCTTACTCATAGGAAAAAATTAATTTTATACAATTTATCCAAACCCACTTTCTGATATCTCTGACAAAATACTATAAGTGCAAGGTTAAAAAGGTAGTACATACATTAATCCCAGTTAATCTCTATATAAATAGAAATATAAAATCAATACTGTTGATTAGATAAATCTGTCTTTTTAAAGTCTATTTTATATTTAAAGTCTTACTTGATATTCTTTCAGGATAGGTAAAAAATTGTAGTATAATAATAAAAAAAATATCAAGATATTGTAGGGTCATTTAATAATTGTTGAGTTTATACAGCCTTCGCACAATTTAGAGCACCATCAAAGTTTTCATGATGAATACAAAACAAGTAATTCGCTATAAGGAATCGTTCAAGTATTACGTAAGCAGATTTATTACAATTATGTACCCCCCCCCATCCCCTTTGTTAGCAAAAATAAGCAAAGCTCTTACCCCCTACCCCCATGCTTACGTAAACATTTTGCAATAAATGTATTATTTTTTTAAATATTGTAATTATTAGGTTATAATTATAATTTTAAAAATAAGAAAATAGGTTTAGGATGTAGAGATTTTACTGATATGGTATTCAACATAGAGTAACAAAATTATTATAATCTTATGAACATAACAAACTTATTTTAAATTTTTGATACTGGCAAAGACAATGTAAGGTTGACATTCGGTAAAAAAATAAAAATGCTATTTATGACGTAATCATCATCCAGACTCCTCTGCCCTTTATGTCAACCCAAAATAAGCAAATCAACAAACTCCCCTATAGTGCTTACGTAATACTTGAACGGCCCCTAAAATAGTACTCTTATCAAGGAGTTGTTTTCTTACCATAAGTGCGATTTCAATAGATGTTTTAAAAATCATCTATTTGCAGTTGCCGATTTGTTAAAATTTCTAATTTCTTTCTAATTATTTAACAAGAGCGCTAAATTTTCACTATCGAGAAATTCCGCGCGTCTTAGGCAGTATGTGGTTCGTAACCGCTCTCAACGGGGTAAATGAGGACAAGGGACTCTGTCGCACGTGCTGCGCCCCACCTGGGATTTCTGAAACATAATGCAATAATATTGCTACATATTGTCACATATGACGACCTTCGCCTAGATCGAAACGCACACGGCATCGACAAGAGAATATTCAGAAAGATACCAGAAGGGTAAAATAAAATGCGACTAATTATGCGACTACTCTGCTTCTTGATGAGCACAAATTCATAACCTTACTGACAAAAAAGCTGCAGCAAATTCGTTGGCCAAATTTTGTTCTCATAATTATTTACTCAAAGATGACAAAGGCTCTGGTCGTCCAGTAGAAGTTGATTGAAAGGGAATTGTCTACTTTGAGCTGTTATCAGCAATAACCAACCATCAATCAGCAAACCAACGATCAATTCTGATGTCAACATTAAACAACTAACAAAATTAAGCAATGCAGTTGAAAAAAGTGGCCTGAATTCGCAAATGGAGATGGTGATTTATTCGATCATTGTCATCACATTTCTTTGGCCACTTGGCAAAAATGATTTGCCGATGGTTTGAAAAGGGAGATTGGTTGACGTTGGTATGTTTTGCCACGTCCACTATATAGTCCTGAACTCAAACCATCTGATTACTTTTAGTTTCAAACTTTGCAAAACTTCTTAAATTTAAAAAAAATCAATAATAATAATGGTGTCAAATGAAAACCAGAAGTTTTATAAAAGATAATGATGCTGCTTTAAGAATTCCAAAAAGTCAGTGACCAAAATAGACTATGCATTTCACAATATAGTTATTTGGTTTCATAACAAAAATGTTTTAAAACCATGGTTGATATTTAGACTCGAAACACAGTCACACAAATGATTCTCTTATTTAATATTATTAATATCGAATTTTCATCATTTGCTCATACAACGGCTGATGTACTCGGTTTAATCAACGTGTAGCTTTGCACGAATGTTGCGCCCGTAATTCCATTTGATGTGGTGTCAATGCGACACCATGACTGACGAACTAGATGTTCTGTTAATAACATACATTGGCAAATAGTAGACTATAGTAATAATATATCAACAACACCAGACAAATACACGACACCTGGAGAGAAAAGATAATTTTATGTAAATATAAATATGTTTTCTGCTCGTGTTTGATTAAAGCTTAAAGTTTGTGCTGCGAGTAATCTGCCAGTTTTTGTATCTTTGGGAGGCATTGTAAAGACTCTATCAAAATAAAATAAAATATGAAAATTATAATTTTACGGTCCGATGACTTAAAAATAATACTTAATGACTTGCTGAGCATATAAATCTTATGAATAAAATTATTCCTCATACAGGCATTAAGCGTTTTTTTACAAACTTCTGCTTCCATGTTTCCTGATCCTACGCTTTGGCTTTCAGTTTCCTGTATTTTCTCTTCTCACGTAAATTATTAATCATCTACATTCTTCTTCTTTTCTAACTCTTTTGTCCTATTTTATCTTTTTGAAAGCACTCTTATTTCAGAATGGGTCCGATCCAGTTTCCTTTTTTTATAATCATGCTCAGTAAGTCCTTTCTTTACCGACTCTCAGAAGTTCTCCATACGTCTCCAGTATCACATTTCAAAATCGTCAAGATAAGAAAATAAAATCGTTAAAGGTTTGTCAGATATTTCACTGAGCTTGGTGCTCAGTATATTATATTTTATTTTACCTCCACATAAAAATTAGTATTCTAATTCTTGCAAAAATATAAGTTTTATTAGTATGATTCAGAATATCAAAAATCCTTTTACACACGGTTGAGATTTTATATGTAGGATATATTCTCGTCTGTATATCACATATTACCTATTTTGTTTAGAATCGTTACCTGTTGTGTAAAACCAGGATGCCAAAATTGTGATTTGTACGAAACGAGTATTTCCACGAGCCATTTCATATAATAGAGATACATTCGGGATAGAGTTACATATGAAATTGCCGCAAGTATATTGCTACATAAAAAGTGCGGGAAATAAAGCGCAGAAGCAAAAAACAGCAAATCTGTTACACCGAGCGTGTTATGAATTTTACACAAGTTATCTCATGAGTCACAAAAAATCTTATATGTGAAAACATTTAATCAAGAAATGATTTCAGTTTGTTTCTACATTATTTTCTCTACACATGAAACTAATAATGATAAAAAATATATTATATAATTTTCAATACTTTTCAATTTATGGAAATTATATAGAAGCATATCAATTTTATGAAATTATCAAATTAATTATATTAAATTTGCAAGGTACTGCTAAATTTATTTGCCTTAGAAAATTTCACTAAGAAATCCGCCAGACAGTATGCGGTTTTGTTACGGCTGTAAGCATATAGAATATTTAAACTTTATTCTGTGTATATTGTTCGAGCACAAGAAATTGAACCTGAATACAAGAGTCAAATGTTTCTTCAGCAAATAAGACATCGTAGTATCAACCGAATTACCAAACCGAAAGGAGACTAAACACGTCTCTTGTAATAGACCGAGGTTCTAGCAAAATATGGTAAAAAATAAGTTATTGACGATTTAAAAGATGAGAGATAGACTAATACGTTTACCATGAATACCGAAATAATACGTTCCACGGTATCAATTTTTTAAATAAAATTAGCCTTGGTAGAATGATTATTTAGGGATCATCATAATCGATTATTAACTCTGATTGAGAAATGCATTAAAAATCCGATAAATTATCGGAGCATAATGCATTATGCAAACATGTAACATTCTTGTAATAGACTGAGGTTCTAGCAAAATATGGTAAAAAAAAAATATTGACGATTTAAATGTTTTGGATAAAAAAGATGAGAGATAGACTAATACGTTTACAGTAAATACCGAAATAATACGTTCCACGGTAAATAAAATTAGCCTTGGTACAATAAATATTTAGGTATCATCATAATCGAGTTGTTTTATTAACTCTGATTGAGAATGATTTAAAAATCTGATAAATTATCGGAGCACAATGCATTACGTAAACATGAAGCATTCATAATAAAAAAAAAATTTATAACTCTATGTAACATTTCTGTAGCCTTGTAATATGCCTTCGTACTTTTCGTAACCAGGAGTTTCAGTTTCAAGTCTTCGTTTTGGACACTCTGATATAGAACAGTAGTTATATTAGTTTTCAAAAGATAACATGGTAAGCGGCTAGAGCGTTTAGACCAGTATCAGAGGTCTCAGAATAGATCTCGCTTCGAGGAGCCTGATGTCAAGCAGTAGTGACATTAGTCTATACTTGGAAATATAGATAGCAATATGTTCGCAAGTGAAAATAGACTGCATCAATAAATATATTCGCCCTAGTATAAAAAATGTTGATAATAAAAAGTATCACACAGAGATGAGACATTTGTCCGGATTGCCATCTGTATTAAGTCTAATTTGACTCGCTCAACAGCTTGTAAGGCCTGATTGTTAATTGAAAATTGTCAGGTATTATGCGTTCAGTATAGTGGCTTTCAAGTATATGGAATACTTCAGCTTTATTACACAGCGACCTTAGTTGCAAAGAAGTAAGTTCTCCCCGAATCCACCAGCTGTCGGTCTATTCCTCCTGTCTGGTGTAGTGTGCTACTTAGCAAATACTATTGTGCAGAAGAACATCGCCTCTAATTGCTGTCGTATATTAAACTGCGCCTGTGTACACCTTGACGGGAATTTACTACTATCACTCGTAGTATTAACCGGGATTAGGCCACAATGACGGCTACGTCTTCGAGACGTGCTCGGGGACGGACACGGGCGCGCCGATTGAAATATTAACACTAGACACACAAACGCTTCGTGTGTGGAGTATTTTGTGTAATTGGAGCAAGTGTAAACCTGGGAAAGTGGAAAATAATTCAATTCAGATAGAAAATTGTGTTGAAAGATACACGAAGATTATCACGAAGATCGATATTGTATATATTTTATTTATAAAGACCTCAACATATTTTTTCATACTTACACACATGTATATATATGTATATATATATATATATATATATATATATATATATAATTGAAAAGTATTTACAATTCTTGGCTTACTTAAGAAGCATAACATTTGAGTACTTCACACATTGAATGAAATTTATTTAGCACACAAAATGACCTCTGTGCGTCCAAAATGAAATGAGGAGTGAAACCTATGCTTTATAAAATACAAGTTATTTGTGGTTGTTAAGGGGGGCGATACATGTAATCGCCTTAATTTTTACCATTTTTTGAGGACTGGGAAGGAATGACTGAATCTTTTTGAACTTTTTTAGGGTTATTTATTATATATTAGAATACACAAAAAAAATTTTTTTTTATTTATTTTTTTTTAAATGGCTGCCGTAAAAATAAATCTGCCAAGACCCTCTCGGAAAACGCCATCAATTTGCGGGCGTTCTCACTTTTCGTATGGTGATCTGAATTTAAAAAAATTACTTTGTACGTGTTCATAAAACATATATCTTCTAGTTAAACCAAAAAAAAAAATTAAAAAAGTCACAAAATCGTAAATTGGCACACCTTAGAAAAAAAAGTTCGATTTTTCACCTTTTTTTCAATGGTTTTTTTTGGTAAAAGGGTTAATTTTTGAAAATTTTTTTGGAATGTTTGAGGTTTAACTAGAAGCTATTACTGTAAAGTAGATGTGTGCAAAATTTCATTGGAATCGGTTGAGAACTTTTTGAGTTATCGCGCCCGCAAATTTCAAAAATGTCGTTTTGAGAAAAACGCGTTTAAAGTTTTGACACAGAAACAGATAAGAGTACAATAGCACTTAAGCGTCGAGTTCAGGCGTGGCACTTAAATGAGTTTTTATTGTATAAATAATGATAATTTTGTTTTGAATATTTACAGGCATATTTTTGAGATGTTATTGTAACGATTTATGAAAAAAAAAATCGATTTTTTTTTTCTTGTTACATGTATCGCCTCCTTAAGGATTGGAAACCACATTAAAATCTTTAAGCTCAAAAAAGATCTTGCTCTCATATTCGTGGCAGATGGTAAAGTGGTACCTCGCACAACGTACGCCTCGCACAATGGACACTACGAACTTTACTTTACTCAACAAAGCGATTGACATTTGTATTCATAAATAAGCTGCCCAAGTATATGTTAAGGATTAATAACATACACACCCAAAAGATCTTAAACATTTTTTAGAACAGTATTATCAAAAACCGAGTTAGAGGAAACCAATCAGACGATTTCTAGTGCCTTCATAAGGATATTTTGATCGAATGAAAAAAAAAAGCAAGATGAATGTTCACTTTACAAACGTGACTGATTGTGAGGCTAAGAAGATCAGATATTTGGTAGGTTTTCGGTAAGGAAGAGAGTAAAACGAACAGTTTCTACATTCATGAGTTACAAGGAGCACTACACTTTTTTTTTGTTTTTTCTTTTATTGGCCTCAGATAACATTTAGCCACATACATAATATACAATATATAGGTAGCATATATATTATATTAATCACTTACATCTTAATTTTACGATCATTAACAAACCTAATTATGTAAGGATAACAACTCAAATTTTGTAATATTGATGTCAAATTGAAAGGTTTAATCAGTGTTTTCATAGAATGCAGTTTCTCTAACAATTTAGCTCTGCTTGCTTCAAATATACTACATTCTAGTATGATGTGTTCAGATGTTCCATTTTTGCTGCTCCACTAGGACATGATTCTGACACTATTATTCCCAGCCTTTTCAGATATGCTGGGATGTTGCCATGATTAAATATCAGTCTTGTTATTATTACGATAGTACCTCTGTTTTCATCTGCATATTTCCAAAACCACAGTTTCATCTTCAGTTTGGGGTTGACTACCTTGTAGTATCGTACCTTTATCTTCGACGATCTGTTCCATTCCTCTTGCCATTTGTCCAATATTTTTGTTTTAAATTAGTCATATAATCCTTCCTAGTGGCTAGGTTGATCATCGTTTCATATTCTGTAGTCCTTTTTGCTATTGAGTTCTTCTTCGTTTCCTCCAGAGTGCAATCTAGTCCATAATAGTTTAACTATATACCCGGATCACTACACTTATTCTGGATACAACTTATAATTAATTTATTTTGAATATTAGTAACATTTTTGTAAAATAGTTTAATTGAATGTATAATATAATGTATTTTCTATGGTTATAGTTCAAACTACAAAACGAATTAATTTTAGATGTACTTATATGAAAGACCATATATATATATATATATATATATATATATATATATTTATATGTATATGTATATTTTACCAAGCATTTATTTAAGTGTAACTGATACAAAAACAAAATATCCTTCGCAAAAAAAAATTCCAAGCATCGCCTATTCCAATAACCCTTTTCTTCGCAAGTCTCGTTTGTGAATTCGAGTGTTAACGCAGACGCCACTAGAGAGCTATGAACTGATAGGAAGATTCATTTGGACTCGTGCGTCGAGTGCCGACTGCGGAGGCCGTGACGATACGCAAACCCGATCCGAACCCCAACCCCAACCCCAACCCCGTGTCAACACGGAGTCTGTCATGAAAATTCCGCACGGACGACGCTAACGCGGGATTGAAAAATGTCTTATTGCGGATGAATTTTTCATGGTGCAGAAATAATAGGAAGAAAGCTGGGAGTGGAAAGTTTGAGTAAATTTACGGTTTGATTTTAATAAATGAAATATGTTATTTCCATGTAAAAATTAATATCACTACTGCATGAAATCCCGGTAGCCAGAGCGGGCGATATAAGTCACGACCCTGTCCACTCATGGCAATGCGGTTAACCGTCACTCCATGAACCACCGTATATAGGGTAAATTATGGTTCAATTTGACTTTCAGCGATTATATTGTGAAAACTAAATCAATTAAAACACAACAAATAATACATTTCAAACAAACAACTATCTGACTATGCTTACTATCTGACTATGTCCAGTAATACTCCCTATAAAGCTAATTCATCATTGTAGAATTGTGTTTTTTGCTGTTTTTTAAAAATTTGTTACCTGTCCCATTGGCGGAGAAAAATGGGATAGCCAGGAAGCTAACAGATCCAATGTCTTATTTTCATTTTTAAAGAAATTTTACGAAGTAATAGCCACAAATTATTTTATATTTAAATATTTAATCATTAAATTTTAAAGCTTGTAAATATAGCCTCATTCTTTTTTACAAAAATCTACTATAATTAGTATTTTATATCTATTATCAGTAATATCAATTCAAATATATAACTTACTAAGCAAAACATTTTAAACTAGCTCTTCGCTCATAAAATCTCGACTTTCTTACAAAGGATAGTAACTCTGGTGACTCCGGAAAGGACGCCTTGGGAAATATGCTTTTCTTTAAAATACGAAGTACAGTCTTCAGTTGATATCTTGTGCTCGTTATTCCATATATTATTCAGGATATTTTATGATACTGGTTTATTAATAAATCTTTCTTAAAAATATTCACTGTTAATAGGATAAAATCCAAGCGCTTAATAAATTATATATCTCTCAGCGCTATAATTTCATTCTACAAATTAATATTTTTATCAAAACAAGTTAATTTAAAAATACATTATCTCAAATGTGTGTTTCGCAAATAGACTTCTAAATGAGATGTGCATAATTGCTACTCAAAATTATCATGCAAAAGCTTTTTTAGTACGGCGCGTCATAATTAAAATATAAAAAGTAAGTATAATGCTACCTTTAATTACGTTATAAAAGTGAAGCCAGGAGACAAAAAAAGCAACAAATGAATATAATTGAATCATTTTTTAGATTTTTCACTTTGTTTTTAAGCTTAAATGTAGTAAAGAGAATATTTCATGAGATACGTTAAAAACTGGAATGCAATATTACCATATATATATATATATATAAATATATATATATATATATATATATATATAATTATGTATATATATATATATATATATTTCCATATCAATACGTTACAAATATCAATATATCGAATTACATTGATTGGATTTAAATTTTTCAAATCGGTTCAGCTGTTTTTGAGAAAACCATCAAAAGTCCAAAAATCGCCCGTATACAGACTTTTCCAAATTTGGTCTCATTTGAGAAATGACTTGAAACGTCGAGAAAACATAAATTTATCTACCAAATTGGATTTTTTCGCAAAACGTAACTTTCTTCTTTGGAAAGTTAAAAAACTGTTAAAGATGAATAAAAATAACAATACACCTTATAATAAAGTTAAATAACTTATAAACAAAAGAATAACGACAAAAAATAATTCTTTCGTTAATTTGAAAGTGCGGCCGTTTATCTCCAGAAAAAATTCTCTGATGTCACCGGATTTGAGGCGATGGTTGGTTTACACTTATACTTCAAATAGTACCTCTCGAAACTTCTGTACTTCACCTGTTTTAGAGATTAGAGCTCTGTTCTACCCAATATATGTTCGACTCAATACTGAAAGAAGTTGCTCAACAACATTTCTTCCCACATTTCTAGTCTACATTCTAAACACGATAACCTGGCACAATGTCAAGGTATAACTTTGCAAACGCATACAACAACGGGAAGAACATCGTGTAAGTAAAGAACGCTATCGTGGCGTTTTTGATGACAAAAAGATGTCATTGAGAATCTCGAAGACGCCATCCGAGGATGCTGTCGACAATCTAGAACATCTCCGCCTTTTTCGCGAAATAAACCGTGCGTTAAATGAGCCCTGAGCGATTTTTTATTACAAACGCTTTATACAAGAATTGCCGTGCTCACGCGCCGGGAAATAAAATACGACGCAACGCGGATTTTGGATGTAGTCACCTAATTTGGGGAAGAGCAAGATCCCAAGAAAATGGCATTGCTTAAATAATTTGAAATATGGTTACTTCTTATTTTATACAATGCTTTAAATAAAAACGTCTAAAACACGCAATCTTAGTTCGCAATCGTTTTACACGCTTGTTTAGGACATCAGGACAGAATTTTTTTTCAAAGAATTTTTATTGAAGCTTCCAAATACACACACTGCTTTTGACTCTTCTCAATAATTTGCTAAAATTTGCCAACTTATCAACCATGACTGATAACTGATAGTTTTAGTATTACACGATAGTACCAGCTACGCAAATTATATTTATCACTAATTTGCACAACAATTTGTTCATATCCACTGATGATGGAAAATGTCAATTTCCATATGAAATTATATGAAAACGTTTGAAGAAAAGAATCTCTGTTTTTTCTTTTCATTTCTTATTTGATGCTGATGCCTTTCAAAATTTTACACACACACACATATATATTATATATATATATATATACATATACACACACACACATATATATATATTATATATATATATACATATACACACACATATATATATATATATATATATATATATATATATATATAATTGTTTTTTCGGCATTGAAATATGTTTGATGTAAATAGCAACCAATTCGTCGAATTAAAAATTTGATTATTACCGTCGAATTTTTTTTTACAAAAAATACATGCATAAATTGTACAAGTTATTGACTAATAACTGAAGCAACAATTGATATTAATAATCTTTATGAATTCAACTTCGATTGAAATAAATATATTTCATACAAAGCTACAATATCCAGTGTCAGTAAACACGTAAACACGTGCGCACTTGAAGTTATTGAACTTTTTATTTTCCGTTTCTTCTCATAAAAAAATAAACAGGAAATGTAGAAAAAGTTTGTCACGTTATACAACAAAGGGCGCGATTTTCACCATTTAAATTTAATTATTTCAAAGCCTGGAAAATGAGCTTTCGTGATGTCAATATTTGAGATGGATAATATAATCCTTATACTGATATAAGAAAACAAGTGCTTAACGATGTTGTAATGAGTCATTCGTTGTGTAGTGCAATGCATTATAAAAATGGTAAAACGTAGGTGAAAGATCTCATGGAAAGATCATCCTATGATTAGTCAGATTGTTAGGTTATCAGTAACTGTAAACTGTATAAGACACTGAATTGTTGGTATGATTTATGTATTTATTGCAAGTTCTTAGTATAATTATTGAGTTGTCACTAAGTTATTGTTGATCGAAATTTGTATAAATTCACTCAAGTTACACATGGAAAAAAATCTCGATCCAAGCATGTGCTGCCCACATCCATCAGGGGTAACTACTTTCCAGTACAAAGCTCAATGCCATAAACATCAATTTCTTCATCAATAATATCTAAATAAGTCCGAACAAAAATTGATTCAATAAATTAATGCTGCTTAAATTAATTCTGCCAAATGATATGTGCAGGATATAAGTTATTTATATGAGAATTTAAAAGCATGGCACAAAACAAAAGATTCAAAGCAAGAAAATAGAAACAAAATGAGTCCATGAATTCATGAAAGAATGAAAGCTTTCTTTTTAAGTTTTAATAATGCAATAAAGCTTGCTCGGTCAAAAGTCCCTGATGTCTAGCAGTAGTAACATCGGTTTTAATTAAAAATATTAATAGCAAAATTTGTTGCCAATTGAAAATAACCGTTACGCATAGAAATGGGACAACTGTTTGGACTATCATCTATAAAAAATTGACGTAGCTTTGAAGAAAATTATTCGAAAAGCTCATATAACCCTTAAGTGCTTATCGTTTTTTACATAAAAAATACAATAACATTAAAATATATACCAGCTATTGAAATGAACCATTTCTATCCTTGGACATTTCAAAGATTTCAAAGACAAAGTACAAACAAAAGATTTCAAAGACAAAGTAGTTAAACATATTAAAGGAGTCAAATATTTAATAATAGAATTTCTTAAACCGGTTGTAATTTTTTTTTGGTTTATTTTTCAAAGTAGTTAAACATATTAAAGGAGTCAAATATTTAATAATAGAATTTCTTAAACCGGTTGTAATTTTTTTTTTGGTTTATTTTTCATAGCAAACTGTATATATATATATATATATATATATATATATATATACGAGGTGTGTTCAAAAAGTACCCGGAATTACTAATAATTAAATTTCGCGGGTCTGGAGTGTCTGATTGTCAAAATTTTTTTTTATTGTGTTGGTATACATGCCCCTAAAGTATGATGAAATTTTCAGCTATATTCACTGTTTACTTTGTCTGTGGTAGTCGCTAAGGTTCGACGTGTTTTTCTGAGCTCGGCGATTTTTACAATGGAAGAATTGAAAAGTCAAAGAATTTGTATTAAATTTTGCGTAAAAAATGAAATAAAGTGTTGCAAAGTGCAAAAATTCACCAGATATGGCTCCGTGTGACTTTTTCCTATTCCCAAAGTTGAAGAGACCCATGAAAGGACGGCGGTTTTCCTCGATTGAAGAAAATCGCTGAGAGTGCTCAAGGACATATCAAAAAGTGAATATCAAGGGTGCTTCGAAAATTGGAAAAAACGCTGGCATAAGTGTATTATATCTGGGGGGGACTACTTTGAAGGGGACCACATTAATGTAGACGAATAAATAAATATTTTTTTGAAAAAACGAAAATTCCGGGTACTTTTTGAACAGACCTCGTATATATATTATTTGACTGCGTGAGAAGGATCGCTATCCTGCGATAGCACCTTCTTAAATGTTATGTGATATTTTGTAGTAAATCATTGCCGATTTTTTGGTCACCTCACATAAACATCAATTTCTTCATTAATAATATCAAAATAAGTCCGCCGGTTGTAAATTTAATGTCAAATACATAAATTTTCTATTTAAGTGTGTTCAAACATCTAAGACTGGTCTTTTCTCATTCACAAAACGCTTTTGAAATTTCTCAATAAACGCAAGTCTGTAAACACTTTGTTATCGAACCGCTCCGGGCGCCATTATTAATAATTACCGAGCAATGTTAATTTATACCTTGTTAGCAGATTATTAGCCCGGCGGCGGAGTTCAAAGCGTCCAGAGGAGCCCCCGGAGTCCCGGAGTGTCGCGGGCGTGATACCGGCAGACATTCAATTTGCGAATTCGGAATTTAAGGTTCTATTAGATTGTAGGATACCCGAGAGAATTGAATGTAACCTTAAATTAATCGAAGGAAATCTTAAACCAAAGGAATTATTTTGAAGAATAGAGTAAAGGATTTATATATCCAAAAGGTAATCTGGTTGAATGTTAATATTGTTATTGGACAATAAATAAATGAAATTAAAATTGTGATTCTGATTCACAGACATGTCTTCAGGTAATAGAAAGAAAACTAATTGATGTCTAACAAAATTCTAATTTTTGGTAGATCGGAAATCTATCTCTATTTATCAAATATCTCTATCTCTATCTATCTATCAAATTTTCATGATCATTTTAATTTAATTATTTTTCTAATAATGAGTGATACAAATATTAACGGTATGGATAAAACTAACATATTATTTAGTATTAGTAGTAACTTGATTAATGAGATCACTTTTTAGAATACAAAATATTGAGCCGTCACAAGTAATTGCCGAAAATATAAACGTCGATATAGGCAACCAGTTCATTTTTCAAGTACTTTACCTGTCGCTTTTATAATCGCACATTAATAACACCACGTTTTTACTGTTTTCTCCATTTTAACGGTATCTTATTCGTCTTTTCGTCTGCAGGCCGTAACTAAAATCAAATTTCGAGCCATGAGACAAAGTGGTTTTCTCATCTATCTAAAAAATAATACATCGGTATCTTGTTCGAGGACGTATATATCACCCGTTCGTTCGAAACGATAAAAATACTTACAATATGTTGCTTGGAAAATAATGAAAATCCATTTATTTTCTTCTATATTAGATAGGAGAAATCTATACGTGAATTCTTAGACAGCGCTAGGCAAACGTAGAGATAAAAAATTGATAGAGCAGTTACAATATTTCTAATTCGCATTCAAGGAGTATAATATTATTTTTTAATAAGACTTATTTTGTTTTTTATTTTTTAGAATAATAATATAATAATTTCTTCATCGTTATTTCCTGATAGAATATTTTTTTTTTTTAAACATGTGCTTGTTCTCAATTCGGTTGCTAATAGTTCATGGTATTTGTTTAAACTTTGTATTTGTATTTATTTAATTATTTATTAATTTTACTATATGTTATTGAAAACAATGAGCATAGATTGTATTTTTGAATCAGAAATAAATTTATAGCTGAGGTTCAAATGCAAACTTTCATTCAATTCGATAATGAACTTATTTTTAATACTCTTACTTTACAATGTATTTATCAATCAAAACTAAAACAACTTCGAAAAAAAACAAAAATAATAAAAAAAATATTGAACATAAAAAACAACCACAATTTATACTTAAGATTATATCATTATCAATAAAATATTGTTAATATTATAACGTATGGGAAAACAACTATTGAGTTGTTTTTCCAACATGTCAATTCAGTATACAATGTCCCTTTACGGCTGACAATTAAAATTCCCTAAATTTATTAAATGTCCTTAACTGGACAGTTGTAAATGAAATAAAAATTAAAAAAAAAAGATATAGTGATATAGTGATTTTTAATAAAACAATAGAATTTATTATAATAATGGCCATCGAGGTATTTAATCTAGATTCCTTGCTTGTTTCAAAGAACCATCGACTTTGTTCTCATGTATCGATGTCTTGAATGAATAAAATATTATCAAAACTTTTAGAAACCCGACAAAATAATCGGTTGCCGGTTTTATCGTCGTCGAAAATAGATCAAGCCAATACCTGGGGATAATGCGTTAAGTGCCATTGGGGATTTCGTTGGCGCTTTACTTAAGATCTGCCGTCTCGCCGATGAGCATTGATAATGTCATCGTAAGTATGATAAAGTGTCCATATAAACACACACGGGCTCCTGGTCCAATCTAATCGACTGTATTTAGAACTAATTCTTGTGCATCTGAGTGGATTATCCAAGCATACAGAGACCAGTACCAGAGATCGAGGAGGTGGGAGCACGTCATTACCAAATGAGCCACAAGAATTGCCAGAATTTACGTTTTGCACACTTCGACGTGGGCGTATCACTTGACATGTTAGTTCAAGAGTAGTGAGGGATCATTGGTGCTCATTTTTTCATTGGTATTAAAAGAGCAATCATAAATTTATAAGCTTTCATGATTGTTTAAATATGGTTAAGGCAGGTCCATAGTCCAACATTCGTTGAGTTATCTTATTTGGTACATTGAGAACTGGTCTTAACTCATTTGGTTGGTCCTCAATTTTTGGAGGCTGCTTCTCTTCTTCTTCATCTTTTATTATTAACTATGTTTGAAGTCATTATGTATTGGCGTACCAAGGTGCGACTATAGAATTTCTTAAAATCTGATTGTATTCTCAATTACTTTATTGAGTGATTTTTTAATTAAAGCTAAGATAGATCCTAGACCAACATTTTTTTAAGCCTTGTTATCGACTGATACATTGAAAACCGGTCTTATTAACTCATTTGAATAATCATCATTTTTTATATATAAGTTTGAATCAAATTATTTCATTTGTATAAGGTATTCGAGTCCTTATGTTTTTGTAAAATTTTTCATTGTATTCTCTGTATATCAATAATATTGGACTTACTTGCGCTAGATGGCATCAAAATTTAGTTTTTTAAGATTCTGCAAACATTATTATTTTTTTTTATTTATTGCTTCTACAGCAATCCGAACTCTTACTTTTTTAATGTTCCATAAGCTGTTTTTGTGTATGACTTATCGCCTAAGGTATTGTTTATGAGAGGCAACCCATCGGTTCACCATTCTCCTATGTGTGAGGTTTTATATATAGATCTATAACCCCAAGTGGGAATTTGACATCAAAGTTGCCTGATGTCAGGCTTGGCGGTAGCGGGAATCGAACCAACGAACCTGGGTCTAGTTGGTGCTAGCCCACGCTCTAACCGATATCGCCACCGCTGGCACCTGCAAAAATTAAAACTTGATTTATATTATTGTAATAAAAATACTGTAAGCTGATTCTCACCAGCTCCTTGTTTACCTGTGCAACACTGTATGAAATATATGTAGACAAAAAAATTGAGGCGGAGTGAATACTTCTTATGCAAGGTTCTTATGTAAGATAGATTTAATTGATGTTCGATAGTTTTTGTGATTTTACGTAGCCTAATGTAGTAGTACTTATATTAATTCGAAACAAACTATTTGTGAGACAAGATATATGAAGAAACTAAATCACATTGAGTCGATCTCGTGCCGTGGAATAGTTTAATGTCTATTAATTATCTATTATCTTGCAATGCGTCAAAAAATCTATAAAGTTATAAGAAAAATCTCAAATTATTTTTTATAACATAGTATCATGATGCCAATCATATAAAATCTTAGTTTACGATCACTATGCTACCGGTATGGATCCATCGGGATTTCGTGATGCACGTAAGTTATCTATTTTATGTGGCAATTTCTCTAGTAAATCTCATGATGCCCTTGATATCGAGACAATGGATTTCCGATTTTATGTGCGCCGAAAGAGTATTTCATGAGTGAAAATATTACCGATATGTTATATGCGAGAAAAAGGTATAATGATAATAGGTATTTTTCAAGGGCGAGATTTGCACCGTACGCTGGCTTATCTCACTACGTTTCTCATATAAATTTTACATGTGAAAATAAATGCGTAGAAACATTTAAACAATCAAGTAACACTATTAGGTCTATCAGAAAATTTGTAGCCCTTTTCACATCGTTTTTCTCTAATGACGTCAAGCAGAAGGCAATATCTTTTGATTATAAGTCCTTTTCAAATCTCTTGAGACAGTAGAGTTCTTTCTTTCCCCGATCCATTACCTTGTCGGTTCCCACTTTGCCTTGTCAGTTTATTTTATCTTCTCTTAGCTCTGGTCTAATTTTCCCAGGTTCCATATCTCTCATCCGAACAGAACTCTCAATATATCACTTCATGAGTTTTTGTACGTTGTACGTGTCAACCAAATCGTGCAAAAATTGCGATATGATTTCTTATCCTAGACACCTAGTAAATAATAGATAAATATTTCGATCATTTTTTATTACCCAAGACGTAACTTCTGCCTACCTAAATTTCAAGAATCCATCTATGTACCTTCGCAAATTTCATATTGCTCTGACAAAAAGTCACCGGGTGTTATTTATTAAACACGTCGGTCTATATATTACTCAAGTCAGACACCAGACTTGACCATGCTCCAAGTTATATGTTACGCATCTCGCATATACAATTGTCCATAGAACCCCCTTCTCGTCGAAATAAATCAAACCTGCCCTCGGGACATTTTTATTCTCGCCGTAAGTTCTTGTTTGAGTTGGAGAAAATTCACGTCCATCTCCTCAAGAAAAAGGACCCACCATATGTCGACTTCGCCGAAAACAAGAGGCGATTTATGTCACTATCATCCTTATCGCTTTATAGTGTTGCACGGATTTGAGCCCATGGTGTTTTAAAACTTTGCAGACTTTGAAGGGAATGTAAATATTGACGAACCATTTTTGCATATCACATAGAAGATGATGAATTAATAGACATTTCAGTGATGCGTGAAAATATTCAGCGTAAATAGTTTTGTAAACATACATGGTGGGATTTTATGATAACAAGTTTGATAGTTGAAAGTTCTAAGACATGGGTGCTATTTTTTGTATATACCAATATGCCTTATAGAAATTCCTGAGAATTTTCAATTTGTTTATTTTTGTTCAAGTCTTAAACTTTAATAAAAGTTTATTTAAAATTCTTATCAGCTGTAGCACAACTAATTTAAAACCAAATGACTAACACATTATTTCAAGTAAAAAATAATTAATCAAAAATAATTACAGTGTCATGTTCAGCTAATATTCTGAAGCCAACACTATAAATCCATAGTTTAAATATAAGTAAAAAATTGTGCTGTAAAGTTACGAGAATAAATAAAAACAATTATAAATCCCGGCTATCCGTAGAAGAGCACGATTTATTCTGTAAAAATTCTATTTGTCATGATATTAATTTAAGAATTGCAATAATAGTTTAGAGGAAAGATAAAATGAAGGAATTGTTTTTTTTATTGATTAATACTCTATAATGACCTATCGAAAAGGCTATATAAATGTATGAAACATATAAATATATAGATAAAAAAACATTAAAAGCTCAACTTAATTAACAATAATTGACTGTTAGCTTGTACATTATTTAGATGGATCATAATCATGATATTGATGCTATTTTGATATTAATTTGAAAATTATAAGGGCAATTGAAACAAAGGATAAACATGTACAGAACTAATTTCTAAAGCATATCTCTCATGGCAATATTTTTTTATTGATTAATAATCAATATTGACTTATCAAAAACCTTTACTCATATATAAAATATTCAAACATGAAAAGTAATTTAAAAAAAAAGTAACAATTATTTAGATGGATCAAAATTTGCTTATGAATAAACTAGTAAATATCTACTGTGATTTTACAGGCAGATCATTCTCTCAGAATAAGATAAAAAATTATAAAGATGCCACAAAAAACTATCTTTTTTCTAGAAATGTCTTGAAATAAACAAAAACAGAATTCGCGCATCAACGATCCAAGCGCAGAGAGATCATTGAAATGCGTTCGAGCATTCCCAAGTGTTCCATAAAACACGAGACAAGGGACATCAAAGAATTTATGGCTGGTAATATTTGTGAATGAAACGATTGCTGGCAAAATACACTAAAGTGTTTCTGAATGTATTACATTTCGAAAATAGAAGACCATATGTCTGTCTGTCACCCGCAAATTCGAAATATAATATGCAAGGGAAGAAGTCATTCATTCACTTATATTGATGGAACAATTTGTAGACACTATTCAGAGTCAATAAATTTCTTCAAATTAAATTATTTTAGAATTTAATTAGGTCTATTTTAACCGATGAAACAGCAAAAAATCAAAAAGTACTACAAAGATTAAGAGCTAAAAGATTTGTATTGAATATGATTGTGAAAAAGAAAGGAAAATTGAGCCCATATGGGAGGCAAAAAGTTTTTTGCACAATGCCACCAAAAAACTTGATGATTAAAAAAAACGGCCGTTGATTGAAAATTTCTATGCGAGCAGAGAAAATACAGGTATTTTAAGGCCTGGACATTGAATCATAAAAGCAGAAATTTGAAAAGTTAGAAAACAAGGTGAAAGATGAATAAAATATGACGTGCTAACACTATTATATAATTTAAATATAGAACACACATGATATAATATAATGATAAAACCGCTTTATAACACATCAATTCCTCCTCATCCAAGGAATTTGCGTATATTCGCAAACCACGAGAGCGCCTAGTGGCATTAATATCGCTTATTAATTTCCGCACCAAAATAGTGATTTTGCTAAGCTTAATCCCGGATATTGTTATACGATAACTTGAGCATTACAATCCTTCAGAATTCGGTCGTATTATACAAATTGCAATATTACTACACCGGTTTGCCCATGGAACATATGCAAATTATCGCATTCAATAACATGATGGAGAAGGGAATTGTTGATTTTAGTTTTCGCTTTAAAGCTCAAGATAACGATATTTCATTACCACGACGTAATTCAGAGGAATATAAAGTAGTGTAGTAGATTCATATAAAGCAAATAGTTTATTACATCATAAAATTCTTTTTTTATATATTTAATGAAATTGGGAAAAAAAATTACTTATATATGCGTACATTGATATTTTGTGGAGTATTTATAATTGGCAACTGCACTTCCAACTTAACCATAATAGGTCCTGAGCTGACATCCGCAATTCGGATAACCCGATATCAAGCAGAAGTAGCAATCATTTTCAAAATATGGATCAAAATATATTTCCAAACAAAACATCATCACTATGAGAAAAAACGATCACAAGAATACCATCCAAAATCGCGACTTTGGATCATGACCTTCAGTTATGATGACTATTAAAAAAAAATCATGTGAAGAGTTGAAATTACTAATTTATCTCCTATAAAATTGCTTCTATAAATGTTTTAAACTAAATTTATTTTCCTGTTTACAGTTTTTGTTCACCAGGTTGAAAAATCAGTTAACCCTTTTTACCTCTCCCACCTCTAAGTTTTTATAGAAGTTATTTAAAAAAAAACTTTAAGAGGTTATATAAAAATAATACATTCTGTAGAATCATTTAAATAAAGTAGACTTAAAAATTATATTGAGATCTTGTAAACTAAACAACAGTGTTCACAAACAAAAAAAACTAACAAAGAAAGGAATTACTTTTTTTATGAATTTTCAAATTTTGGTAAGATGATGGTAGGTTATAAATCTTTTTCCCTCTTGTTTTTGGTTTTGTTCTTTTTCCCACTTTACTTTCTTGTCAGATATCGGTGATGGACCTTTTTATTTGCTGATCTTCAAGCCCCGATCTACCCTATTACAAGTTCTCATAAGTATTCTTTATATTTATTTATATGATACATTTTGCTACAAACATTTATTGGTTTTCTTTACCAAATATTTGATTTTCATACACGTTTCGACATGTGTTACTAAGCATGAATAAAAATCATGTGTTTCTGACCGAACTTTCATATATCAAAATGATATCAAAACTAAAGCAAAACTCGGACGAGTCTAATACAAATAAAAGTTTTGCAATCAACTAAATCTAAAAGTTCAGGATTTTTTCTGCGACTGGTTTTGATATCTAATTAATCGGTTAAACAGGCAAAAGCTAGAAATAACGATGATATTAATGAATCTACGTATATATAAATACGTACTCACAATAATGTTGAAATACATTTTAAATTACAATCAATTAGCTTTTGAATATATATTGTATGTGTATCAAATAGAATATGAAACATTAATCTAAATATTTGAAGAAATAATGAAGTATCTTAAATTTGTATCTTGGTGAAGCATAGTTTTTTATATTAATAATGAGGTTTTTATGATCAAATTTTTGAATTTTGATACGCACGTACATATGCACACACTTAGATGTATGTGTATATATATATCATATATATACAGGGTGGCTGATATGTATTGCAACAAAGTAAAGCGCTATAACTTTGTCATTTTCATTTTAAATTTCATTGTTCAAAAGCAAAAACGTCAGAAATAACATCAAATTTTAGAATTAGTTCATATTTGTTCCAATTGGCCACTTTTGGCACGAATTATGGCCTTCAAACGGCAGAAAAACCATAACACGCTGCACGAAAGTGGCTCTGGGGTATTTTGGCCCATTCCCGGCGAGGCGCCTTCTTGGGATGATCGACACTTTGGTATTTTTTAGTGCGAACCTTACTCTTCAAAATGTCCAAGACACAAAAGTCCAGCAAATTTAGATCCAGAGATTTTGGTGGCTATTATGCGATGGAAATGAAGCGAAAAACCTCTTTTATAGGCCATTTTTGGTAGACGCGTGCTGAGTTTGATTGTGCTGAGTCCTGTTGGAATGACCATGGTCTGCGATCAAAATTTTTGTCTACCCAGGACTTCAATACTGCCTTTAAGACATTTTCCCGATAATTTCGGCAGTTATTTTGATCCCACGGTCGATGAATAAGAGTGGAATGTCACTATCGGCCGTTACGGTGGTTCACACCATTACCGTCGGCGGCGCTCGAGTTCTGGTGGCCAATCGAAGGTGTAAATTTTTAGCTGACCTTTTTGGCAAGTAAACCCTATCATTTTGTTTGTTCACAAACTGCTCGATTTGGAAGGACTTCCCATCTGAGAAAACCAAATTCGGTAACTAGCCACTTTCGTGCAAGCGAAGCAACCCCTTCGCTTCTTTCCGTCTAACTTTTTTTTGTGCATCAATGAGCTCTTGCACTTTTTGGATCTTCAATGGTTTTAGTTCAAGCTCATTTTTCAATATGTGTTGCATCCGTTTTTGCGATATGTTCAGCTCACGGGCCATTTTTTACCACTGCGACACGAATTTCGATTGATTTTTGCCTATACTTTTTGGATCATTTCTGGGGTTGTTAGTGTTTTTTTTCGTCCACTTTTTGGACGCGGTGCAACACTGAGTGTATCACGGTTACGAGATATGGTACGAAAAACAAACTATTTGTTCGCATTTAAATACTAGAGGGCTCGAAATATAGCCACCTAAGGTTTTTCAGCCAAGTATGAAGCAATCGTACTACCACGCTTGACTTCCATCACGAATAACTTTTTTTCTGAATGCAATAGATCAAAATGCTTTTGTACGCTTGTAAACAATTAAATAAACAATCACTGCAATAAATCTGTCATCTGTTTGATAAGCGGTTTAGAAATGATAGCGGTCTGAAATTGGTTGCAATACATATCAGCCACCCTGTATATATATTCATATATATCATTATATATATATATATATCAAATATATATATATATATATATATTTATATATATATATATATATATATATATATATATATATACGTATATATATATATATATAAAATGACTTTATTTTTTACGATTGTAATACCCACCTGTGAATATTTCACAATGAATTATATTTAAAAATGATTTTACCTAATTTCCCAAAATAGAAAAACTTTTCCATAATACTAGCCAAGTGAAACACACTATGCGTGCTTAGGGAAGATATTCGTCGTGCGAGATCAAGTTTATTGTGACACAGAGGTAAATAAATGAGCCACTGTATTACTATTTATATATAAACAGTGAAAGACCTACCTAATAAAATTTGTGTTAATGCCCCATCACGACCTATTCTGATTTCCACACACTATGTTTATGGTACATGGAAATTTAATAATACAATTCACCAAACATGGGGAAAAAACTAAGTCAGTCGCAGCAAAGTTTTAACAAAATTTTCTAGGGAATAATTTTATATCTGAGATAATGCAAATCAATCAAAACTCATAACTAAAATTGATCAACTAAACTAACGAACAACTAAAGATGATCCATAACTAAAACCATGCAAAGCATTAAAATTACTGAAGGCGTCATGTATAAATAATAGATGTATATATAATATGTAATATGTATTCAAATAAGCCAAAAGAAAGAAAAAGAAATATCACTGATGCCAATAGTCAAACCTTCACCATGACGAGTTTATTCCTCAATCATAGTTATCGCGTTATTCAAAACAATAAAAATACTGAAGACTATGGGTGATAGTATAAAACGTAACTGTATTAATAAATGTATTAATGTATACATATATATATATATATATATATATATATATATATATATATACAAGGTGAAAATTAACAAAATTAATAAAGATTATCCACGTCTACTTAAAAATGGTCACAACTAAACTCTAGGTTACTTCAAAAGCTCATAATTTCCAAAAAACGTGAACCTTTTTTTCAGGATAGTTACGGTTTATACTATCATCCCGTTTAAAGTTGAGTTCTGGGACACCATGTATGTATATACATATTTATACTATCATCCCGTTTAAAGTTGAGTTCTGGGACACCATGTATATATATATATATATATATATGTATATATATATATATGTATATATATATATATATATATATATATATATATATATGTACTATGTGTATACTTATACATACATTACCTCTAACAATAAGTTCAACCCGTATATTTGTACAAGATTTCGGTACCATCCATCCATCGCGGGAGCTTTGAGCTTTGCGATAACACGAAGTCAGGCTCAGCCCGAGCCAAGCTTTTCGATTGTAGGCTTAATCCAATAATTCTGATCAATGTATACAAACAAGAGCTTCCCTGCTATTCATCAATATATATTCGCTGGATAGATGAATGCATTATGAACAGATTATCCAGTGGAAATTCAGAGATAATATCAGTTAATTAAAACTAAAATATCGCTTTAGGATAATATATACGTATACTATATCCCATTATATCATTATATAATGATAGCATTAATTATAAGTTAATTATAAAACTCATAGAACTCATTTATTTTTAATATTTTTTAAATTAGATTGATAACAGTATAATAGAAAGTATTTAGTACATATTATTTATTTTTATTAATAATAAAGTTTTATTATTATTTTGAAGTGTATATATATATGGGGTAGAACAGAGCACAAAGGTCCAATTTGACTTTGAGCAATTAGATTGTGAAAATAAACTCATATATTACAACAAATAACACATATCAAGCAAACAACTATCTGACTATGTTTAGTGAAACTCCCATGTAATTTATTTTTGCAGAAAATAATTTGTAACCTAGTCTTGTATACCCCATAGGCGGGATAAATTGGGTCGGTCGATGGGATCTATTTGCCTCCAAATATCTTACCTCAATTTTACAGAACAAATGCAAAATATAAGTTTCATGAATGCATTTTTCACAGATATAACCTTGATCTGGTATTTTGTCAAAAAATTTATTAGCAGAGTTAGAATAACTATTTATTTAATTTATTCCTTTTTTAACCTAATTCACTTTTTTATTTCCTATTTTTTATTGTTCACACGATTGCCAGGATGAAGGTTTAGTTAGTCTTTTTCACACCACCCACATGTGAGATTTCATAGAGGTTTTAATTAAAATACTGTTGAATCTAACTCAAAATTAACAATATATCCTTAGCGTATTTAAATAACGTACACTCAAAAAATACATTTAGTTTTCGTAATCTAAATAACAGTGCTCGCAACCAAAAAAACTAACAAGGAAAAAAATACGTTTGTTATGGATTTTCAATCAATGTCGTATTTTTCCCGATATCAATAGCGTAAAAATCAAGGTAATGGCTGGTTATACATTTTTCTTTTACTTTCATATATTGTTGTTAGAAAACTCTCATCTTTACATATTTTGGAGATATTGGTGGTGTACCTTCGAGTCTCGCCCTATCCTAAAGTAATTGATTTTATAGTTAAATTTTTTGGTCTAATTGTACAGAAATGTAGTAATTCTTTTTAATCACCCATATCTACCGTAATGTTTGTCGTGCCGGTAGATCGAATGCTGGTTTGGGTTGTAAAATGCCGATTAACGTTAATTGGTGAGATGTTGCATTAGAGGTACTTGACCCAGTTGAACGCGCTTCGCCGCGACGGCGGCGGGAAGATAATTCTCCGGGCGCGGCACATGCGACACATATTCACAGCGATATAATTTTTATGTACTAATATTCTTGTAAACAAATCGGTGATAAAATATTACTCTAACTCTCCTTAAACCGGTAAATGACAAAAAATCTAAAATTTATAGACTCAAATAATTATTATGAATTTTGTAAATTCATATGATGAATATTTAACTTCCCGTAGGGCAAGTTATAATAATAGCAAAAAAAAATAAAATATGAAAAGTTGTATATATTTTATACCGATCAACCGATTTGAATAATTCATAAAACATTCGATTCGTATTGATAAGGAAACGTGCTGATTAGTTTTTAGCGAAGGCAGGTCTAGCCATTCCGAAGATACGGGACAAAAAGTGCCAAAAACCCTTACTCAGTTCTTAAGAGAACCGAGCGACCAATTTTAATAATTCAAAGAATTTTACTTGTATTGACAAAATGAAGAACTGATTAAATTTTTGGGAAGGCAGGTCCAGCGGTTATGGACTCAATAAAAATAAGTTAAAAAAATGTCATTTGGCGTCAAAAATGTTTATCGGACATCAAATTATCAGATATTTTATAGAGATTTTAATAATGTGTACACATTTGGGGTACTTTTTTTTGAGTTCCGTACAAAAATTTCTAATTACGGTACGGGAAGTTCCAGCAATTTTCCTTAAGACACGATGCCATGCACCCCACTAGCTATAAGTTCAGATTTTATCCATGGCATGCTGATGTACTACAGTGTAATATTGGTGCTGTGTTATTAATACAAATACAACAAACAGCAGAAATCGAGAAAAAATATATTTCAAATTCAAATCGATTCAGTGAAGAATAGTGTCAAAAATTTCCCATTCTCATTTTACACTGTAGTGCCCGAAATGGGCTATTTTCACGTTTTTGATCTATATTTTCAAGTGAAAATGGACATCACCGCTGCCCGATATCAGGCTGTACTAAATTGGATTTTACTTCATCTGTTTTGATACTGAGTCTATAAAATACACATTTCAAAGGTAAATATCTGCATATAGTCGTTCCACAAAATTTATATATCATCCCCTCGAAAGTGGAACAAATTTGACGGGTAGACAAAGCAGAAGACTGCCATGGCAAAATAATAGCCAGCCAAAGTATTCAGCATGCCAATGTGACATGTCATTTTATTTTTGGAATGAAGGTATTGAAATGTCTAGCCTTTTCAGCAGTATCTACTTCACCGTTTTCAGACATTTAAAAAATATAAATTACATCGCATGTCAGAGGAGTTAACGTTCATGCTTCGTGATGCAGAATGTTCTTAATTGGGAGGCATAAAAGAGATACGTGTATACTTTGAAAAATGGCCTTTCATGTAAATAATCATAATATCATATTTATTATTTACAAAATGTGAAGGATTGAAATAATTGGATCTGCGAATGCATAAATGCACTGATGTTGCACGAATTAATTTGATTTCTAATTAATGAAAAATTCCATTATGCATATTTATTATGAAAAAAAGGTAGAGACAAATTAGGTGTTAAGTGACATGAAATCACCACCTTTATTACAAAAAACACATTACTTTGCATAATATTTTTGTGACCCAGCCGACTGTAGTAATGATAATGATTAGTATTTAGCGACAAGATTAAATTTTTAGAATAAGCCTCTTAGGTGTCGCCTATAGACGTCATTCAGTGTGTCGACTTTTGCTTTTTTTAACAGCCAGAGTTAAATTATTGAGAGTTCTAATTTGTTATTGCAATTTTTAGCTGTTTGAAATGTAAGTTGTTAGAAATGTAAGTTTTAATTTTTAAATACATTTCTGTCGATTAATATTAGAAAACTTTAAAATATTTTGTGTAACGACTTCATAGGCGGCTTGTTGGCTCCTAAATAAGAAATAAATTGTCTTTTTTATAGCTCCTTTTCAAATAAATGCAGCATTGTTATCCACGAGCCCACTGAATGAAGATTCAGAAAATGCGAAAGATTAGTTTTTTATTTATGATCATTGACACAACTTATTATTAGTCTAGCCGAGTCAGGAAATAAATAAAAGAACTGTGAAAAACATGTTAACCATTTACTAACTTTGAGAAGTCTATTAACCATCAACCTTTTTTGAAACAATGTGGCCAACAAATTTAGTTAAATATTTAGAATAAATACGCTAACTGTGTAATTAAAAAAAAATTTTTTTGGATGTAAATATATAAATATTGTCTGAGAATTCAACTAGTTCAAATTCAGTTCATAACTCCAATTGAGCTTCAATGTAAACTTATACATGCATTATAAATTTCATCTGCACTCCCTGTAACAATGCATTCTAAAAAACTATCACCGCCCACAAAAATATTCGATCACATATTTCTACCAAAAAAAATGTCATCAACGCTCCAATATGAGATTCATTCCAAATCTGGAAAACTCATCACGTTAACCGAACGACCATATTTCAACACTTTGCTGGAGAATTCTCTCTCCTGGAGCAGATTATAAACTCAATTATGGTCGCAAATCAGCCCCAGGATCCAGGATCACGTAATTAATCCGCGTTTTATAGTTAATTACTAAATCATTGAGGATTCGAATCTTGTCTGGAATATTAATTCGTAACCAGCCTATAGACTGAGGTAAAGGTTTCATGGTAATAATTGCGTAGGCAAATGACGATTTTTACGTGCACGGAATAATTGATAGTTTATTAAAGAAACTCCAAATATTCTGAATTTAATAAAAATGTTAGATAAGTAGCAACCGCTAACACCAGTTTAGTTTCTCAAGTTTCTGTTATCATAGTTGTTCAAGTTTTGTGTTTTCAGTAAGAAATTCAATGAACTTCCCTGATAATTCAAATAGTTAAAATAGAAAATGCACAAAGCGTTTTGTTTTGCGCATCTAATTAATTCTGTTTGTCTTAGTAACTCATTGTACATACTTTGCAAAAGTTCCATTTAAATTTTCTTAGTTGGCTCGGCGTTTTCCGTTTTCTTTGAGCGACATGATTAAATTCCTAGGTATGTGTTCATTTCACTTCAGCTCCTTTAATCTAGTTTGCTTTGAAATAAAATTCAGATTTCAAGCTTCTGGAGAGCATGTCGAGAAACTGTGTCTGAATACGAGAAAAAAGAGATTTGTAAATATATATTAACTGCAGTATGTTTATAAAACTTACGACTCACGACACCGTGGAATTGTCATGATAGTAATTTTATCATAATATTTTCCTTCGAAACATACGAATCGGAGACATCTACTTTAAGAAAGGGTGTTAATAGTTTCGAGTTGTGGCGTTGGAGAAAGTAAATTGACTTTCTAGGTGACAAATGAAGAGGTACTTGGAAGAGTTGCGGGCAAAAGAACTGTTCTGGTACGATTGTGAAAAGAAATGAAAACTGGATCCAACCCATACTATGAAAAATGTGCTTTTTGCACGATTTTGCCATTTGCAACGATACCTTTTACAGATAAAAGAATGTAACTATAGGTCAAACGGCACCCAAATCATGTAAGCAGAAGTTTCATATACCATAAATATTTTTAGGTATAGCGAATCGTGATCGTTAGTAAAAATAACACATTTTTTATGAATTTTATCTACTATTTATACCTACTATAATCCGATGTTTTATAGTATTAGTGCGAATCAGAACTTTATGGTCACAATTTTGTTGTGAAGACTTCCTAGAAGGCAACTCCTCGGTTGATCTAACTTTTATTATTAGAATAACCCAAACAGTGATAATTTTTTATTGAAAACAACTACACCTTTAAGGGCTATTTTCACTTGGAAATATATTGCTAATTCAAATAAAAACTGATGTCACGACTGCTTTACTACAGGCTGTCTTAGGCGCATATCGCATTGGACTATATAAGTAAAAACCCTTAGATCTATTTTGCATTGATCTAGGGAGAAGCCCAAATCTTTTATAATGATTTCAAATATCTATACTATGAGTATTTCTCAAAGTCAACCAGTGCATACAAAATTGTACATTGTTAGAACGCAAACTTTCATTCTGACACATATCCTCAGTTGCTAGACGATATGTTTTAGCAACTTATTGTCAAACAAAGTTTAAACTTTCAAGACTCATACTTCTCACATGAATAGAGCAAATCTGGCAGGCAATATAATTTATGGATTTAGAAACTGTGCTACTTGTTAGTAGACGTAGCCACGAGTATAATATATAATCCTATATACTCGGAAGTATCCTATATACCCCTCTGAGATAAGACGAAATTGTAAGTGTTTAACGCTCTTATAATATATATGAAAATTTAAAGTAAACATAATTACTTATTAACTTTGGACTAAATGTACTTTAAAGGATTTGAAACTTGGAACGGGATGGGAAAGAACAATGTTGTAATAAAGGGTAGATTAATTATTATCTCACTTTTATTATGCTGTATTCAACATAAATTGAGTTGCTAAAATAAGTACCAAATTGTTTTGTATACACTTGAAAGTAAGGGTAAGTTATAGTAATTGCAAGAAAATCTAAAATGAAAATTTTTATATATCTTTACGTTTCAAAGGTTTCTGAACATTTTGGCATACCTTAGAACAAATGGATGTATGTGTGCGTGTGCGGATACAAATTTTCGTCGACGATTTCGGGAACACCGATTAACTGATTTAAATAATTCAAAAAACATTCGATTTGTATTGATAAGGAGACGTGCTGATTGGTTTTTGGCGCAGATTGGTTAGACGGCGACGTCTAACGATATTTCGTCTCTATGCAGTTAAAGCAGTACGATTGCTTTGATAAAAGTTCAGAACTTCCAAAATATTTCATAATGAAGAAAACATTTTTATTTCAAAACGTTTTTTTTTCAAAAATATTTTTTTTCAAAAATTTATAATTTCTCAAAAATCCAGTTTTGTTAAAGTAATTTTTTTTTCAAAAATGTTAATCTTTTTTAAAAAAATATTTTTTGATACGTGAAGTTCCAGCAATTTTCCTTAAGGCACGATGCCATGCGCCCCACTAGTTTATATGAAATAATTATGTATATTTACTATTTATGTACTGTATTACATATTGTACTATTGTTGGGATGTTTATTGAAATCAATCGCAGGCAACATTCATGTTAATTGGAGCTTAACTTTATTTATACTCTCTCAAGTATGTTTTTTCATAAATAGATTAAACTGTTTATTTCGTATTTCCTAGAATAAATATTTCACTAATGTTTGTTGCAAACATATAAATGTGCACCGAGCATTTCCTCGGAGTCTGACAGGGATGCGGGTGTTCCTATCTCTTTTGAGGCAAACAGAGCGTAGCTCACGGGACAGGTGGAAAACTGCTCTTTATCTCAAAATAGATTTATTACACAACAGACTCGGATTCTCTTAATCCTCGAACCGACCGCGTTTTCATTGCAGTATAAATTATAATAGGACCTATATTACTTGGTTACTAATATTGAAATAGACCGACACGGTAGCAAATGAAATAGTCCTGCAAATAGTTGGGTAAAAATATGCTAAAAATGACTAGGAAAGAAAAGCAAGCAGGTTCAGGCTTGAATCAGGAAAAAAATATTTTTTGTTTAATGTCGTAGAAGAAGTGGTAAGAGAATTGAAAAGCCAATAGAATAGAAATAAATTACAACTTTCACGAGAAGAAAATTGTTAGCTTAGACACAGGAGAATGAAAGCAGACGTCTGAAAAGTATGCAGTTAATTATTAATGAAATAGGAAATGGGTATGATGAAATTTTTGAGAAGAGCTGCAGTACTAATAATCAAAGGTTATTGTGAAAATAAAGTTATATATGATAATACAAGTGATCATAAGTTAGTTAATGTGGGGCCAGCCGTAGCAACCTCGACCAAGCTCGATATCAAGCAGTATGATATAAAATTTTCACGTGAGTTCATGGATCTAGAATATAATTTTAAGTGAAAATCGCCTTCTTCGGCCCTTGCTGTATCGCAAACAAGTCAATACTACTAGATATACATTTTAAATTCATTGTACATATATTAAACACTGGATTGCCTTCTTGTACGAAATAACAGATTAGGAATGAAAGTTAGCAATTAAAGGTCAAACAATATACAGTTCTGATCGCTCTAAAAAAATAAGTTATGTAATACGTTTATAAAAATACAGTACTTTATCCTGCGTGAAATTGTCCTATTTGAAGCTTGTGTACAAAATGTAGAGTAAACCAAAACAAAATATTTATTTTCTGCCTTTGAGCATGTCACATCCTACTCGATGTTTGAAGAATTCACGATACGATATATTTGTATATTAACAACAACATCAAAATATTGTAAAGAGCACGAAGATGATAAAAATAAAGATTTATTTCCACTCAACGCGTGATCTTATCCATTTTTAGATTCAACACGTATTTTAATAAAAGTATACGTAATATAAAATAGCAAAAATTTAAAATAGTAGTATGTGATATACACACACAATAAAATTTCAAAAATTTATGTACGCGAGATTATATAAAAAAACTCGATATTCAAGATCACATAATACATGCACATTATACCTTATACCAACTACCTTGTGTACGTAGTAGTATAAATATACTGTGTAGTTTATTTTGTGCCTAAAAGTTCTAGAAATTTATTATGTTGGCTAAGTTATTGAAATTTGGTTAAATTTAATAATTTGTCGAATTACAATTACACGCTTCATAAAAAAAATATGACAAAATATAGAGCATCTAGAATCAATTTATTATACTTATTGTTAGCGTGTATTTTGTGTTTAACGAAGGAAATGTTCATCAAATCGAATTATTTCTATCTTTTAAATCTGCAATGCAATGAGTACAATTTCTGTAATCCTTAGAAGTTTACTCGAATGCGTTTTCTCGTAGTATCTGTTTGAGTTGATGTCATTGGATTCATTCCTTTGACTGCAACTTAGATGACTGCCGTTTCATTTTGCTTGTTGCATGTTGAAAATACTAAAGAAGAAGTCATTTATCTAGGTAATCCAAATTATACTAATGCTTTTCTACACGTACATCTATTACAGATGCTAGGTTAATTAGATCAAATCTCTAGATGCATTTTCTGGTAAATTTGTGACATGGAATGTTACCTAATCTGATGTTAAAAATTCTAGTTTTATTTTTTAACTTTTAAATACTATCAACGTAATAATAATGAAAAAAATTGTAAAATTATCAATGAAAAATGAAACAAATTCTTGGGCGGATTGCTGGTTCGTACAGCAGTGTTACTATTGGGGAAAACTGCCGCAACGAAAGGGTTGAGAATTATGATCCATTTCAAAAAAAAAGATTTTTAACTGAAATAATGCATTCACTTCACAATAAAAAACTGAAAAACATACATTTCACTTTAAATATAGAATTTTTCAAAACAGCTTTTTCAGCAGTACTTGTTCTGTCATATTGACCAAAAAGCGTGTACTAGAATTCCAACAATGTTTAGTATTATTTACAAAACAATCAAATAATTGTTTTCAATTATTTGCCGCTTGCAATCAAAAGAACATAAACAATCATGAAATTAATTTCATTTAGCAAAATGCAATTGTATGATGTTGATTAATTTTATATAAATTGGGGAAAGAATATAAAATAAATATACAACAAATTGTTATTCATATCGCAAAAATTGCCTAATAGTAATCGGACGTAGAAATATATATATATATATATATATATATATATATATATATATATATATATCGTGCTCGACGTTCATAAATTATTTATTTTTCACTAATACTACTGAGATATTTTTTGCTGTAAAAGTATTATATTTTTATTTCTGGCACAATAAGTTCATGAAAACGACGATCATATTTTTCATAAAAGAATATGCGGGGTTTCCTATATATCCGTAATATGTAACGAAAATTATATATCCGTAATATATAATTTCAAATCTATTTATTCGACTGTTTACATAAGTTATGTAAAAAAATGAATAAATTTAATCTGCAGTCTTTTTTTTTCGAGCCAATATTATATCTAAAAAGTTAATGATCCTAAAATTTGGTATGGTAATAAAAGTATGTAAGAAAATTAATTATCGTACCTGTTATTAGTAATTTAATTTTTGATAAATTAATTTATAATTATTTGGTTTTTAGGAATTGAGATAACCTCGAGATTAATGCAGTGGGTTTTAATTAGTTGGAATCTGAAAGTTTTTTTTTAACTTATTATATTATATTGTTTTTATATTCACTGTAATTATGTTTTCAAATTGAATGGAATCTCTATATAAAACCCTTCTAAGTAATTACTCGCACAAAATCCGAGTAGATGTTTTTATTTTGAAAAATCTTTCTCTTCTTGTTTTGAATACAGAATTATTTATCAAAATTATAAACCGCGTCTGGTTTTAATTTTCTTAAAAGGTTGCTGCTTAAGAAATGAAAATTATAAAATGTTGAACATAGTTCCTTTTATATTCATTGCTTGAAAAAATTAAATCACGCTATATTACAATCTGTCAACTTTAGAAATCTCTGGCAAAAGTCAGAGAAGTTTGTATTTCTAAAGTCGTTTCTTTAATATCACGGGCCATTTTCGAACAGATGCAAAAATTTCTATATAATAAAAAAATAGTGCTATTCGATAACTGTTTGAACCCAGAAATTTAGATAGTATTTCTGAATATGCATTTTACATTTTCAAACTGTAGTTTACTAAAAAACTTTACGTCTTCACATCGTTCTAGAATTTTTTAAAGTAGACCTCCGTCAACAGCATAGATCATTCTGGATTTTACGCAGCGCTCTTTTTTAGAATAAAAGTCTCCATCATCTTAATTATTACAACACATCTGAGTAATTATTTAATATTTCAACTTAAATTATCACTTAAAAATATCTCTACCACATGTAGTATTTCTATGTTTGTTTAATATCGTGCTCGTTTCTGAACAAGGATCCAAAAACTTGTCATCTATTCTGATGTAGGATACATTATCTTTAGTCCACTTAATATTTTACAGGTCTAAGCAAACGTAAATCTCTATCTTAGTCTCTTATTTTATCTTTGCTCTTAGTTTCGTACCTGTATAACATGTTATATTTGGTCATTCGAAGTTTATCCACAAACAGCCCGAACTAATTAATTTCACATGGTATCACCAACCAACTGCCAACATTGAATTGAATTTATATGGCCTTTGCGTTTAGCGAAATTATTCAACGAAAGTGGTTATAGGGTTTCCTCTGGTACCCTTAACTGATTAAATAATAATAGTTTTAAACATTATTTGATTATTTTTAGCAACTGGACTATTCTAGCTAGTAACTATTCAACTTGGCCGAAAATGTTTTCGATACATTTATTCTCGCATTTTATTAGATTTTCACCAAATGCTATTGAAAACTATCTAACACCCCATAGGGTTGGTTAGATTAATCGCAAAAAATCGAAAATGGATTTTTTTGCATATCTTAACGTTTTAAAGCCCTCTGAACATTTTGGTTTACCTTAGAAACAATTTATGTATGTGTGTGTGGTATGTATGTTTGGATACGATTTTTTGTTCACGATTTTGAGAGCACTGATCAACTATTTTGAATGATTCAAAGAACATAAGATGCCTATTGATGAGAAGACGTTGCTTCTGAGTTTTTGGCAAAGGCAGGTTCAGCCGATTCTGAGATAAAAAGCCGGGGCATTAATGGCAACAAATGGCAATTTACTTTTTCAGAAAACCGAGCGGATTTTATCTCTAATACAGACACATCGCGATCGCTTTGTGTGTAAGAAATTCAAAATTTTCAAGAAATTTAAAAATTTTACGGTACGAGAAGTTTTAGCAATTTGCTTTCACTATGACATGTTCGATTAGTTGACTCAAATTTGCTACGAAATTTAAGCGAATTAGTTGATTGAATTTACTGAAATTTTATACGAAAAAATAAACGTTATATTCATCTATAAAATTTATTTAACTATTTCCCGTAACGTAACAAAATGTTCAAGGAATACTGAATATTTTCAAATAGATTATTATAAATATTGTAACATTGTCTAATATTTATAAAAATTATATAAACTGAATTGCAAAGTTGAAATTATTTGTTTAAAGTATATTAGAAGTATAGTCAGAATTAAAAATAAAATCTGCATTATTTTCGATACACAAATAAAATTTTTTGAAAAAAAAAAGTTGAAACAAAAATTTTTTTTCCAAAATCAGTTATTTTGTTAAGACAAGTAGAAAGTTCTTTGAATCATTTAAATCGGACACTTAGTTCTCTCAAAAAAAAATTCAATTTTGATTTTCGGCCCATTACAATAACTTACCCTACGGGAAGTTAATTAACAAATATTGTTTTTCTAAAAAATAAAAACATATTTAAGAATATTATTACAACTTTGAATTTATTCGACAAATTTAATTATTTTTTTCATATGAAAGGAAGTAAAAACTCAAATAATTTGTGTATTTATAAAAAATAGAAGTAAATTATGTGTTCATGAACTAAAAATATAAACTATATTTTCATTTTTCTTAAAATTTAATTAAACTAGAAACTAATTGTAAGTGCTTAATTTACACAGGAAGATTAAGACTATACGATTGAGAAAAGATCCTAGTACTTCTAGACTATCTGCTAATAGCTGATTATTAACTCTTGTTGGAGAAGGAATTATGTCACAATCAAAGTTACTAACGACTGGTGAAGTTATCTCCAACGAGTATTTAATTACACAGTGCATGCAGCAGCGCGTTTCCGTATTTGCCAGAAAACCAGGAACTCCGACTGAATCGCAGAGTGCGGTCTCCGGCGCGATCGCTTATGGCGCATCGGCGGCAATTCTAGCGTGCTATGCGGTTGCGGTCGAAAGTTACGAACTCGCCCAGAGATTGGATCCGTATAATGGACGGAAAAATTGATAACGGATTAGATCTATTGGAATTAGCCGTTGAAGATCGCTTTATGAGAATGCTAGTAGTCGATTTCAATATTCATAATAGAACAAATTTGATGTACCTATTTTAAAACAAAACACACACACATACACACACATATATATATATATATATATATATATATATATATATATATCAAATGTTAAATATGAACAATACAACAAAATCAAATACTATTACATTATTTAATATTTTATTTCAATTATATTTAATTTCTTGAAAAACAATGACAACTTAACCAACCAACTTAACCAAACAACTTATTTAGTACTGTTTTAGTAGTGTTTAGTACTTAGTGTTTACTTCACTTAATTTACCGTAGTGTTTTAGTAGTGTTAGTATTTAGTAATGTTTAGTACTGTGTCAAGCATTGAAATAGATAGTTTTTTTTTGTTTTTTTTTGGTATTGGTATTTCGCCTTGAGGCAACTTACATGAACTTCCCGATATGTGTAAATAATCGACTTAATCAATAAAAAATAAATTAATTTATGAGTGATTAAAAGTATTCCGAGTGGATGTATTACACATAATTGAAAACGAACGAACACGTTAACTCGAGTATTTTCTAAAAGCAAATTTTCAATAATCAATCATTTTTTTTCAATTGTTTCCGTAAGACTTTAAGGCTTTAGTATGTACATTAAAACCAAGTACTCTATCGTTATACCAAGCAAATCATCTAATTTTAATTTTATAAAAACTACTCATTTGCTCAAACTTTTTTAAAATCAAACTACTTGTTGTAAGGCCGTAATATTTTAGTAAGTTCTATAAAACCATGATATATATCGCCAAAAAAGTCATAAAAATCGTCTGATTATTTATTTTTAAGTGTTAATTACAAGAAAACGTTTCGGTAAATAATTCTTTTTAAGTAAATACTAAACACTTTTATATATATATCAACCGTACTCCCTGACCTCGCAATTTTAAAATGAATTCCACGTGTGATGAAAAACCGATTCTAAATAAACCCAGTTTCGTGCACAATAATCTGTTGGAGATAGTGCAGTATTTTCTCTATAGCATCGGAGAATCCGAAGGCGCTTCTTTGTGAGTCTCTAAGTGAATCCAGAAGGGATGATGGCGAAGACGGAACAGATCATTGCGACTTAAGAAAATATTTTTAAAACTTGTATTGATTTAAGGTTAATAGGAGGTTTTTTCTAGGATTGGACTGAAACATAGAAAATTAAAATTTACCAGGGCAAATCGAAGATCATCGTATTCTCGCCGAGGAAAAAAAACCTATCCGCTAACTTATACTTAACGATGACAATTCCTCAAAACTTTCAAATACCTTAATATTTGAGCTTTTTTGAGGTCAAAATACAATAGTTTAAACTTAAAACTCGAGAAATCAATTGGCTCCCGGGTATAAAGTTGAAGCCTTTACTGGACAACAAGGTTCTGTTGATTAGCTAGAATGTTGCTAGTATTTTATATAAGAAGTATATTAATTCTGTAATTATGAACGCACTGCACTCTGTTTGTATAATTTCATTAAATTATTTTAAAAATAATATATCTTAAGTTTAAGGCTTTTTATTCAAGGCCGTATAATTTTAGATTCAATTTATTCTGAAACCAATATAGGTTTTAGCCGCACAAAGTATTCTTATATTATTTTCTAGACGCCTTAATATCAGTTTTGAAGTTTAGGAACATACATTTAATACCTACATCGTTCTTTGAAGTAACTTGTTGCAAGTTTTTGTATCGTGAATATAAAAAATTACATTCAATATTTTTGTTTTGATAATGCTGTACAACATGGGGGATAAAACTTAAAAAATATTTGAGGAATATAAATAAAAATAAAGATTTTTTATTCATTAGGGCTTGAAATAACAAATATACCAAATTAATTTTTTTATAATAATTTTACAGTCACAACAGCAAAGTATAATATAATGATCGTAACTTAATATATGTTATCAACCCAAATGATTCTAATTTACTGTGAAATATAATAAGGATGTAATAAATCTTAAAAGACGCCGGAGTTGCAAAAACGTAGTCGATGTTGGAAAATAACGACGCAAATTGAGAAAACAAGATTAAAACCAAAACGAGTTTCTTTTGATTAGTGCTTAATGTATTTTTTATTTGATTTAATAAAAATCTCAAAAATTGTTATTAAAAGACATTTTGTAACATGCAATTCATGTTGAATGAAAATAATTATCTAAATAGTTAAATATATTTGTAAATTTATTTGTTTGAGGGTGCTTTATTTTTATGCGTATTATTTTCAGCGTTCTACCAATAAGTTATTAATTGGTAAATACAAATTTGTATATTTATATAAATTAACAAATTAAATTATATCAGTTACTATTATAATAGTAATTGTAATAATAATAGTAACAAGCAACCACAGAAGGAATTAAAATCATTTAACATCAATTAGTATATTAAAAACTAAATAATCTACCAAAACACAATTTCAAAATTGATATTTTCTCTGACTGAAAATGATTAGCTTCCATTAGGTAAAATTATTTCAATACCATTGGTAACTGTGATTACGTTGTATTGATAATGTGCAACCAATTTGCAATTGAACATATAAATGTGCTCAATGAATAGGGGATTATGCTGAATAAACTGTAATTAGGTCCTTGATACTACATATAACTGAATGTAACAGAATCTAATCAGGTCAATACAAATCAAAATAAACATTTGTTATATATGCAACTAGAGAAATCCATTGCGACTTCGAATAGGAAACCGAAGTCTATCAGACCAATTTCGAAATAGATATATAAAATGTATATATTGTTATAATCAATTTTACTTTACTAGCTTGCTATGAAAAAAGAGCAAAAATAAATAAATCTATTTTTATAATGCATCTATCTAAAGATTTTTAAATAGGAGAAATTAAGAATGTTAGGTATTACAAACTTTTAAAGGCTTTAGGTTTAAAGGGTTGCATTCGATTTTTAACATGAATAGTGAATTTAAGTTTTTCAGAAATAATTATTGATTTTATAAACAAATTTACTGTGATTGACAAGTATACTCGTTAAAAAAATGAAAAAAACTGTTTTGCTAAATATACTCTTCAAGCTTAAGAATCAGTGACCCTTGGCTCTTTTTGTTATTTTTATGGGTTATTTTCTTTCCCTTCTATAAGTTATTTTGATCTACATGAAATAAATATATTTATAGATAGTAGCTATCCTAGTGAGTAATTACTATTAAATTCAATTTATTGGATCAAGTTAATAGACCATATTTGTTTAAATCTCGTAAGGAGCAGCAGTGCAGCGAGTGAATTGTGGTGATTTTTTAATTTAAGATAATGAATAATGAATGTTGTTTGTATAAAGTCTTGGTAACATACCAAGGGTGCTCCTGTATTTATTCTAAGTAGTTTTGATTATGTGCTATTAGATTTGCTTGAGCCAGCCCCAAAGCTCTATTCCGTATGACCAGATTAAAATTATAATCATTTCATAAACCAATATTTTATTATCGAATGTTGATTTTGTCTGATAAGCAAATAAAGTTACCTAATTCTGGATTTGATCATTTTGATTTTTGTTGTGATGTGATCTAGATACCTAGGTATTTAAGATAATCAGCACTTGGTATTACCAAGCCAGAAAATACACTCTTGGATTTGCTATTTCAATTGCATTTAAAGAAAATACATACTCAAATTTTCAAGATGATTAGATTATATACCGGAATAAAACAAATAAATAAAAAATATTCCTAGTTTGAGATATAATGCATCCTGGTTGCACTGGTTGAAAAACTTTCTTAGTTCGCATAAGACTTGATTTATGTACCATGACAACTTTTTTAGATGCTAACCAGAAAGCATGAAACTGCAAAAACTCAATTGGCAAAGTACCATTGTATATAATACTCTGCTACGTTGAACATCACTTGATAGAAAGAGTAATACTTTTAGATGAATAATTTTCAATTGAATTTTTTGCGTTTTTAGTATAGTATAGAGCAAAAAAGTAAATACTGGAATTAAAATTTTCAATTTTATAAAATAAATACATCTTCCGCATTCAATATCTTAACTGCGCAACTTATTCTGTTATTGATGAATTTACTAGATCGTATATAGTATTATAGATCTTCCGTAATCGAATAATTGTGATTATTTTTCTTTTCTACAGTTTTTTGCAATGACTGTGTATAGTAATATAATAATTATGGTTTTATTTATAACATTAGAATAATATACAATTTTTACTATTTTGTTGTAT
This sequence comes from Ctenocephalides felis, assembly GCF_003426905.1. NCBI lineage: Eukaryota > Metazoa > Arthropoda > Insecta > Siphonaptera > Pulicidae > Ctenocephalides > Ctenocephalides felis. The sequence continues at coordinate 24,592,815 of NW_020537758.1, read as the reverse complement.
AATGAAGCTATGACTTCAATCTAAGCTTATGTACATCTAAAAAAAAAATTAGAAACGGTCCGAAGGTTCATATTGACTTCAAGTAATTATACTGTATAAACCAAATGGACTACATCTCAACACATAATACGTATCAAACAAAAAAACTGTCGATGTATTTATAGAAAGATGTGCTTTTACCATTTTTCTAAAATTTGTCGTCCGTTACCTCAAACCGCAAGGGCAGGTTAATTAAGACAATTTATTCTATCAATTTATTACTTGCTAATTTAATCACCATATATCATTACTTAAGTTAATGAATCTTCTTTTACCTTAGAAAACTTATCACCTGAAAAAGAGATAGACTAGAAAGGCGCAAAATAAAAACGGCACGACGAGACACTCTCACGACCATCGGAATCGCATGAATAAACCCCTAGAGCTCCTTTTGGGAGTCGGGGAGCCCCTTCGGTTTAATATAATTGTGTCTGCTACCAGATTAATGGCATTTCTTTGCATCACCAGCGAAAATGGTTAATTACAACATAATATCCACATATGGCTATTATAAATTGGATACATGTGTCGCATATAACAAAAGCTTTCAATAAATTAGCATCAAATGAAATATCGTTTCAATTAATTTAAAACAATAAAAATATGCAAAATCTTTTTACAACAATTTATGTTTACAGCAACCTCACGAATTTAATAACTTTCGGCCAGTGCACATAGTATCAAGACCGTCGTATCGTATCAAGACCACAAATAATACACGAATTTACATGTATATTGTTTTGCAAATAGAAACGACGAAAATTTATTTGCCACATCGCAGTGCGGTCGCAATTTACATGAAATTATATGAAATTACATGGGAGCACACGATTCCAGACGATTTACCAATTACACCCATGTTGCGGCAAAAGAAATTATGGTTACTTAATATTAGAACTAAATTAAAAACTTTTTATAGTACTATAATGTATTAGGTAGAATAGGATTATGATTTTTAAAAAAGGTCTTCAAAATAATTCGTAGAAGTTGACTAAAACATCAGACCCCGTCCAATTTTTATGGTAATGCGTCGAAGCCCCTTGTTAACTTTAACATTTCTAAAATACAATTGATTTCAAGTGAATTGAAACCAAATTCCAAAAAATGTGGTATCATTTAGATACTACATTTTCCTACAAATTTTGCATCAAATATTTATTCTACTTAATTTATTTATTTCTCCATTTCTCTATTGAATTTTCAATAGGTGTCTTTAATATCAATCCTCTCTAAAAACTTTCCCAGAGTCTTTTACCATCAATGATTTTCTGATGTGTATTTAATTACATACAAATCTTGTTACAAACTGTTCAATTGTATACCATCAATAAATCTTTTACATTGTTTCCATCATTCAGAATCAAAATACATTGGATGCAGATAATTAATTTTGATAGTCTGGAATCTGTGTATATGTTTCTATCTGTGCATTCGTTTAATTCAATCAATAAAACAAATTACTAAAATATCTCTTGTGAAATAAAACATAGCATGTGAAATGCATAAATGGAATTAATGGATATACAAACAGAGGCACATAATATTCAGTAGAAAGGAAAAAGACACAGGAAATTAACTACGTAATGGAATTTTTTTTATTACACATTATGGTAATAGATTTTTCTTGTTTTAGATATAAAATCGACGCAATATTATACTATATGTATATATATATATATAACTTCATCGTAATTTGTTTTACTCATTCACACGGCAAAACCTTGATTTTTTTTAAATAAAATCTTTACATTGAACCTATCTACTTCTAGAGATTACTGCATCCAGCGATCTTAATTTTAAAGGGATATATTTTTTTATTCAATATAACTTCTGGCAATTTTAGAGATAAAATCTATTTACAAATGCTAATGTTCATATTCAATATAATATTGAAATAATCTATTTTATTTCATTCTTTCAAGAAATTAAAGATTATTTTATAAATCTTTGTTTTTTTCGTTGTTTGATGTATGGCCCTTAAAGAACTCATGTATCTCAACATCAAAATTAATTACTAAATCATATATATACACACACACACACACATATATATATATATATATATATTCAAATTCTCAATGCCAATGTTTTTTCACCATCAATGATTCCTCGCATTTGGTAATTCAGTATACATCTTATTATTTATCTGGTAGCATAAACCACGATATGTACCTATGTTTTATGCAAAAGGTTCTCAGCAAAAAGCGTGTAAAAAAGACCGAAGGGGGCAAAACAAGCACCTGAAACTCAAAGTTCGACTTTCGGGCTTTGCAGACGAATAACGATAGAATTCAAGACGAGGGAAATCAGAGACACTCATCTAGACCATTTATAAGCAGACACATTCTAGAATTTCAATATTCTCGAATTTTCGATTTCTTTCTTCGGATATAAAAACATTTATCGGGAAATTTACGCTGGAGGTGCATTCAAGTGGTTACAAGTTTTATTTTTTACATAATTTATAATTTTCAGTTCAGCCTAACAGCATAGAATTAGATGAAGTTGTAAATCACTTAGAAGAACCTTAATTTTTGGACCCCCCTTCCCCTTGGTGATACATGGTGATATTTAAAATTACTCACCCTTCCCCTCCAAACATCACGTGCATTTTTAGTTATGTGAAAAAATTGTAAAATTTGATTTTTTTGCAAATAGTTTTTAAAAAAATCAGTTAAAAAATAAATACACGTGATATCTAGTGTTTTAAAAAAATCAGTTAAAAAATAAATACACGTGATATCTTACTTTACCTCTCCCTCCCCCACATGATATTTCGAGATTTGTTGTCTAACCCCCCCTCGATTTTTTAATCTAGAATTTATTTTATTTATTTACCTCTATTTCTATATTAAGTTTCCAATACGTGCCTTTCCATAGAGTCGCAGTACGACACCCGCAAACGGTTCGGTAAGCATTATTGCAGAAATAGTAATATCCTACGAACACAAACTACAATTGACAATTCTCACGTTTTGTGGAAGTATTTTCGAGAATCTTTCAGAAATATATATATTTGCCGTTCGTCGTTTGTCGCAAGTTTCTGAGGCACTCGGGGAGATAACAATGCGATCGTAGAGAAACTTCTATAATAGTCATTCGTGGTATTGATAGCGCGCTAAATGATTGTGCCAGCAAAACGCAATTGAAAAATCGAAATTCCATACATCTGGGGGTGTCATTAGAACTTTAAACATTAGACCTTATATATAGTAGGTACAGACGATAGGAGAGAATTATGAACTTCAAGGAAATCAATAAGTTCCAACCAACCAATATGTAATAACTGTTTTGCCATTTTATTAAATCTCGATTGAAAATGGCAGTTGTGTTTAATTATCTAGTCGACATACTGGGAGGTATAAGATGTGGTGATCAGTTTTATATATATAGCCAGGTAGACTGGTAAGTCGTCACCAGTCAACCTGGCTTTCAATCGACCTGCCTTCATATTTACTTTTCTGCTTTTCTACTTGCCTATCTTTCTATCTGTCTATCTGTCTATCTTCCTACTTGTCTAACTGCCACCAAATCACCAATTCAGTCTGTCTGCCAGTTCACCTGTCGACCTGTCACCTAGATATCAATAATTTTAAATTATATAAAACTGATCACCACATCTCACCATGAATAGGAATTGAATACTTTTTGAATGATTGAAAATGGATGATCCGTGCTCTCGAAATCGTGGACGAAAAATTGAATCCATACAAACCACACACACATACGAGTATACATCGTATACATCTATTTTTTCTTTCAAATTATTATTGCTGTTTTTAAAAAATTTAATAAATTTATTTGATATGCTTGTCCAATACTTGCTTATATGCTGAAAAAGATTATTTTTGCATAAATATTGAAATGTTTCATGGTCTTCAAATTTTTTAAGTATCTATTTTAATTTATAATATACAAAATTATGTCATCGTTATATAGAATAATTTATTTCGATATATTCGATCAAGGCTTCGGTAAAAATAGAAAAACCAAGCGTATATTCTCCTAAATTCCCAAACAAGTAATACAAAAATCCTCAGCCAATTCCCTACAACTTAATATTCCTATATTGTTCTCCACCGAGCATTTTGAGGTAATACAACCCATTACTAAAGTATTAAGTTCATGTGGTCATGTAATCCTCTCTCTCGACAATTGAGTGGAAATATTCGGCGATCTCTAAGGATAATGTTTCCTGGGAAAAGGAAGAAGAGAATGCCTCCGATGTCCTTTGTTCCTGAATTGCCGAAATGGGACAATAAAATTCAACCAATTCGACGAGATTTACTAAAACCCTCTAGGGATAATGCCGTGGTACAATTTATGAAAATGTGCGGGAACTCGGATTCGTTCAGCAAGAATTCGGTTAAATGTTTTACGGAAATCCTATTTGATTTCATATATAGAATTTGGAATTCGACGTTTCAAAGAACAAATAGACAAAATCGTTAAATTTAGTTGTGTAAGTTTGCAAAGTAAATATATTTTCGTTATTTTTGCAGAAGTATTTCTTCATACTATTTTTATCATTGATATTGATTATATTTTTACAATTAATAACTTATAAAGTAAAAATCTCTTTGGGTTATTCAAGTCTCAAACAAGCAAGAATTTTACTCGTAATTAATAATATTCGTGAAATTGCAACACCTACTCAACTTTTAAAATTATAATAAATTGCAAATTGCGAACAATTTATTTAAATTTAATTTTTTAGATGCAGGGATACGAGTCTTGACGAAATATTTCCTGTGTTGGGCTTGAAGTACTAGATGAATAAATTAATAAATTATGTAAATTTCAAATAAAAACTAATCTCATTATTATAAATGAGTCCCCACTTATAACTTATTGAATAATACGCAATTTCAGATATTTAAAATATTATTTTACAATACATGCATGAACGTAATTACTGCAGATTTTCGAATTTAATTTATCTTAAAACATGATTAGAGTAATAATAAGCTGTCATAATCATTTACAGCTATTTTATGTAGTTTTAAATTACACTTATGTATTTTGAACACGATTTTCAATTTGCATGACAAAAGCAAAATATAATATTTCTTCATTGACGCAATTTTCAATCCCAATCAGGTCTCGTTTGAACTAGTTTGTAATTATTATTACATAATTATTAATCATGCATACATTAAATTTTCTTCCTGATAGAGAATTTCATTGTATATTTTAGAATTATCGAACTCACGTGTTTTGAAAATTTCTCAATTTATGTGAGAAAGTCTAAAGCATTCAAGGCAAAGGCTTTCAATTCTAATCATATAGCTAAAATTATGTGCAATTAAGAAGCAAATTAACAATATGGGAAAATGTATTTCTAGTATACAAGTATGGCCTGATTTAGTGATGAAATACTTAATATTCATCAACAATTCAAGTTAATTTAATTAACTCAGTAAAGTAAAATTCCGTACAGAAAGCAAATACTCCGGTATAGTACGTATAAACAATCAAATCGAATTGAATTTCACATTTCTCAAGTTTATAATATATAATTCACCCAGCAGCTATTCGAAAATCAAAGCCACAGCTCTTCATAAATTGTTTTTTGTATAGAGTTTTTGTTGAATAAACCAAATAAGTCTACAAACTTCTAAAGAATTGTAAATGTGCTTCAGACCATATCAAATTTGAAAACAAAAAGGTTCTTTTATTGATAAATTTGAATACTTGAATGCGAAGGCAAACCGTCGAAAGGGCTGAAAAGAACTTTATTCTGTAATTTATTTTTCATGATAAAAGTACAAGTGAGCCCGCAAATGTAAACGGCGTAATAAGTGCTTCTGTATTATTCAAAATGGGGCTATATATAAAAAAATCATAAATATATTTAAAAAAATACACAACATACTTATAAGTGTTTTATGACCATGTGCAATATGGGCCAAATACAAGTCGAAGTTCTCAAATTGTTTGCAAAATTAACAAAATTTAATGAAATAATGAAATAATGTTCATGTTATCATATTATCAGTGTATTGCTAATATTATTAATGATTTTATTTGATCTTTTTCTTTCAATTTTTTGTTCATTTTTAAATGTTTTCTACATTTCGGGGATATTGGAAACGGGTCTCCTACTACAAAAACTTTTTAAAACAAGCAAAAAATTATTCATACGTAAATACATTTTTAATTAAGGTTTACTGAGAAATTTGTCGTGATTCTCTTTGATGTAATTAATTTAAAAACATTTTTAATTTCATTACTTATTTCAGATTTACTTCAGAAACTAACGTATTCAAAAACTGGAACTGACGTAAATTAGCTTTTAAGTCAATACTACCCTTTCATCTAAATCTTATTCCGATTATCACAAGTAATTTAGTACATTTAAATTTTGTTAATGGAAGTCTGCGGTCTCCGAAATCTCTAGGTGTTTGTTCGGTGACACCAAAGCAAACGATCACGTCGTCTGCACATTTACTTCTCTATTTTCAAAAGGATCCGATAAATCGATTCGTGATTTCCGTGACCTTACTCTAAATTAATTGTTAAAACCATAATAATTGTTACTCTTCTGATCTAATACTAAAAACAAATAAAAATAATTGAAAAACTATAAAAATCGTTTAGGTATAAGGAGAATGGACGAAGTAATTAAAGGTTCTTTCTAAGGTATAAATATAAGTACTAACAGATATAACTGACAGATAAATAAATTCATAAAATTTTCCACCTACTATATGTATTACTACAGGTATGTCCAAACAAAAAAAATACTTGGCACAATCGTATCCACAAAATTTGTCACCACCGTACTCAACGCACACTTTTAAGAACAAATCATCATTGTAACTAAGCTAAATTATCTAAGCAGAAATTAACTGCTGCTAAATAACTACTAATATTCAACCTACAGCAAAATAATAAACAAAGTGATCCATCTGTATACAATTGACAGTTATTATCAAAAGAATTCGAACATAAACATGACTCTTGAACTTTTCAAGATCATTTCAGGCACTGACTGAAAACATGAATGAGAACTTGTTCGAACAATCATACTGCATGCTTCTCCTTTGGACCCTATCTCAAAATCAATCTGTTTAGCTGTTAGTGTATAATGACTAGTAGGTATATAATAATAATTAATTAGGATCCATGAATTTATCCTAAATATCCTAAAAACAAGTAGATTTTTAACAATTCATGAAGGAAAAAGTAGAGAAAAAAAAATGTAACCTACCTTGAATCAAGCAAAAAATAAATTAAATTGATGTGAAATAAATTAAATAAATAGTTATATCAATTCCGCTATTGAATATTTCTGTTACAATATCAGATCAAATAAATAATTAAACAGATATTATTTCTAAAAATCTCATTGCAAAGTAAAAGTACCCAACTCAATTTTTTCAATAAAATGCTGAAAATACTTTTTATCTGAAATATCGTACCTGCGGGAGTTCTATAAATCTAGATTTATGAATTAAACATGAAGACATGAGACATGTGCGGGCGCAGGATCAATGTCCGTAGAAAAAAGGATATAGGGTTCTATAGATTAAACCAACGTAGAAGATACATTTTTGTAAATGCAAAATATTGTAACTTGGTGTAGAAGATACCACAAAGTATTAGCATATAAGAATGTATCCAAAAAAAAAGAATTACGAGTATGCACGTGAAAGATGATTGCTTTAATAAATTACACAATTTCATAGGTTGCAAATTATCAAAGTTAATCTGTAATTATCTGAGCTTAAAAACACCACGTGCGCTTCGACCTACATTTTCAGAAGCGCCGAGTTCTTCTATATTAAGACTTTGCTACTCTAATCTACTATTTAGTATTAAATAACTTTCTTATCTCTGAACTATATTTAACTTTATAGGCAAAAATTAACGTGTAATTTTTATTTTAAAATTTTTCCTGTACGGCGCGGAAAATCCGAACTTGTGTACTGTCTTTAAGTTTATTAGTGTTTCTCGAACGCTTGTTAAGTTGATTATATCTTTAGTCTATATGTAAGTCCTAAATTTAAAACTTATTGAAGACCGTCACGAACTAGCTAATAATTTTTTATGTCGATTATTTTTCCGAATTAAAAAATAGTAATATAAATTGAATAGAAAATTATATACTACTAAATAAATTTGCCCAAAAATAAGATAAACGATACCAAAATGTGTGTATTGATTTTAGGTGAAAGTCCCATGCATATGCGTTATGATGAAAATGAAAAAATGAAAAAAAAAATTAATTATTATTGAGAAGACTGCTGATGAGCCATAGTTTGATTATATTATCATTAAACTTTCCACTAAAATCTCTTTATGTAACTGGACCATCCTCATGTTGTCCAAGAATCCACATATCTTCCTTCAAGTGGATCACGTGTCCTTTTAGAAATGATATCAAAGGAAGTCCACCAGTCTGCCTTTGCCATTGAATTCCAATGTTCTGTGAAGCCTCAGAAGTAACATAAGATGTGTCCTTAGTTATTCACATCCACCTTCTATTACTTTGCGCATTTTTTATCTGCGTTTTCATATTAAACTTGTATGGAATATTAAAATTCCATTTCGGTGAAATATTCGTTTGAGTCGTGACTCGGGACATATCGCGCCTGGTTTCCGAAACTGTCAGAAAAATATTTCGATTTTCGGATACGTGGATGAAAATATGTGATGTAAAGAACTCACATGTTGTCTTGATTTTATAGGCATCCGGCTTTGCAACCCTTATAATATTATATATATATATATATATATATATATATAAGATAGGCCAAGGCACACAAGTCCAATTAGAATTTTAATATTATACTGTGAAAACCAAACCAACTATATCAAAACATAAAACAAATATTAAACAAACAACTATCGAACTATGTTCTGTACAATTTTCAACTAATTCATTATTGTAATTTTTTTTTTCTAATTTTTCAAAATTCATTATCTAGCCTTCTTTACTTCATGGATGGGGTAAATAAGAACAACCAGGCGGCCAAAAGATCTACCATTTTAATATTAATTTTCAACAGGTTTTGCGGAACAATAGCTATAATATTTAATGTTCAGTTGCTTATATTATTATTTAAATTATTTGACTATGTATATATAGTTCTTGAACTTGCAAAATATTTGCGTAATTTTTCATATTAATTTGAATAAAATTATTTCCGACAGATAAAAACAAATACGAATTTCTTTATTCATTTTATCAACGAATATCCTGCAGTATAAAAAACTCAAAGAGAACATATTCCCAAAACGCGTTCAATTTGTATGAAATGGAAAATTTAAATTGGAGGCAAAACGGTAAGAGTTAATTTACTTGGCGCTTTTGAAGTTTTAGGAACAAGATAACTTTATTAGAAATGTTCCACAAATGAAATTAACATTTTAAATCTTTTTGGAATTTATTTAAAACTGTTTTAATCTTATTAAGATCCGAAAAACTTGAATCAAATTATAGAGGTATATACTGAGAAACTGGTGTTGAATATTATGTGTGGAAATTGAATTTGCAAATACATTCACAAAAAATATAGTAATAATTACAAATGGATAATATTTTTTTATTATATCTACCTTATTTTGAAAATTTCTAAATATTTTTTGTTCATTACTATTTTGAACAGCAATCAGAACTTAAAAGTCTCGTGAAAGCTGTTGCCCTAATTTGACTAAATTTAATATTAGTTCGTTCTATAGATAGCAATCAAAAACAATTGTTCAATCTCTATACCATGAGTTATTTTCACAATTTATGTAATAGAGCAAATATTTATTGCGGGATCAGGGCTATTTTCACTTGGAAACATATTTCTGTATATATTTCGAATAAAACAATCATTTCATGGTAGTCACATTTAGTTCATCAAATGCGTAGAATGATATTGGAGAATGAATATATATATATATGTATATATATATATATATATATATATAATAATATATATATATGAATATATATATATATATATATATATATATATATATATATATATTCATTCTCCAATATCATTCTACATATTTGATGAACTAAATGTGACTACCATGAAATGATTGTTTTATTGGAAATATATTAGGCTATTAAAATTATTCTAAAAGCTTGAAAGTAAAATATTCAGAGAGACAATGCGATTTTTACATGCGTCGTAATTATCCATTACATAAGTAGGAATTCTCTGGCTTGAACGATTTTTATCAATCAATTCCCGCTCTCATTATTAATGGGTTCTTAATAATTTTTTACTCATCTTTTTACTTTTCCATATTTCCATCACAATGGATTTTTTCTACACCGAGCAACTGGGGTTTTGTTCTACTTATTTCTTTCGGCCGCCGCAATAAAGCAAACGTTAGTTATTTGTTCTGCGAAGCGTATTTGCAGACATGATATTTCTGCAAACTCGAATTTAATCGCCCGAGTTCTAGTAATTTGTTGAATGAGAACAAATTCTATGTGTATTTACTTTGCGTAATTTCCTTTTTATTTCCACACACGAGAAAAAGAGAGAAAGACGACAAGAAATTGGATTAATTTACTAACACGTGTCAGATTAAATAATTCAGGGCTTGATTATATTGCATACAGTACTCAAAAGCATTCGATATCATAGTTACATGATATTATTGTTATTATTGTATCAATACGATCCAATATTCAGAACAAGTGCCCTGCAATTCTGATTTTGACACAACAATGGCTTCAACTTAGAGATAGGTAAATCTGTAGAACAGAACATGACAGGATGTCGCTTTGTTTAACTTTCACATTAAAATACAAATATAAATACAAATATATATATATATATATATATATATATATATATATATATATAAGGGCGGGTCGATCTGTATGAGTAAAAAACAGTGACATAGGCACATATGATTTTCGGATACTAGGGATTAAAATGAAATACTTTGCCGAAGAAACCACATCTCTAAAATGAATTATGATGTTTCGTGCATTGATCCAAAGATTGGGTCAAATTTTGAAAAATCCTGTTTTGGCTCATTTAGAGCGATCATATAGAGTCTGAATGTATGACCGATCCCCACTAACCTTGGAAGACCGATCTACCCTCCCTCAGCGATTTTTCAAAATTTAACCCTTATCTTTGGGTCAAAATGCACGGGACATCAAAATTCATTTTAGAGGTATGGTTTCTTCAGCAAAGTATCTGAATTTGATCTCTAGAATCAGAACATCGTATGTGCTTAAGTGACCTTAAATTAAAACTTGAAATTAAAACTAGTCCCAGGTAGGAGGAATAGTTAAAAAACTGCTGTTCTTTTAAACAAAATTAAAATGAGAAATAAACCAAATGTGGTACTTATACCCCAAGGACCAGCCTTCGAACAAAGCAATGCAATAATGATAATAATAATAAAAATGCATGTAATACTGTACAAATATTTTTATAAACACATCTACGTGAATATTGTATTATATAATTAATAAAAAAAGTCCAAATTTTATTAATCCCTTCTTCTTTGATTGTTTATACTGCGAACGGACAACCTTTCACATCAAATATTAACTCCGCTAACGAGAGCTTTCAGCTCAAGAACAAACTTTCAAATATCAAGATAGCGGACAAGGGAAATAATAAATTTAAGGCAACGCTATTGTACGATAATCTATGTATCTTCCTTGTATTTACCAAGTAAAATAGGGCACCTCTTAATAAACTATTCAGTAGCAATAGGAAATCTCGATTGCAATTGTACATTTGATCCGGCTGCACGTGAATGCAATGATATTGCACGGTCTTGGGGTAGTTTATTATAGTAATAAACCCGAGGAGACTTGGGTTTTCATTCAAACTGAAATAAGGAAGAATTGGTATAGAATTATACTGTGCTTTTGTTCAAAAATGTTAATACGTCTTGGAATAATAAATAGTTCAAAGGGCGATGACTCTTGGAAGCTACATCGATTAATTGGATTAGGCTTTGAGACTTTCTAAGAACATGTGCTGCATGTTACGAAATTATATAAAACAAATTTTAAGGGTTAATTTAGTTTGTGATAATTAGATAACTACAAAATTAATAAACTTCTATTAAACTCGCATAAAAAGCCATGCCAACTTTATCAAAATTATAATTCAGTGATTTTAAAACTCTGATTGCAATAAAAGTCAATATTTAACATTTCAGAACAATTATTTATTATATACAGATGAGGTATTTGTTCATGTAAAATATTGGATATGTAAAACGTTCTATTGGAATATTATTTAAATTAAATTAGGAATGTAGATTTTTTTTAAATTGAGCTTGCTAAAATTGCCTAATTTTTTTTCTAGTTTTATACTTTTGAGTAATAATAAATTACATACACTCATTAGAAGCAAACTACTACTATTTATGCCCACTTTCGATTTATAGAAGGAATGTCTCTGTGCGGATTATTTATACACTAGAGTAGATCGTGGTACAAAGGACCAATTTGACTTTAAGCAATTATGCTATCTAAACTAAATAAACTACATCATAATGCAACACACATCAAGCAAATAATAATCGATTTATATTCTGTTATATGTTTTTTACTAATTTTCTAAAATTTGACTCTTTTTTACTACAAAGAGAGGGTTATGAGGAATAGCCAGAGGGGCAACAGATCCATTGCTTTATATTTAATTTTAAAAATAATTTTATGAAATAAGAGCTGCATTATTCAACAAATCCGAAACACGAATTCCATGGGTACATTTTTTATAAAAATCCCACTGTGTATAACCTCAATCTGGTATTTAGAAATATTTATCGGCAGAGTTGGAATAACTCATAATGTAATATAACTCATGGAAAAGAGATTTTTTAACTCACTTTAATTTTTTACTTACTATTTTCTTATTGTTGGCACCTTTGTTAGTGTAAAGATATAGTTAAACCATTTTATTCCACCTACATGAAAGCTCTAATAGAGGTTATTTAAAGAACTGTTAAATATAACTTAAAAATAATAAAGCATTCTATGAAATAATTGAATAACGTATACTTAGAAACTATATTCAAATATCATAAATTTGGAAAAAAAACTTTCGTTATGAATATTGATACATGGTTCATATCTCCTAAAAGTGACTTCGTAAACATTAAGGTTACGTATCTCTTGCTTTCTAGTATACAGTAGTATAATTGAAAAAATCTACACTATTATCTGCATTACACTTAATGGTTTTATCCGCAGAGCTTTAAGCTCCATTCTCGCTCATGATATCTATCATAAATTCCTGAACAAGAAATTTGAATTGTACCCTGGGTAGATAATTGAATTTATTCATACCCATATTTTGACAGTAATTTTCAATTCAACCGAATGTATTTCAGATCCAGTTCCCACAATGAAAAGTCTAATCGCGAACAAGAAAATTCTAATGCTGAACATGTAGAATCGCTTGTCTTAAAGTTTTAGCATATGATTAATACCGCCCCAACCGCCACATCAAATTTACTCATACATGTTGGAAATGTTGACGAACTGCCGTATCCCCGATTCGACAAGGCAATAAAGCATGTCGCCCGCCAGCGCCCGCCGCCTCCAGTCGCCCGGATTAGGCGGTAAGACACGGCGGTTTATCTTTACGAACGCGCGAAAATCTTTGACACGAGTTTATGTTACGACGAACGAGGTTTATGTTCGTTTTGATTATTGTCTGAATACATGAAATAAGGTGTTTTGCCAAGACTTTGGGGGTGGTTATATTTTCTTTGATAAAATTAAATTTAATTATTTTCTTGGCGTTACAAGTCAAAACTGCATGATATTTGGTCCACGTTTTCACAAAATATTCCAAACCGATTTGAAAAGCTGGTAATTGTTCATTGGCAAAAATCGAATGGGCCGTTTCTTTGTAAGGGGCCGTTCAAGTATTACATAAGCACTAAAGGGGGGCGGGGGGTTGTTGATTTGCTTATTTTGGCTTGAGGGGAGTCTGGATCATGCTAACGTAATAGGTAGTATTTTTATTTTTTTATATTAATTGCAAAATGTTTACGTAAGCATGGGGGTAGGGTGTAAGAGCTTTGCTTACTTTTGCTGACAAGGGGGATGGGGGGGTAAATAATTGTAATAAATCTGCTCACGTAATACTTGAACGATCCCTAATTAATAGATGAACAGAATTTGTTTTTTGATGATAATATTCCTAACGAAGCACATATATTGTTATGGCTTTACGACAAGAAGTTTAATTATAAAAATTGATCGAAGTTTAGAAAAATCGGTTGCATCAAAATTTCTTTGATATACGATACCTATATGTAATTTTTAGGTATAAATTAATTATTTGTTTTGTAATTTATATTGTTATTTTTAAGTTAAATTCAACAGTTTCATTTATATAACCTCTATAAATGTTATATGGTGATAATATTCCTAACGAAGTACATATGTTATGGCTTTACGACAAGAAGTTTAATTATAAAAATTGATCGAAGTTTAGAAAAATCGGTTGCATCAAAATTTCTTTGATATACGATACCTATATGTAATTTTTTGGTATAAATTAATTATTTGTTTTGTAATTTATATTGTTATTTTTAAGTTAAATTCAACAGTTTCATTTATATAACCTCTATAAATGTTATATGGTGATAATATTCCTAACGAAGTACATATGTTATGGCTTTACGACAAGAAGTTTAATTATAAAAATTGATCGAAGTTTAGAAAAATCCGTTGCATCAAAATTTCTTTGATATACGATACCTATATGTAATTTTTAGGTATAAATTAATTATTTGTTTTGTAATTTATAGGTTAAATTCAACAGTTTCATTTATATAACCTTTATAAATGTTATATGGTGATAATATTCCTAACGAAGTGCATATGTTATGGCTTTACGACAAGAAGTTTAATTATAAAAATTGATCGAAGTTTAGAAAAATCGGTTGCATCAAAATTTCTTTGATATACGATACCTATATGTAATTTTTAGGTATAAATTAATTATTTGTTTTGTAAATTATATTGTTATTTTTAAGCTAAATTCAACAGTTTCATTTATATAACCTCTATAAATGTTATATGGTGATAATATTCCTAACGAAGTACATATGTTATGGCTTTACGACAAGAAGTTTAATTATAAAAATTCGTTGAAGTTTAGAAAAATGGGTTTCATCAAAATTTCTTTGATATATGATACCTCAATGTAATTTTTAGGTATAAATTAATTAATTCTTTTGTAAGTTATATTGTTATTTTTAAGTTAAATTCAACAGTTTTATTTATATAACCTCTATAAAAGCTTGCTGTGGTTGGAGTAAAAAGGACCACCTAAACCTTCACATGGGCAAAGGTGTAAACAATAGAAAGTAGCAAATAATGAAGCAAATTAAGTTAAAAAAACTCTTAAAAAATAAAGAGATAAATTAAATTAAAAGTTATTTCAACCCTGCTGATGAATATTTCTGACAAAATACTAGATCAAGGTTATTTAAAGTGCATTCTACGCAAAAAATGTATCCATGATATTTATATTTTGCATTTGCAAAATAATGTAGCTATTATATTGTTATATTATATTGTGTATTATATTGTGAATGTAGCTATTATAATGTAGCTATTATAATGTAGCTATTATATTGTGAAATATCTTTAAAATTTAAAACAGTAGACTTGTTTGCTCCCTGGCCGTTATGTTTCAGCTCCTATGGGGTAAAGAGAACCAGGTGACAATTGTTTGAAAAACAGCAGAAACATTTCACAATAATGAATTATCGGTAAATTTCACTGAATATAGTCAAATTGTTGTTTGGTGTTATTTATTGTGACATAATTGGTTTGGTTTTCACAATATAATTGCTCGTTGTGCCCCGCCCTATCCTTTTCATGAAAAATCACGTATTTCTATAGTATCTAAGTTTTAAAGTAGTTTTTACTTATAAATACAGTCTAAAACTCAAATTTCAATCAATTTCAATATATCTTCAATATCATCAGAACTCTAGGTTTAAAAGCTACTACCACTACGTAGTAGTACAAACTATTAACACATCTTGCTCAACTTTAATTAGATAAACATGAATTAAATTAAATAAAAGTAGAGCAGCGCTAGAGGATTCATTAAAAAGCAGAATAAAATACGAGCATGATAGAAAGTTGTAACACCATCTTAACTAGTAACAAACTTAAGTTAACATTTGAAAATTTACCTCTTATAATAGTTAACAACTTCTTTTGCAAATTGTCCTTATGCATTAGGATAAAACTTTTGAAGGCGAGCTCGAAAGAGCAACAGAATAAATTTAAATGTTTAATTTATAAAAGTTGTTCAATTCAGTCATAATATATTCAATAAAATGACATTTTAATGATAATATTCGTCAAAATCTAATAATATAGTGATTTTTTATAATTTATTAAAACTGTTCTCTAATAGCTTTGATAGTTATTTAAGCACTACTATTAAATTGGTTAAACTTTTACTAAATTACATATTATATTTACATATTGTTAATTATTTCAGATTAACTTTGAAAAATTAAATGCATATTTTAATGATTTTACAATCTACTCTAAATTATTGTTGATTTCTTGTTTATTTAGTTCATTGGAAAATAAATAGATACAATCGTATCAATGCTTGTTACAATTAAACCAAATGAATATTAAAAAATATGCATTTAGAATTGTAGTTTACATAGTTACGAACTTGAATTCATATACAATTTGTAATTTGTAATATTATTCAAGCATCAATAAAATACCGACTTTATGTTTTATAACCAAGTTATCTATAAAAAACTAAATTTACTGCTCTATGTATCACAATTCTGCCGTGTAATTAGTGATTTATCAACCGCAAATATATTGTCCTTTAAATATGTGTGTGGAATAGGCACTGTGATTGATTTAAAAAAAAATATAATAATAAAAATAATTTAAGGTTTCAGATATGCTTTGATTATCTATCTCAATAAATTAAAAATTCACTAGCGCAATTATAGATCATTCTGAATGTAATCAATCTTATTCATCCAGATAAAGAACAACAGAAAATATAGTAGATTAAAATCGAGTAAGCGAAGATGAAATTATAAAATTAAAGTATAATACAAAAACACGCAATAATTCTAATAAAACATTAATAAAAATATTGATATACTCAAAACGTACGAACATTTCGATCCGCAACGACATCATTCTGCATTCAGATAACTATACTACCAAAATTATGCCTTTTGAAAATACCGATGAAAGTTTTAAAAATTCTATTCTTAATGTTAAAAAAAAATACAACATATGTTTGTGTATGAGTGTGTAAGGGTATGTTAACTTAGTATTTGACTTTCGTCCACGCTTTTTCAAAAACGGATGTACTAATTTTAACAATTTGAAAGGAAAATTTGAAACCTGAAAGGTGATCGGCCGAAGTGTTTTCAAAAGGTAACAAAAAAATCTCAAAAATTATATCACCACAGTTTTACCACCAGGGGTCCATGGCAACTTTCAAGGGGTCCACGGCAGAAAAAACTAAATTTGGGGGTTAACGAAATAAAAATGGGGGTCCACGGCATATTTAGAAATGATTTAAATTGTAAATGTTAGTATTGAGCGCGGAGCCAGCTACCCAACAACCCCATATATCTCAGAATCTGTTGAATGTTCCAACTTTAAATTTTTGTCAAATATTAAGTAAAGTGTAGTAAGAATGTATGTTAAGTTTCATCAAAATCAAATTATGCATTTTTGAAAACGTACAATCTGTTTCAATACCAGTATTGAGAGCGGAGCCAGTCACCAATCAACTCGCATATCTTAAAAACTATTGAATGATTCAACTTTAAAATTTTGTCAAATATTCATTAAAGTGTAGTAACAATGTATGTCATGTTTCATCGAAATCGAATTATGCATTTTTGAAAACGTACAATCTGTTTCAACACTAGTATTGAGAGCGGAGCCAGCAACCCATCAACCTCGTATATCTTAAAAACTATTGAATGATTCAACTTCAAATTTTTGTCAAATATTTAGTAAAGTGTAGTTACAATGTATGTCATGTTTTATCAAAATCGAATTATGCATTTTTGAAAACGTACAATCTGTTTCAATACCAGTATTGAGAGTGGAGCCAGCCACCCATTAACCTCGCATATCTAAAAAACTATTGAATGATTCAACTTTAAATTTTTGTCAAATATTTAGTAAAGTGTAGTAACAATGTATGTCATGTTTCATCAAAATCGAATTATGCATTTTTGAAAACGTACAATCTGTTTTAATACCAGTATTGAAAGCGGAGGCAGCCACCCATCAACCTCGCATATCTTAAAAACTATTGAACGATTCAACTTTAAATTTTTGTCAAATATTTAGTAAAGTGTAGTAACAATGTATGTCATGTTTCATCAAAATCGAATTATGCATTTTTGTAAACGTACAATCTGTTTCAATACCAGTATTGAGAGTGGAGCCAGCCACCCATCAACCTCGCATATCTTAAAAACTATTGAATGACCTACTTTAAATTTTGGTCACAACAATTGAAAAGAAGAAAAATATGAATTGGGCTCCGAATTGCTTCCCCTTTTACCATATTCTCTAGTTTGTCTGTTTCCCAGCGACCATATACCGGTCTCAGATCTCAAAAGGATGCTTGCTGTGAAGAAACTTTTACCAAATGATGAGACGATGGCTGAATTTTGTGGCAAAGTACAAATCGTACTAAAAAAATGGTTTAGAAAAGTTTGAAATTCGCTATAATTTTTATATAGTCTTCGAAGAAACTATATTGCATAAAAAAAAGAAATTAGAAATTTAAAAAAGAAAAAAAAATGGTTTTTCTTAGTTATCCTACGGATTTATTGAGTAATGTGAAATATATCGTTTCCAGATATGTGATGAGTAGTTGTAATTTTAGTATCATTAAACCTATACTTTTTGAGAACGCGGCACAATCCGGGCCAAAAATTGATTTTATAAAAACCCGGATCACTAGATGGAAATCCGTGACTTTCAAAGGTTTTTTGAACATTTTGGCATACCTTACAAAGAAAAATGAATGCATGTGTGTGTGTGTATGCGGATACAAATTTTTGTCGACGATTTCGGGAACACCGGCAAAATTTCATTTAAACCAAGATGAATTATATATTGCCGTTATTATTTTCCAAATAAACGCGATTCAGTGATTGATTAAATCCTGTTATTTTAGATTATTACCGGAAATCCTCCAGCCTGCCATTTAATAGAGTCTTCCCTTTGAAAGTAATACGTTCGGAGCGATCGGATGTGTTTGAGAAGGCGGCAAGCGTGCGAGGCGGGAGCCGCGGGAGTAGTGCGTGACGGGACTTACCGAATACGACGCATAATTCGCTTGAATTTGCCGCCTAAATATTTACATGAAGCAAATAATATGCCATCGAGTGCGAGGAATACATACGAGGGTGATATTTAAGAGGCATATGTGAAATAAATCGATAAATCATAATTAAAATGCAAAATTGGGGCACCCTCGTAGTATAGTACATAGTTACAGCTATAGACTTCGAGTAAGATTGCAAGTTCAATGCTCGCTTCGGGCAGCCTAGTATCAAGCAACAGTAACATATGATTGAACAAAAAAAGCTTATTATTGCATCAATAAGAATACATGCATCAAGATTATAGAAACTGTAATGTTAAAATTTGTCACGTCCATCACTAGTTAAAAAGCTATGTAGATTAAAAAATCCAGGCAACAACTCATAGAACTTATAAATACATATTGAATTCTTGACAACATACACTGAATTCTTAAAAACAAACATATATGGACCAAAATTGTAACTAATCTTAATAACAAGATAATGTGAATAGCCACATCGATTAAGAACAACTCATAGAACTTATAAAGACATGTAAAATTGAACTATTGTAAAATAAAATAAAATTCTCCGCAGTAATAACTTTTATAAGAAAGTTCTTCAAAACAACTAAATTCTTAAAAACTAATATATACAAACCATATTTTTAAATGTTCCTAAATGCGTAATTCATTCATTTCAACTGATTTTTAAAGATCTCACCACAAATGAGAATTATAACATTTTATAAGTAAATATTATATATGAAGAATATTATATACAGTGGATTTACACTAGCTAATATGTAACGATATTTGCAGAAAAATTTTTATAGAAAAGTCTTAAACAAAGAAAAATAAATATATACGAGTAAATATAATAATATTATTTGGATTTAATTAATAATGTCGAGTAATTGTATATTCAGAAAACAAGAACAAATACGTTGAACAAAATACCCAGGCGTCAATGGTCTAACACTGAATATATTGAACGAAAATTTAGTGAAAAATACTAATTCAAAGGAAAATGTAGTTAGATTCTTAGGAAACCAAAAAATATACGTTGAATAAAATATCTAGTAGTAACCTATCTGACACCAAGTATTTTGAAGGAAAATTTGGACAAAAAAAAACTAAAACAAAAAAAAATTGATAGGTATCGATACTTAGAAATACTTGAAATGATGAGATCTTAATGATTTATTACTCAACCTAAACATTACTTTAATGAAGGATTACAGATGAGACGTATTGAAATCTAACAATCTCTAAAAAAATATTATTTTTTACAGATGTTGCGCACAATTATCAACTTTTAATACTTTATCAATATATATTATGCATCACATTCATGAAGCCATGTAATATCGAACAGTTATCATGATTCTCAGCTTGCGAAACCAAGGAAGCCCTAGGTTTTCCGTGACCCGTTGCAAGGAGCCTTAGAAAATTCTACCCTCGCACAATGTAACAATCAACGTCTAGTTTTTATCTGTCCAAGTAATTGGACAACGAAATCAAACTATTTGCAGATCGTGCTCACCCAGAATAAAACAACGTGACTTTTCCTCATACATCTCCCAATGGATCAACGAAATTTTCCGAAATGACCTGATTTCCTTGCTTTTATATATTGATAGTATTAAACTATGTACATTTATAAAAGCGTCTCTCAATAACTTAGTAGGGTTTAATAATATTAGCGTGGCGAGTATTTGCATAAAAAGTGAATGTCTACGATGTGATAGGAATTGACCTATATAAACGTCATTATTTATTTGGGTCTTAGAAACTTAGGGCGTGCGTGAAATGGAGA
Source organism: Ctenocephalides felis (assembly GCF_003426905.1). NCBI lineage: Eukaryota > Metazoa > Arthropoda > Insecta > Siphonaptera > Pulicidae > Ctenocephalides > Ctenocephalides felis. The sequence continues at coordinate 24,571,668 of NW_020537758.1, read as the reverse complement.
TAAGCAATTTTTGCTGACATTTGAATAAATTATAGAAGTTTACTACTGGTCTTGTACTTCAAGACGCATGAGAAATAGTAGGAACATCAATTCTCGTTTGGAAAAAAATGTAGAATGTTATTGGATCGAACACGTATGGAACAAGAAGGGTCAAATTTATATAAATTGAAACAAGCTCGAAGATATATTGCATGTACTTCGATATCAATATATATATATATATGTCTATATATATATGTATATATATATATGTATATATATATATATATATATATATATATATATATATATATCACTACTGTACCCTGGCGCATCTGTACCCATAGTATCTCCTACCAGTATATTATTATTTCCTACCTTCATTTCAAAAATATACGTACAGAAAAAAGCTCTATTTTCCATTTATTTAGAAGACCAAACATTTGAAATTGTTGTAGAAAATATTATTATTTCCTAACTTCATTTTAAAAATATTCGTACAGAAAAAAAGCTCTATTTTCCATTCATTTAGAAGACCAAACATTTAAAATTGTTGTAGAAGATCATAAAACCGTATGTTTCAAACGTATATTTTCTATATTAAAAATAACATTCATTTTACCAATTCTCAACAACGACTGCTATGCCTCAAAAAGCACACACACATTCTCTGGCCCAAAATCACAAAACAAAGCGGTCGTTTTTTTAAAATTCTTGTTTCGCGTTTACAAATTTATTGAATCGCGTTCTATCTGAATAAAAATCTTTTATCCAGAATAAAATATTATTTGCCGGGGCATGTACCTACAGATAATACGCTGATGAATGATGCGGACTTTAGGCAAATATGTTAAATTTAAAATTACCAGCAATACTGCTCTTTTTTCATACCTCTATGAAACATTTATAAAAGCTCCCACGTGGGTGAGGTAAAATGACTAACTGAACCTTAACCCTAGTAGCAAAGGTGTAAATAAAAAAATAAATTAGATTAAAAAATTTCACAAGAAATAAATTAAATAAACAATTATTCTTAATCTGCTGATGAATATTCCTGACAAAATACCAAATCAAGTCTTTATACAGTGTTATCTTTGTAAAGAATGCGCCTATAAAATTTATATTTTATTAAGTTGAATAACTTAAAAAAAGAATTTAATAGTATTAATAAATAGTAAAAATACCCAGCTTTTAGGGTGAAAAGAATCAGGTGACAATTTTTTGGAAAACGGTAAAGAAGCACATTTCTACAATGATGAATTAGCTGGAAAATTTACTGAACATAGTCCAATTACTATTTGTTTGATATGTGTTATTTGCGATATAATTGTTTTGGTTTTCAAACAAGTCAAATCGGAGCTTTGTGCCCCGCCCTACCCTATATGCTTGTGAATCCAATTGCAGCCTAATTCAAAATATTTATAATATGTGCTATTATTGTTGTGGATTTTAAAACAATTACTAACTCTCGAATTATTTCGCGGTTTGTTACCACGAGAAATGTGTCGAATTTATTTATTTGTTTTGTCCGAAGGCGGTTTTCCGCGTTCGTTCCATCTGATTGCCCGTACGTGCCTGAAATTATTTCGAAAACGCTAAAATAAAAGCAAAATCTATATTGGATCCGTCTATATAAAAACAGAAATTTTATCGTAAATAGAATAAAAATCTGACTAAACTTTATATATGTTTGTGGATATAACAAGTATAACAACACACGTTATTTATGCCCTGATCAGGTTTCTATAAATATTAGCCGAAGGTAATGATATCAAAGCTGATTCGTAGAAGTTTGAGACAAAGTTAGAGAAATAATTCGGATATAAATGTGATACGACATCAGTAATAGAATAACAAATAGTTCAGAAAAACAACTAAGAAGTTAGTTATAGATGTTTTATGATATACTATACAGCATTTTTTGGAATCAAAGAAACCAATAATGTGTGAATGTCCATGTAGTAACATTATTCTTTGGTTCGCTATCAAAGAACCAGAAAATTTTAAACTTATTAAATGTATTTATTAAAAATGTAAATTTATTTATTTTAATAAATTAATTAGTTATTGTTTATATTTATTGCATATTCACAAAATATTTGGAACTACAAACTTAATTTGCTAGTTTGCATATAACTAATTTACTTCTTTCAATATTCATAATACTTTTACTCTCGACAATCTTGATTAAAATTAGTTTCAAAATCACTCATCAGCACTCGACAATGGACAAATTTTTCAAACCAACAAAAATCCTCAGAGAAAAAAAGCTCTTAAAAGTTTAAAAACTGCCTCCAAGAGCTTTTTTATAAATCTACGTTGACGGTAAAAGCACTTTCATATAGAATACCCTGAATTATCCGGAGTATCTACTTTATTCGTTATATCGCTACCAGAGGCTTTTTGCTATTTTTATATTTATATATTTCATTCCGAATCTGCTTTTAGTCTAAATTCGTCGAAATGCGTATAAAAAGTTGCGTGGGCTGACAAAAAATATTGGCACCATCGCAAATACATTTATAATTCATAAACAATCGAATCCTTATATATCATTTTCAAACAAAATACTTCATCGTCCATGTACAAATTTCAAGCTCAACTTGATACACAACTCTCTGCGTTTAACTTTCAAATTTATCGCTTTCGGAAGTCTAACAAAAGCAATAAAAGTTTTAAACCCAAACAAATTTATTCAGGCTATGAATATTAAAATTAAATATTACATGATGCTGAGACAGACTGGGAAAAGTCTTTATGTACATTTTTTGTATAATAAAACTTTTTGAGAAGGAAGTCATAACCTACAAATAATATTAAAGGTACTCCCAGGAGTTTGGTACCTGATGAAATGTGTAATTTTCCATGGTAATAAAAAATAACTTGGTATATGTACCTATCATGATATATTTGTATTATTTTATGATAGTCAATATGTGTTTGAATAACTTAATTAAAAAATTTGAAGCAAATATTAGCTCCAATAAAATACTGTGAGTAAATATTTAAGAAAATTGTTAATAATGTACACAAAATAATACATAATATTTATCGTGTCATATTAAATTAAGTTTTTCTATATTCTTTATATATATATATATATATATATATATATAAATATATTAGGGTGGTCCTTAATATGGACATTTTCGAATTTCCTTGCTCCCAAGGGCTCAAATGGCTTTGACAAAATATTGTCTTTTAGATAGAGCGCAATTCAATCAAACTTTTGTATGGAAATAGCATGAAAAATTTTTTGGTCATGAATCATTCTTCTTCTACTTTGTCTTTTTAGACTTTCAATGACTTCGTGTAGCAAGAATTCTTTTTGCAATATGAATCCAAACCAGTTTCCGTTTCTTTTCATGATCGTGGTCAGTAGAGATTTTTCTTTTACCAATCTTTTCAGCCCTTCTTCATTTGTAAACTTCAGAACTATATTGCAAAACTTATTATATTTATATTTATTATTATTTATATTATTAGTTATTATTATATTATTAGCTCTAGAACCAGTATCGATGATAAATAGAATGAGTTTAATAAAGTTTGTCTATAAGTTTTGGACTACGGATATTTTTATTTTTTTGTGAAACTACGTAACCATTATGTTGTACAAAATTTAATATATGCATTCACCTACTTCTGTACTAAAATCGGTCTAGATTTTCCTGGTTTTGATAACCGATATTACACGGCATCAATCTTGCTTGCTCGACGTATCCGTAACCGTAATTCTGGTCTGAAGCGAATTCTCAGCCGCAATCATATGCACGAAATCAATAAGCAAACTGTGTTTAATTCTAATTGGAGCCATTAAATCATTTCATGGACTGTTCAGTTTAGTTCAAGATGCCATAGACTTTTACTACTGGACTGAGTACCTCATTGTCTAAAATGAGCTGAATTCTCAAATGCCCTTACAAAGATGTACAGGAACTAAAATAATGGACAAATGGTACAAAATTGCGACTACTATTTCCTTAAAGTTCCAAAAATTTTCTGAAATATAGTTTAATAAATTGTTTTTATAAGTTCTCTCTATACCCAATTTAATTAAGTACCTAATGTAACTTATTATGACTCCTGATTCCTCTAATATTTATGTGCTTATCTAAGATGAGATAATTTGCATGTATTTAAAAAAAATATAATTCCTCCACGAAAGGGATTATGTCTTGTCTGCTTTTGATGTCAAAAAGGTATTTGATACTCTTGGGATATATTAGACTACTCTATATAATGAATCTCAAATTTCCTATATTTATGGTAAATACGAGGTCTGTTCAAAAAGTACCCGGAATTTTCGTTTTTTCAAAAAAATATTTATTTATTCGTCTACATTAATGTGGTCCCCTTCAAAGTAGTCCCCCCCAGATATAATACACTTATGCCAGCGTTTTTTCCAATTTTCGAAGCACCCTTGATATTCACTTTTTGATATGTCCTTGAGCACTCTCAGCGATTTTCTTCAATCGAGGAAAACCGCCGTCCTTTCATGGGTCTCTTCAACTTTGGGAATAGGAAAAAGTCACACGGAGCCATATCTGGTGAATTTTTGCACTTTGCAACACTTTATTTCATTTTTTACGCAAAATTTAATACAAATTCTTTGACTTTTCAATTCTTCCATTGTAAAAATCGCCGAGCTCAGAAAAACACGTCGAACCTTAGCGACTACCACAGACAAAGTAAACAGTGAATATAGCTGAAAATTTCATCATACTTTAGGGGCATGTATACCAACACAATAAAAGAAAAATTTTGACAATCAGACACTCCAGACCCGCGAAATTTAATTATTAGAAATTCCGGGTACTTTTTGAACACACCTCGTATTATTAAAAATTACCTATGACACAGATCTCTACGGTTTTTGTTTATAATCATATCTCAACAAGGAAAATAAGTTCAGTTAGGGTTCCTCAATGCATGTATTGATATTATTTTCAATATTTCTTTTTAATAAACCAATTTCTTTTACGACGACACACAACATTGATGCAGGTGGTAATTAATTGAAAATTTATTTAATTTGTCAAAATTAGGAATATTATTTTTCACCTGAAGAAGGAAAAAAACTTGTACTCACTTCAAATATTTAAATTATCTAAAAAACTAAATGAAATATTTTATAACAATTATGTATCAACCCTAAATGAGGTGAATTTTATTAACAAAACAAATACTGTAATAAAATCAGTAATTTGTACATGTTTAATACAAAAAATATTAAAAAAATTTAGAGTACAAAACAAATCTTTAAGATAATATTAGGAATTATTCGGAGCACAGTTACACTAAACTATATATAAAATAAATATAAAAATTAGAAAATATAATTAATCACTAAAATAATGAAAAAATCATCAATTAAAGTAGAGATATCGAAAATATGTACAACTATATATTGACATGCTCTAGTACATCATATATAAACTACCATCGTTTATTCTGAACTATGAAAATAATGATAATTATATAGAACTTCTGCCAGTAAATGATCCTTCAGTATATTTTTTATTGACGTTCATTTGTGATAATTGGGCATAATGAATATGTACTAAATTATTTTAAAATTGTTTTGTTTAATTTTGTAATTATATTATTACTGGATTAAGTTAGATAGACCATAAACATAATAAGTAAAATAAAATGCTTGAAAACTAAAAGAGATTACTACTCAGTTAAAAGTATTCAGTATTCTCTAATACGAATATAATATATTACTATAATATTAAATTGTTTTGAGAAATTAACCATTAAAATTAATAATTGAAATTTAAATATCCAACAAAATCATATCTACTTTTTCAAACTATTATTGATTTTGTAAAATCTAACAAACTATAAGATAGAGAAAAAATATTCTGGCCTGGAATATTTAAAAATAACAAAGATTAGGCAACAATTTTGTTCTATGAGAAAAAATATTTATTAAAATATTTAAAATATTTTGTTAAACAATAGACACATCACTTGACAAAATATAGATTATCTTTCGTAAATATTCAAAAAAAAAATTAAAATATATATATAGAGGTCTGACTTGCAAGTTCAGACTGTGTTGCATAGAAATAGTTGTGTAAATAACGTTTCAAAATATTTATATATAAATATATATATAGTGTTTGGTGTAAATTATTACATGAAAATCTCAGTCTAGGTGTTGTCGATCTATGCTACAATTAATAAAAGCACTTTCAAAGTTTCGTCGTTCGTAGACATCCCCGGAGGCATCTCACCTAGTTGTTATTATGATGGACTGCGGTGTTGTTTCCAACTGTTTTGCCATAATTTACTTTCAGTTCGCACTTTCAAGTTATTAAAGTTACAGGAAAGCTGAAGGAAATTGGAGGAAATACTGTTAAATCAACCTATAAAACATTGTACGATAAACATCGCTATTCTTTGGCGCTACGCCCCTAATGTAAACTTATATGTAAAAAAATGTAGTAAATCTTAAAGCAACTACTATAGTTATTAATAGTATAATGAAAAATTAATTTAATTTAAAAGCATACAAAAAATCCCTCAAAGCCACTATGGAGAGCAATTGAATCCATTCCAAATTGCTCTCCGCTGCAACTCGAGTAAAATTTAATAATTAATAATAAAGCAAGTCTGGAGTATACCTCTCGGCGTACTACAATGCAAAATAGAACTATTACCAGACCAAAGGATCCTTTAGAAAGTTGGAACAAAGCTTTTGTTCGAGATTCTCATTATTGAGACCATGAATAGATAAAAACTATCCTATTACACTCTTTGTCATTGATAGGAATAGACAACGCGTAAACCAACTTTTTCATAAAAAAAACTGACAAACTTTCCTCTCGACTCGTCTGGAATTGCGTCTGATGTGATTCAAAGTCAGCCAGAAGAAGAAGTGTATGATAAATGGAAATTTTTCTTGGAATTAATTTCATATTTGAGAGTGTTCATGAAAAACCGCTTGATCAAAATTAAATTCATATCGCACTGTTGAAAAGATGAAAATATACGACATATAAGTATGAATTGGAACCATTCTTTGAATGAGATATTTTTTGACATTTTCGAGTGTTGGTAAATGTATTTTTGTATAGAATTTAATTAAATTTTGTTTAAAAATACATGTTTAAAAATAACCAAAAAACTGTAAAGAACTATATGCATATTGGCTACTATAGTGAAATATGTTGTAATGTTGCTATTACAAAAAAATAATACTATCATTATATATAAATCCCCATTTGTAATCTATTCTATATAATAAAAACAAGAAGTTCAGAAAAAAATATATTTTTCAAATTTAAATCTAAATAAAAATCAAAAACAAATAGAGTGGTAAGTATTTTAAAGCATGATAAGTATTTTAAATTTAATTAGAAATTGAATTAAAAAAATCTTTTAAAACAGTAATAAAATAATAAATAATAATAAATTAAATTCGACATGATTTGAAAGTTATGTCTTTGTTTTCATATAATAAAATTTTAAAAGATTGTAAACTATCATCAAAAATAATACTACCATTATATATAAATTGCCATTGGTAATCTAATCAATATAATGAAAACGAGAAGTTCAGAAAAAAATATATTTTTCAAATTTAAATTTGAAATTTATGAAATTTTGCAAAAACAAATACAGTGACGAGCAGAATGCCGTTCAGAAAAATTGAAATTGCGAATTGAAAGCAATTACGTTTATCAAAACAGATTCAAAAATATACCCTAAAATTGCAAAAAATGTCATTATATTGATTACAAAATGCGAATACTACTAGAATTAATTGAAAAACTTAAGAAAATTATCATTTATTTTTATACAAAAAATTCTAACGATAAAATAAAAAAAGTGTAAATATCTTGTTAAATAAGACAAATTATTATAAATAATTTGTTACAAATACTCTTCATCTCTTTAATTATATAAATGGTTTTAAAAACTTTTTTTTTATAAAAACAATTATAAAAGCAGTTAAATTAAAAATGAGGAGGTACTAAAAGTTGCAAATACGAGCAACTTTCATCTAGAAATACCTAACCATATTCTATAACAAGCTTTTACCATATATGTTTAAAATTAGACACAATTTCATATGAATTAAGGGGAAAGGATTTCACAAAACAATTATAAGGGTGCCTGGTTTTGATACGTTTAGGAAAATTTTAATCCTCATATAATATGTTTGAATTCCTAGTACAAAGACTATATAAATGCGATGATATATGCGCACATGTTTATTAGAACGATGGAAATATTCCAAACGAATGAGAAAATTGGATTTTATCAAGTTAATTAAACACATATCAAGGATGAGGTGGCGAATGTTTCTGTGCAAATATTTAAGTAGGAAATATAGCATATATAACATTAGATTTTTGTTCCATAGATATATTTATAAAAATACTTGAAAGATGCTAATTTAACATTTGCACGATTTCTATAATGATATTTGAGATGCCATTAGGGCAAAGGTTCTGAAATTTATGATGTGGAAATTTTACGATAAATGAAATATAATATGAAATATAACCAGAAATTTTAAATTAAAATGTTTACTGGGCACAAATGACTGTAACAATTTTTTATAATAACGTAATAATTTATAATTAATAAAATAATAATTTTTACTCTAATAATTTTTAAGATCTGGTATGTATTAATTTTAAATTACAAGTACTTTTTCAGAAAAACGCTTCACCTGTAATATACTTTGACCATTACAAAAACAGTTCTCTTGTCACAATTGTCAAATAAATATACACAAAAAACGTGACGCGATTTTTTATTGTCTTTCATAAATATTTAAAACGGTCATTGTAACTTCAAACATGAAATGGGACTTTTAATAGCCCTTTTAGTTAGAGAAAATTTAAGCGGATTACTTAGGAAATCCGATGTTATGTTTTTCTTAAATGGAAAGTGAAGGAGACAATCGTGTTGAAAATATGTAAATCCGTGTTAATTTCTTTGAAAATTACAGACTCTGCTTTATGATGTGCAGGATAAATGCTATAAACACAGGAATAAAATAGGAATATTCACATTTGCTTATGTTTATACACATTTCAGAGAACATGTCACGTAACATAATTACTGTAATAATGGATTTATGACATTGGTCATATTATCTGGCATATGTCGTTATATCTATATCAATATTAGATGGTTATTCTACGCTATTAAGAAAATGTTTTGATTAATTTAATTTTGCAAAATGCACAAAAATAAGCACACAATTTTTGTATCATGGAGTAAATGGAAGAAAATAACTGCATTGGTATATTTAAATCCTTTGAGCGTTTGAATGCAGAATTTACAACTTATGTTAATTTTTAGAAAACATACGGATGAATCAATCAATTTTAATTTTTTTTTATATTTCACATAATAGCTGATTTACCAGGCATTTTCACATTATTTACCTCAGTTTTACCATAGTGCTACAGGTCTGTTTTTAATTAAGCAAGTAGGCATGTTAACTCTAATCTCTCGAGACGTTATTTTGCATAACTGACTCAAATTTAAATTTATGTTTTAGCTTTGAAAATTATACAACTTTATACACATATTACGCACGTTTATGAATTACTTATTAGGGTACATTTGTATTAAGTTTAGAAAGTGTTTACGTCGTACGAGAAAAATTCAATTTTGTGTATGAATTTAAACTAAATGTATCAGTTGCTTAGAATTAGCTTGGATATTACATTAAAAAATTATATACTGGATAATTAAAATAGATACATTTTTGTTCCATATGTTATGATAAATTTTTTTAGTGTGCCAGTATATGATGTTTACTAGTCTTGCTTGATTAACTAAATAACTATCTAAACAACAGTAAAAACACTGAATTATTATTAATTCTGAATCATTAATACTGTAGATCTGTCCTTTATGAAAGATGTTAGTTGTGAGATTATGACAAATATTAATATTCTATAAAAACTATCATAAATTCTGAAGTGACAAACGGAACACAAAGATTTACTATATCACGACCACGACAATGCTCGAATATAAAGCAACTTCCTGCGTTTTTCCTGCAAAACTGTTTATAGAAATGTCAAAATAAGCTCCGTAATAAATGAATGTGACTATTGTTATTCGTTTCAGTCATCTTATAAAATTTTTTGCTATATAAGAAAATCCTATTCAAGCTATGCAAAAACTAAATATTAAAATCTAATTGGTAAACATACAAATTTTTCACCAAATATTAAAAAAAAATCCAGAATATTACTTACATATCAAAAATTTTAGCTACTAATGGTACATTAAAAGAGTTATAATTTTGAACAGGCCATAATCTTTTTTGTTCCTATGGGATGGAACTACATACCCTAGGCAACATTTTCTGGAAGTGCAAACTGTATCAAATCAAGAATGATGTTTGCCATAAAAAGTGTGTTCTCCATTTAAAAAAACATTGCTCCAAATTATATAGAAAATTTTCAAAATATTAGTGAAAAAATATAGGATAAATGCATATACATGAAATCAATTAGATCATGATCCATGAAGTTTAGTTATGCAAAACTAAAGTACTTATTCTAAAATATATTATAACTTTGTAAAACATATTTATTAACTTTGTAACAAGGAATTAAATGACCTCCAGGTTAAAAGCCATAAATAAATAAAAAAAATTGAAATTTTCATATAATTTTATAATTTATTTGATGAACTATTAGATATGGTTGATTAATTATTATGGTTTAATAATTTGTAACTGTGTTTATATTGAATTTTGTTTCTTCTGCCACCACATCAATATCAAATTGTGTACTTCTAGGGCAGAAACCTTCATAGATTTATTAACTCTAAGTCTTTATTCGTATCCTTTTCAAATTACTAGATTGTGAGAATAGTTACAATTATATCTTCTTCCGCGATTTAGGTAAGTTTTCAAATCTTCAATTTAAAATATTACAACTGGCAATAAATATTGGAGTTCCAACAATTTTATAATTTCACTGCTTCATAAATTCCGTTACAAAACTCCGCATAAATTTAAAATTATACGACATTAGATTTAATAAATCTCCTATAAATCAGATATACTAGAAAATAAATAGTATTATATATAAAATTAAGTACCTACATCCGTATGTATAATTCCCAAGTATTCCGCATCATAAATCAAACAAACGACTCCATGTACGTAAAATACAGATCACATGTAATAACATATTGCAAGAGAAGATTCTTTTTCACTTGTGCAGACGTGTGTGGAACGAGAGCATTTTCCCAAAAAAGAAAAAGGAAAAAGAAAAAATAAAATACTGGAGCAAGAATTGTAGAAGAAGCGAAATCACGACTCGTTGAGATCAGCTGGAGCATGTCTCGGTAAATTGTAGGAGAGCTGGAGGAAAATCAGTTAAAAATTTATCCATAAAGACAACTTATCAAGTATGGTAAAGAAGAAAAATCAGTTAAAAATTTATCCATAAAGACAACTTATCAAGTATGGTAAAGTTGGATTAAATGAGAAATATTAGTCAAAACTATTTTTTCTAAAATAGTTAATTATTGGACTTCCAATTTTTCAGATCTAAAGGATATATTTCAATATATAAAATGTATAGTACATAATGGTGGTTTGATACATAAATCTACCCTTGGGCATTCTTCTACTTCTTTATTGAAGATTTTTTCTCAGTACATTTATGTGTAATATAGAGATAGAAAACAGTGTATTGTATTTTAGCACAAAAAAATAATTTTGACCATTCTTTAAAAAAAATTACATTACAGTAATTAATGAAAATAATTACAGTAATTAATGAAATAAAAAAGGTTCTAATTACATTTATATTGGATCAGTATATAGTTTGGCATGGCGTGTTTGCCATACCAAATTATTTTGATTGTATATTGGCCAAAGGCCTGGAAAATTTTTGAACTAGGTTTTTGAAGATATTATTGAACTTTAAGCGTAGTGGAGCGAATGGTTTTACTATGTTTTGGTATTAGTATATAGTAGATACTTGAGTTTTTAAATGTTGAAACTTACTCGTCATTTTTTACCATAATTTGTCAAAATTAAATGAAATAAAGAACTTTCACAAGATATTTAAACCAACACAATATATTTCAGATTATTATATATTTTCAAGAAAATTTTAGGTATATATACGTTGGTATATTTGACTTTTTTTTAGATTTTGATACGTATTTGTCAAATCCTCATAACATACATGTTTGCCAGAAAATACCAAAACCAAGGAAATATATTTCCGATGATGAACTGTAGCTACTACTTATTCAATGATTTTTAATATTAAAAAAAATATAATTTTCTATATTAAAACATGAACGAACTTATCAAAAGATATACAAACGAAGATAAAGTTATTAAAAGGAAAGAAAATAGTACTACAATTATTTTTGAAGCAAAAGTCAACCTATTTTGTTTTAAAATATATATGTCGATTATTAGTTAATAGTTTTATCTGAGTGCATAGAACTATAAAACAAATACTTATATTTTCCCTATTTTTATTTATCAGCTGTTACATTACGGTGAACTGCGCACCTATGAGGAAAACCTGGAAACGCCTAGACCACATGCTGGAATTTTGAAAAAGCATTTTCCTTGATATCCGAAATCATCTTATATTTGAGATTCTCGCATCGTATTCTATTTACTGTATATAGAAAGGAAAAGCATATGTTCTTATATGTTTACGTCCTTCTAGTTCCACGAGAAGAATTGATAAACATATGGAAAATATCATCCTCATATTTACGACAGCCCTTAAATTTCACCTAAAGTCAATGTAAAATATATTTTTTTCAATTTACTTTTTGGATATATGTGAAAAAATAGTTATTAAATAATATATAGAGATATATTACATAAATAGTTATTTCAACTTTGCTGATGAATATTTCTAGATATGATCAAGATACTAGATCAAGGTTATATCCAGTGTTATCTCTTTAAAAAATGAAATTTATATTTTGTATTGGTTGAATAGTATAGCTATTGCACGTTTTTATTTTTGTTCATTTAAAAATATTTATTACACTTTTCCATAATTGTTTCACGTGTATAACCTTACATTATATGATAATGTAACATGCATGATGATTAATGGTTATGTACTCGCAAGTATACGAAGTGTAATTTTTTACATCAGTTGACACAAAACGCATTAAGTATTGATATCGAACAACATATAGAAAAAAAATTGATATTGTTACACATAATAGTTTACAAACTAACCTATCCCATAAATTAATGGTCGACCTTCGTTTCGTTATGTGTTGTTTATTGATTATAATTTTAATTGTGAGAAGATATATTGCGCTGTACGTTAATGTTATCTTCTCTTGTTGGATAATTTATATACAAAGCTAGTTTGTAAGAGCATCTTTCAAAGCAGTTTTTTACATAATGAGTAACATTAATTAAAAAACAAAGCCATGACTGATAAATTGTAGCTCAAGTGAGCGATTTGCAGAAAATTTCATGTCAAACCAAATACTCTTTGAGTTAATAAATATAAAGAATAATGAATATAATGTTTTCAATCATATCTCTTCGAATCTCATTAAAGATTTATTTTATAATTGCAAACTGATATTTTAGCAATCATAATTACTAGTGCAAAAAATCTTTAAACATGATTTTATTTGAAAAAGCAGAAATTCATCCTTCCTCTTACAATCAAACCAACGTAATGATCTTAACGAACGCCAGTAATTATCATCAAGACTAACAAGCTTGTGAAGTTACGAAACATTAAATAAGCTTTTAATCCGACTAATTAATATTGTTTAATCAAATAACATTAAATTATTAAGGCAGAGTAAGCAATATATTTCAAACACAAGGACAATTAAGCAATAGCCTGCAACAAACCTATTAAAATCATGGAAGCTCATATATGTTTCAAATTGCAGATTAGACAGAAAGATAGTAATAAAAATCGTTATTTTAGGGCGTTGCATTTTGGAATAAATTCGTATTCTGATTGTGATATAAGAATCGATACATATTGTATATATACATATCGCTTGTGCGACGTATTACTTTTGTACAGGTTATACATATGCACGTGAAAATAAATAAACGCATGTGAATGCTTCTGAGTCCTGTGATTTTCTATTTCACGTATTTTTTTCTCATAAGCTGTCCATCATCTACATTCTGTAACATTTTCAGTGCTATTTTTTCCCCTACGACATGAGAAGGCACTCTTTTTCCAATATGTGGCAAAAAGTAGTTTTTTTTCAGAGAGCAGCTTCCATTTAAAATTGCACGATTTCGTAAAATTCTTCATGATACCTTATTTACCCTCTCCATTCTTTTCCAATACTACATTTTCAAATTTTAAAGGTATTCTTAGAATCTATGCCTCTAATCTATAGTAAACCATTATCCAAATATAGTAATTTATCAATTTTTTAGGCAAGAGGAGACGTTGATTATTTGTCAGTACCATCCACTTTTTATAAAGGATTCACGAATAAAGGATTCACAAATAAATTTACAGTTCTCTATCCACATAAACATATATGGTCATATGTAATATTCCAAAATTAATACCAAATAACTACTAATACACAAAAATATAATTTTCTCAAATTATATACATTACAAATATAATATTTTATTATAAAGTTTTTAATATCATTTAAAATATTTTGAGAGAAACAAACTATGAAGAATCTATTTTAATCTTTTTGCCTCAGTTTTTGTCTAACCAAGAAATTGTGCAGTTTCAGTCGATAATGAACTTGAGTCTATAATATTTAGTGAATCGTAACACGCGATTAAACTTGCTGGAAATTAGTGAGAAATAATGCATTTTGATATCGTCAATCGAATCGGCCAAGTTTAGACCTGATGGCCTTGTGCAAAATACCTAATGTTTTCAAATTATATACAGCCGCGCTTATGAATTAGAAAAAAATCACGTTAAATTTTCGTTTCGTTTTTGTTAAAGTATTTTTAAAGCATGGTAATATATTCCTAGATAATAATGAGATTTCTAGTGCAACCTTTATTTCAATTAATAGAAATTAGTAAATCAAATAAAATAAGTAGCAAATACATAAAACCCAACGTGTTAAATTATGGTCCGTTTCCAAGTGGATTTATAACTATTACAGATAATTACATGTAATAATTGGAGGGTCTTGAGAAATTACACAAATTGACCACATTAATCAAGAGATACCAGCGGCGTAAAACCATGACCCATACACAGATTTGATTTAAGACTCGGCGGCTAGACGTACTTGATGATTCTATCAAATTACATAATGAAACAATTATATTTGAATGCGTAGAGATTTTGGTTCGTTATAAATTGAATTGGCGATTTCATTATAACTATTTATATATTATAATTCGAGCAAAAATATGCAGATTTATACAGAAATTTACGATAAAGATGAGATGAGGCGCACAAAATGTACAAATTTATGCAAATTTCCAAAAGTAAGCTTCACATTTAAAATAGAAACATTCATAAATTATATATCTTGTATTATAGTACCCACACTGCTTTTTTGTTATTTTTTTAATTTTGAACAGCAATCAGAATTTAATAGTATTATAAGCTGATTTGACTTAAAACTAGTGTGTTCCACATATGGCAACCCACATCTCTGTATGATATATTATTAATACAATTTCTGTAGTAGAGGAAGTATTTTTAGTGATGTTTCAATACCGGGTAAGAGCTATTTTCACTTGGAAACATATTGTTCCATATGTTTTCAAGTGAAAATTGTTGTCACTACCGCTTGACAACAGGCTGCTTGCAGTGGAATCGAACCCGGGATCTCTGATTCAAGTCCAGTCGTATGAGAAAAATATATTCTTGTGTATTACTAGTCATGAACTAATTGTATAGAATTGTAAATTTATTCGTGAATCTTTTATAAAAAAGTGGATGGTACTGACAATTTATCGAAGTCTCCACTTGCGTAAAAAATATAAATTATTATATTTGGAGAATAATTTTCTAAAGATTGGAGGCGTGGATTCTTAAAATACCTTTAGAAAATAAAAAAAGGGTTTATTTAAGGAATACAAAGGTCTAAATTTATTAAAATTATAACTACAAAAATATATTTTTCTTATCATAAGCATGCTTAAATAAAATGTTCCACTCACCGAAAAAGCAGCAGCAGAATACCAGCATGTACAAAGTAATGAAAATCACCCTAACATCTGTTCTGTCAAATATATAGGGTTCATCTTCATAATCTTCATCGCCAAACCGAGGTCCTTCGCCGAATTTGGTTCCATTGTAACCAAAATCATCAGTTACGTTCCACATCCACCAAGGGTAGGATGTGTTCAGGATATCGTAGTCATATTGAGAAAGGACATGAGAGCGATTCATCGCGGAACACAGTTTTACAACTCATAAATGTTCGAGTAAGTTGAAGAAAAATTTATAAAAAAAAGCTCAACTATTAAGGAAAATAACTGATTCACTTTGAAAAATGTATATTAGAATATTCACAACACACAAAAACAGCAATCTGAAACAAGAGAAAATCATTATGAGAATGATTGCATACGTTATTATCATATGAAAGTTATTAAATGCAATATATATATATATATAATATATATATATATATATATATATATATATATAGACACAATATACACATACATTACTCAGAACAGTATTCATAATCTCTTAAAACAGATCATTTTAATTATTCATTAATTTTCCTGCTTCATTTTGTTAATAGTAAGACGTCTTAAAAAAAATTGGCCAACAGATTCAATTTAGTTTGTATTTATTTGTTTTATTTGCAAATCTTTCCATCAAATCAACTAAATCATTGTAAAGCTATATGTTAATTAAAGCGAGTAAATATTTATTTATTTATTTATTTATTTTACAAGCCGTCGGTGTAATAATATTATAATAAGGCTTAAGTCAATATTTTATAGGTTTAATATAATTTGATTAATTCTTATTTTATTACTTAATTATTTATTATTTAATTTATTTACTATAAACTTATTAATATTTACTTAATGTTAATTATTTTTAAATATAACTAGTTTGTTTGTTGCAAGTATTTTTTAAAAATTTAATAAGTATTTTAATAAGCTTTACAATACTTTTACGATATAATAATTTTATTTAACATATTTTAGGTTATTTTATGATATTTTAACAAATTTAAGTGTCTTATGTTATTGTTATTATTATAATTACCACTAATAATATTATCATTATCATTAATATTATTATTGTTAGGTATTTTTACAATATAAGTTTTTTTTTCTTTTACAAATTTTTAGGTATTTTGATGAAGGAAATATTTTGTTTCACAATTTTTCAAGTGTTTTTAAAATATAAGTTGTTGGTTAACTAATTATTAAGTATTTTAACAATAACAGTCATTTAAAAAAAAAAAAAAAAAATATGTATATGGGTAAGAGCTTTTTTGTATGTATTATGTGTTCTTCACAATCTGCCAAATAGCTCATGAAAATTGTATTATTTTCAATCTCTGTTGACCAAGTTTAATAAATTTAAATGTTTAAACTTTAAATTATTATATAAGATTTTGTTTTAGATTATTCATAGATAATTAGCTATTATGGCATTTTCCAACTACAGTTTATAGCATTCTAACGATATTTAATTTAATTTTTAATAAATAATTTCGTCCAAACATTTTTATTGAAATACATCTATATTTGCGTATAAAATACCATCAAATAAAATATTCTCTAAATTTCAGAAACCCAAAGAGTTTTTCGGTTATTTATCGACAGAGTTTTGTGTTAAGTCTTCACAATTTATTGTCAGGTTTTCGAACGCTACCTAAATTGAATTTACGAAAAGTTCTAATTTATGCTTACTGAATCGAACAATAAGCATTTTTAATAGAAGTAAAAAGAATTTTAAAATATAAATTTAATTAGTTGAAAATTGTAAAGTAATAGACTAATATTGAGAATATGATATACAAAATTTACTAATAGCTTGCTATCCATAATATTAACTTTGCACGTTTAACTTGAATATTATTTGCACGTTTAAAACTATAATTAATTATCAAACACCACATAAATATATAATCCATCATGGGTTTATGAATGTATAAATAAAAAATCATTATCCCTTATCTTTTAATGTAATTATAAGGTGAAAAAATAATTATTTCATAAACCAAACATTTTTTTCCTCTGTTCGCATTGGAAAGAATATTTAATAAAACCTCGGATAACACGCAAAATATCTTATTAAAATCAGTTACAATGAGATTTTTTCAAGATGTTCTAATTACGTGCAAAATTGCTTTCATCCAATATACAATTATAATTTAATATTTAATAATATCGTCGATGAAAATATGGCACGCATAGACAATTATCAACGTTGAATTTAGAACGATATCGAATTGAAAAATTAATTTATATTGAAGGAAAAAAAGTAAAATGCTAAATGTCAGAGCGACACAATAACTTTTTTATTCGCACAGATGCAAGGATAATAAGATATTTGAATAATTTTAATTAAAACTTTGCTGTTTTTTATGAAGTTGCATATTTCTGAATTTCAATATAAGAAGATGCCATCTAAAATTAGAGAAGAGCTCGCACTAAAAGTTAAATACAAATTCTCTAGAATTAATCTTTAAGAATAGTAAAATAAAAATCGAATTATAAATTTTATAGTTAAATTAAATAATTTATTAGCACAAATATTCTAATAATTGAGAGTCAATACTTTTTAGCATTAAATCATTGTAAAAAAAATCATTAAACATCTAATATACATTTATTAAAAAAAAAACTTTTCTGTATTTTCTTCTATGTAATTTTCATAAATAAGGCTATTGTTTTAATAACATTTTGCAGGTCAAATAAATTATTCATTATTTATGGACGTGCAAAAAGCAATTTCATAAAGAATTCAATATTATTCTAACTATAACAACAATGCGTAAAATGAATTAAAACTGATAAAAAGCACTGCAGAGATTGAAAAATTAAATTATATGAAAGCTTTGTTGAAATATAATGGAAATAATTTTAAATTTATAGCTACAATGTTACAAAATATTGTTGACAATTTTTTTAAATAGAAAAATATTGAAATATTTGCATAATGATATATGTATCGGTGTTATCAAATCAACAACGATATTTGGATACTTTGATAATAGATATCTTATTAAAGTTAGTAAGATTAGTTTGAATATTTGTGCAGTTTTAAATTGTGGTTAGCCCAAGAAGTATCAATCCTATTAAATGTACTTAGAATATGGAAATTCTAGATCAAAAGTTAAGATATAATAATAATAACGCGAGTTAACTGTGCATTGCTATTCCCTCATTGCGGAACACTTGTTTTCATTTGAAACAAAACAATAATTTTAACATATTTCCTAGCTGCGTATTACACTTTTTCAATAAAATTACACTTTCAGAATTTCAGAATTTTAATTTCAAACAAGAATATTTTTCCGTGTGAATGCGAATAACGAGCGATGGAATAAATGATGTATGAATAAATGCATGAGTCCCGCAATAATGTGCATAGCTCGGTAATAAAACCAGTGTTGATTTTGCATTTGCATCTACTAGAAGATAGTTTGTATATTTCCAGAATTGTTTCAAACTGAATGTAATACATTCTTTGAAAGGATAATGATAGTCAAGGATGTTGACGGAATCTGCGAGTCTGAACTTGAAACGTATTTTTATTGAATCAAGCAAACTATTATTCTAAGAAGATTTTGTTTTTGAAGTGATATTTAATCTTATAAAGACTTAAATATATAGCATTGAAAAAAAAGTTTATAATAAGAAAAAAATAGTTCTAATGCTGGGTATCAAGTAGGCAAAATGACGGGTTATCGATCTACATTTGTTTTCAGCAAGTGAGATTTTAATATCAAAACGTGCGCTATTTTTATAGATGGATCATAAACCTATGAATAAAGCCCGAATCACACGACATTTATTTTGTGGGCTGGCTACTTGCATAAAAACATATTTATATATAATTCATTTAAGTATATAAGCAATAATTCTAAAGTCTTCCATATACTTCTCTATTTTGCCAATAATATATATACCCACAACGTATAAATTTCACCCGGTTGGAGGAAAGTTAATTTTACCCAGCATTCACTGTAAAAATACTGCTTTCTGATTCGACTGCACTCTGAATAAATAAACCGCGATAAAAGTGATCGAATGGAATTAAATGATTTATTCATGATTATTACTTCATGATAAAGCTTCATTTCATAAATCAAGATCTATTTCGGTACGTTAACAGATGAAATCAATCTATTGTTAACAAACTGCGGCATTTAGTAGTTTCATTCATACCCGAACATTAAATATTCATAATGGCACGCACGTTACTTGGACATCGAACGAATTGATACATCATTGGAAATGAAGCATTCACGTGGCAATCAGAAATATTAAATTCTAATTTTGGATATGTCAAAGCATGAAAAATATATAATTAAAAATTGCTGCAGATTGATATAATCAAATGAAATGTAATTATTGGCGCAATCATGTTTATAGTTAATATTTTCAGTTTGGGTAGTTGAATATGAATATCGTGTGAAAATTGGTAAGATGATAGAAAAAATATGGATCATAAACCTATGATCCGGTGATTAAAAAAATATTATTATTGGGTCTAGCATATTTATTCAGCCTTTGTTTCTACTAGAGATTTCAATTATCTGCGTTTAGTCTTATTGACCGCCTCACTCATTATGGGTAAGCCCACCATCTACTTTTCGTAGCCCTTTTAGCATTTTTATTTTTCCTTTGGTGACATTGTGCAAAACGCACTATTTTCTTTTCTATTCTCAAGAATTACAATTCAAAACTCTATATGTAGACCCTCATTAAAACCAAGGCCTCAAATACGTACAAAACAATTCTCCAAACCTAGTACATTTTTCCGAGTTTTTTTACTGCACTTCAGCAACTTTCTATTTATAAAGCCATTAAGTTTGAATTAATCAATCAAAATTTACTTTAGTAGTTATCAAATGCTTATGTCGGCACTAAGTGAGCAAAACTAAGATGAAATAGTAATTAGAAAATAAAAAGAAATATAAGTATGAAAATATTATACAAAAATATCTCAGTTTTACACAAAGATACCACATTATGACGTGGACTTAAAATGAAGTTCAAGTTCGAGTTTGTTCTTGAAGACTGATAGAAGATAACAACGTTAAGCCTCTTAATTTAATTGTAACAGCTTTTAGCTTTTATGAGTATATGTTTAAGTATATGACAGCGCCTTGTCTGAGCCCCGATTTTCTTTCACTTCTAAAAACAATGCAAAGAATTTTTCAAAATTTACTCAAATTAATTGTGAAACTGATACATCAATACATATCAGTATCAGTATCAGCATCAGTAAGAAATCATTCAATAAATATAGTTAGGCGCGACTTCACCAAAAGCTCAGCCTGATTTTCAACCAATATCTTTCAAACAATTTTTCAATTAAAATTGGTTAAACAAGTATAAGAATAATAATAGAATTATGTTTAAGCGGCATTTTTCCAATTTTGATCAAACGATTCAGAACCACTTGAAACATCGAGAAAACATAAAATTAGCATATCATATTTTCTGGCGAAAAGAAACCCATTCTTTCTTTTTCTGGCCGAAGTTTTTGCCTCTGCTCACAAGTAGCAAGTCTGTTTCTGGGGGCGCACTTTCTGCATACCCTTGGAGCACTTTGCTCAAATGAAATTTCACACAACTTCTGTTGACAAACAACTTTGTTAGTAATTGGTTAACATGCAAATTCGCTCACATGCAATCGCACGAAATATATATTGCACCAGCTCGTGTAATAAGTGAAATAATTACTAATATTTTAGAAAGAAACCTTGGAAAGCATATTGATTCGATATACCATGTTTTAAATAAATTTATTAACTTTCAAAAGGTGATGTTTCTTTTTGCTGCAAAATCCGACTTGCTAATACTATGTTTTTCCTACATTTCAAGACATTCTGGATCATTTGACACCAAGATTGAAAAAAGTAAATACTTGTGCATATGTGTATGAGAACCAAAAAAAATTATCACAAAATGGGTGCACCCATTTGGACTCAATTTATTACTATAAAAGTTTCACAATCATTTTAACTAAATTACAGAAAATACATTCAATTATTTTTTGTAGTAATAATATACTAATTAAATAAATTTAATCGTCTTAAGAATAAAATTACTTCAAACATTTCTGGCATGATTAACTCATCATGTGACAGCTGGTAAATATAAATCAAATGACGTACGTCTATCTATTTCACAAGTTCCCATCTTCATCCATAATTAATGACTTTTATACTTCGTCCCAATGTCACGATCGAAGACCAATTGAACTCTGTCAAAAATAGTACCATTCTATCGATTCTTTGAAAAGCTTTATTTCCAGATTATTTTCACGGTTGATCAAATTTAATTATAGCCCGATTGATATAGTGCAAGCTCTGAATGTTTTAGTCTGCAAAGTGTAATTTAATTCACTCTACAATACCACAACTCGCTCGGTGAATAATAGATCGTCCTTTGAAACACGAAAAGAGAAATCCATCCAATCATTCCATTAAGATCAGGTGGAAAATTCGCAAATACGGTTTTAGTTGGTAATTGAATTGAGACTAATGATGATCAGTAGGTTGTCATCATAATGCAACATGATATGGTAAAAAATTAATGTTTGGAAAATTATTAGATACTTGATACTTATGTCTCGAACTTAAAATACACCGCCAAACGGTGATATTTTAATGAAGTAGCTTTAAAAAATTACCCTACCATGACGAAATTATTTTGTTTGATCTTTACGTATCAAAGTTCGAATAGAGCCAAAAAAATGAACTTATGTCTGTGTGAAATTACTTTATTTGGTGTGATATAATTTAGAGAATATTATGCATTTTTGTACGTATGTTTAAGATGAAAATTTTTTTGGCTTTGAGCTCTTTTTTTCAGTCGATGACACGTGAATCTATAATTTTTGGTATAGATTGTTTAAATGTTTTCTGATATGTTAGATTCAATAGTATGTTTAAAATTGTTTCTGATATATTAAATTCAATATTATTTTTAAAAAGGCTTGCATGTGAGTGGGGTAAAAACAACCTGTACACTGGCCCAAAGAAATTAACTAGCAAAGTTGTAAAATAAGAAAATTGTAAATGGAAAAAAACTGTACTTGAAAAAGCTATTCTACAAGAGATAAGTCATATTAATAGTTCCTCAAATTCTGCTAATAATTGTTTCTGGCATAATATCAGATCAAGGTCTTTTGTAATAACAGATGACAAATTTTAGAAAAACAGTAGAAAAATATATTTCTATAAATAAGAAATAACTGCGAATTTTAATGAACATAGTTCGATAGTTCTTTGTTTGATTATCGCATTTTATTATATTGAACTGGATTTGGTATTGGAGAAACTTGCAAATCTATAATAGGTACTTTTGATAGAATAACATTAAATTTTGTTATATAAATATACAAGTGAACCACAACAATTTTTTTACCATCTTATATTTCATAAATTCAAATTTCCATCTAACTTGCATTTTCTTGTTTCCATTTCACTGCGAGCATCACGAATAAAACCCAAATAATCTCTGTCTACACATACCAAACGTACGTCCACATCCATGAGTAAATAAAATCTAAATGTTTTAGTCCTTTAATTTGTCTAATGCATCCATCACAATGTTTATATATTTCGTTTTAGTCTTGGAATACATTGGTCTGGGATGGTTGCCGCTTTTATGAATATTTACTAAAAGAATCACATAAATCGCTCACTACATTTGTTGAATTGATTGTAATTGAAATCAGTTTCATGTTTAATAAATTTTTATTTTTTCTACTGAATATAAATAAAATTCTTTTATTTAATTTTTTTTATTTTCATATATATTTGCACCTATTACATAGTAAAATATCAGCAAATTTTTTGATAGTTCTTTGTAGATTCAAATGAAATACAATTATGCTGAAAAAAAACTATAAGGATTATCAGAATAATTTCATGAAATGAATAAAATGCGGTAAGAACTTTTAACAGTAATATTAATATCTATTACTAGACGATCTGACGGACGTTATCCTGTACCCATGTCTACAATTTTTTAATATAATATACTAATATTTACCGTTTATCTAAAAATAATAATTATTGTACACTTCACGCCAAAATGCATATACATTTATGATATGAGTTATGTTAAATGTAAAACTGCTTTAAATAAAATGATGAGTCTCAATTTTCACACTATATTGGAAATTGAAGTCTTTTAAACGGTATAACATAACTATAACCATATCATAACACTGGTACTTCATGTTGGATTAAGTTAAATTAATTTTTTAATATTTAAGATATCCAAAATTGCATCTTAAACTTCTAATCGATACCGCGAGGGCCCAATTGTATGTATTCATCTTTACTTTCCCATTTGTTGTTATAAAGTGAAATTTTTAGGAATTTTAAAAATATTGAAATAAAAAACTATATTGAAAATTTAATATCCGAATCTTGAGTTGGCGCCCCCTGCGTGCGCTCGTATTATATACTTAATTTCATATTTTAAGTGAATTTATTTACCATATCCTATATGTGTATATCCCATATGTGTAGCATTCAATCTGCCATACTTATACTGTATTTTATATTAAATTAATTTCGGGCACATCTCAGCTGCTTTTTGGCAATAATAATGTGGACATTTTATTTTTCTTATTCATAATCATAAATTTATTATACATATTCTAATATTGTCTAGGTTCATGAGTAACTTGAAATTTTTGGCAGATGATAGTTTTTATTTGTTTTCAATGCAAACAATGATATGTCGTTTTTTACATTTTTTTCCATTTATTTCTACAATATTGCACATTCATCCCAGTATTTTAAAATCACAAACATCCTAGAATATTTCCTTATCAAACTTAAGAAAGATTTATCAAAATCCGAATAATCGTTTAGAAGGATTATACAGTGAGTGCTTGTAATTTAATATGAACTTTATATAATAGCAATAAAGCTCAAATTGATTCTACGTTTTAGTTAGAAAACGTTTGTATGAGAAAAAAGGGCTGCTTTTGGGTTTTCCTGGTAATTATTCGATTTTTTCTCGCCGTAAGAACCATCCTTGGGCATCAACAAACATTTTAAAAAAATAATTGGTCAAATTGGCCCAGGCGTTGTTGAGTTATGCGCTTACCAACACATTTTGCAATTCATTTTTATATATAAGATTATTAATATAAATAGTTAACGGTCGTTACAATACACAATATATATATCTTCATCTTCATTACCGATGTAAATTTAACTCGTGTTAAAATTGCTCTCTATTTCGGTAACGGAATGCAATTTTCGGAGAACCAATAGTCCTGGTTTACAAGTTCCAACGACCTCAAAAGGCATTAATTCGATTCTCGGCGCAGTGACGAAGCCGAAACCTGCGCCCACCCGTTCGTCAGACGCACTAATAGCCAAATAAAGCCCGGTGATAAAGTTTGCAACTACGCAAAACTCTTACTATCCGCCTCCGACTGCTCCCCTCTGCTGCTCCGGCAGCGCACTTAGAGCTTTCGCAATGAATAATGCGCTTAACAGCCTTCGGATAATGGAAGGCGAAAATCTTACTAACTTTATCGAGCTCTAAAGGCTATCTGTCTTATGATAAAACATACTGTTCACAAACAATGTCGAACTCGTTGAATATTTAAAATTAGATGCATTTAATACCACAGCAGAAAAGCCGAACCGAATTTAAACTATGCATGGTAAAATTGTTCGCTGGAGAAAATACGAAACGAATAAAAATATTACAATTTCTAAGAATTGAAAACGTATATTTGAGGAGGAATGTGATATTGCTTTCATTTTATGCATAGAGACATGCTTTTCTTTTTATATATATATATATATATATATATATATATATACAGTGGTGTTGCGGAACGTCGTTCCGCCATATCATTTTTGGGCCGAAACGTGTTCCGGCAAAAAAAAATTTAAAAAATCGTTACATACAGAAAATGATTTGATAAGTGAATTTCAAAGATTGGCTAGCAGATATTGAAATTGACTATGAAGAAAACAAAATCCAGTTATATGCATCAGATTTCATTTAATATCATCGATGCGATCTCTCAACGCGTTCAGGGATTATATTGATACTGGAGGCAAAGTAATTCCTAAAGATATAAAAATCTTAATTCGATAGATAAATTTTGTACCTTGCAGTTCGGCAGAGAACTGAGAATAAATAGAACATTAATTGAAAATCGAGCAAATTTTAAATTTATAGATTTATACTTCTATAAATAAATTTATAGAAGTAAATGGCCCACTACAAAAATTATTTAATCCAGAGAATTATGTAAAATCATGGTTAAGATCTCATCATTTAGCGGATCAACTACAAGATCCAATACATAATCCTATTTGGCATATTTTATAAAAACCATTAATGTTTTTATGTTAAAACTGTTAAAACTATTTATGCAGTGTTGTTTGATACACTATTTGCATTTTATAATTTAACTATTTTTTATTAAACGTACCTATTAGATAGAATAGAAATAAATAAAATCAATAGTTATTCTAATTCTGCAGATAAATATTTCTGACAAAATACTAGATCGAGATTATATACAGTGTTGACTTTGACAAAAATGTGTCCATTACATTTATTTTAATATAGTTTGAGTATTGTAGCTATTATTTAGTAAAATCCCATTTTGCCTTGCCTATGGAGTAAAAAGGATAGATGACAAATTATAGAAAAATAGTGAAAAAGCACATTTCTATAATTAGGAATTAAGACTTTTACTGAACATAGTCCGATATTGGTGTGGTTGATACGTGCTATATGCTATGATGTAGTTTACTTGGTTCAGACAAAGTCAAATAGCGACTTTGAGCCTAGTTAAAAAATAATCTGATAAACAAATATACGTCTTGCACATGCATTAGTTGCATATATTCCAGATTTTAGACTTACGCTTCTGTAGTAATAATTACTTTGTAATGGTTATAAAGAAATAACTAACTTGCAATGTTGAAATTTATACACATTATCAAATATTTCCATTAAAATAACATTCAATATAAGATCATTGTAACCCTTCCAAATATCTGAATCACAAAAAATTGATCCTTATCCAAAAACAAACAAAGGCTCTATTTGTTGAACCTGATCTGAGTACTTAAACTTATTGATCAGTCTTCAAAGTTTTCTTCTGCTAAAACAAGAAAGAACTAATTAAAGAAAAGTTAACAAAGGTACTTCTCCTGCATGGTAAAAGGATTAATCAAAATTGCGGGCTCAGCATGATTAAAATTTTATTCGTTTCACAACAAATTTGATTGTCGATTTAGAATAGTTTGCCGATTTGCATTATTTACATTTATTACATAAAAAATATAAAATATATTATCTAGAGAACCCTTTTTATATTCGGCTTGGTTAAAGACACTGGCAAACAATTTGAGTCACGATCCGGAAAAGAATTCAGTAAATTCAATGCTTGAAAAATTGATGAAATTTATGAATTTATAAAGAAATTTATTAAAAACTAAACAAGATTGTTAAGTTAAATGAAAAAGTTTTGCAAACAGGCTGATAAATGTAATGCTATCAGAAAGCCCAAATTTTGATTTCGATTTTAGTCCATTATTAGAAAATAAACGGAGGCGTGCTTTATCAATGGCGTGAATGAGAATAACGATGATAATTATGTTTTGGTTTTGTATAATTTAGCATCAGAATTTATTTTAAGTTTCAATAAAGTGCGCAAGCTGCTGAAAATAGAAACGGCATTTCAGTCACCTTCAGGAATTAATGCAAACGACTCGAAAATAATACCGAAACGTGAGACCGTTTTCACCGTGTTATTTTCATATTAATGAGATGTTTTTGTCAGAATTTTCGTACGAATTTACATATATACAATCTCAAATCTTATATCTACACAATGATCAAGATTATAAACCTATATAAACATGGCAACTATATAATTAAATGTTAATTTGTTTTTACTATAGAATTAAATATTAATTTGAAGTTCTTGTAGCGTGAATTAATGTTATTTCAGTGTTTATATTATGTCAAATTCAAATAATGATATTTCTAAGGGTGAGTGAAGGGTGAATAATCGTGCAAATTAATAATATGATCCTACTGTTTTTCGAGTTTTTCATATTATTTATATATATATATATATATATATATAGATATATATAGTGTATCGATTATTTATTTATGAATTCTACTCAATGCTTTTATCCAGCTTTCCCTATATTCATTAAATATTATTAAAACTTGTTTCAAATTAATCTGAGCTTTTACCGAATATAAACCTGCAATTAATTACCTTCATATATAGCAAAATTTCCTAATTTATAAATGGTTTATGGTAGAAGAATTATTTATCTATACTCATGGAATTATATCAACAAATT
Source organism: Ctenocephalides felis (assembly GCF_003426905.1). Classification (NCBI taxonomy): domain Eukaryota; kingdom Metazoa; phylum Arthropoda; class Insecta; order Siphonaptera; family Pulicidae; genus Ctenocephalides; species Ctenocephalides felis. The sequence continues at coordinate 24,543,189 of NW_020537758.1, read as the reverse complement.
ATGTCTTTTAATGCAGTTACAACATTTTGTGATATATCTGGTTTTATTCTGGTTTGCAATATTTTTCTATAATGCAATCTGAATTACAAAATGTGTAAATGCTAAAAATTCATAATAAATGTTTTACAAATTTTTAATGACATTTTTTTCTATTGGAAAATGAAATATTGGCGTTTATGTAAAATCGTTTTCGCAATGTTGAATGCAACTTATTATGAATAAAATGCAGTTCGTCGAATTCCATATGGATTTTAAAACATATTGAATGTGTACATTGCCCGGGTTTATTAAATACAATTTCATTTACGAGCAATATTGTTATTGAAATCAATTCGAATTTCATATTTGACAAGTTATGCAGCAAATTAATGCAGAGAGCTTTGAATCAAAATACAATTCACCACAAATTACATAGCATTTGTCAAGATATAACCTACAGTTTGTGGAAATATTGGTTATAATACATACATATATATATATATATATATATATATATTTGTTGGATTTGTATAGATCTACTCATGAACTATAACACAGAAGCCAACTTCCTCCAGACATATTTAGCCCACAAGCACCCTTATCTAGTGAATCATTAGAACAACTATAGTAAACAAACAATGATAAGAATAGGTACTAAATCCAATTTCAGATTAAAATCAGTGCCAGAGAAACATCGGTACAATGAATTTTGCAATTAATTGAAATACCTTTACAGGTTGCCATTGTACTAAAAGGCAGGAGGAAACAAGTAGGCAGAGGAAAGGCAACAGGCATCGATGATTGATTTCCGTGGGCCGGAAGGAAATAAAGAAAACTGTAAAGAATAAATTGGATTCAAAATTGAAAGCGCTGAAAGCTAATAAAAGTGTGTGGGGCGAAAATGTCACATTTGGGAATGATATATTTAGATCCAATGATACACAGTATTAACTTTTGGATGTCTAATTATTATCGGTGTCAAATTATCTCAATCTCAACTTAGTACTATATATGCAAAAATAAGTATTATATTATTGGATATCTAATTATCGATGAATCTAAAAAATACCATGAGAACTCATCATCCATATTTTGTACTATGCATGGTAAAACAAGTGTTTTGTGCCATATTAGACATAACCATAAAAACGAACAAAGGCTAAGATTTTTGAGATAGCTATAAAAATAAGTTCTTCTAAGGCTGTACATCAAATAAAAACACAAAGTTTCATGAAGCTATCTTAATTTTCCAAATGTTTTGATTTAATACTTCATGACATCTTCAGTGGAAATCGAACATTGGAGTCAAGTCAATATATGTGCACAACGCATAATTTACTAATACACTATCTTTATTAACATTATTTAACAATTTAATTAAATGCTGATTGGCACTGTAACAAAAATAATAAAATAAACTAAATGCAGAATATTTTAAATAAATAAATATTCATTATTGGAAATGGTAGTGTTTGGAAACCTCATCATTTAACGACTTTTTGCAACACATAAATAAATTAAATATATAATATATTTTAATTTCAATTTTAAGTTTCAAATTCATTCTGTTTGTAACAAAAATTGCAAGAAATATGTAAAAAAATGTATATAAGCCAAAATTGGATGTTTTGTCGACGTTCGCTCAATAACTGCTGCGCCGATTTTACAAATTTAAATGATTTTTAAATTCAAAACCACCAGTCATTAGTTTTTGCAAAAATCGGCCACACCGTTTTTTCATAGTTAGCAAATAAGTGCAAAATGGTTTGTGCCAAAAATCCAAATCGGTTGATTAATTTTTGGTAAAGATCGCCCAAGCCATTTCTTAGTAACTGCTATATTTACTTTTATTATTTTTCAATAAGCCTTGTCTTAACAAGCATCCTGAATAATAATATGCCTTCGAATAAAATAATATGTTCATATATTTAAGTTATTTCATTATATAAATTATAATAAGTTTTTAATATCGCAACCTTTTTCCAACAATCTGAATTTGTAATCAGAAGCCGTATAATTATGATATATTCCTTATGAAATAACGTAACAAGGTACATAGTTAAATTAAATAAAAACTTTTACATAGTTTGAACATTTTATGCAAGTATCTCAAGAAATCTTTCCGAAGTTTTTTAATCGTATTATAATAGAATTCCCAGTTGTGCTATAAATCTTAAAATATAGCGGCAAAAATTGATGTTTTTCCATGTTATTAAATAATATGTGTATTAAACGAAATCTTAACCAACGATATTTATAATTGTTTTTGTGTATAAAAAAATCCATGCGACAAATCACATAAGATGAGCATAATGAGAAATTTCACTTAAATTTTCTGTTGGCGCTTAATCCAAATTTAAAGAGCAATTACACAATTTTTTGTACATTTTTTACTGTATTAATAGTGAATTGAAACAATAGATAATAATGTGCTAATTTCAAGTTTGAGATGTTTCATTTATATCTGATTCCTCGTTTGAGATTAACTTAAAAAAATCTGCTACCAGACAATTAATATAGATATACATTGATTAGTTGATTCAATTATAGAATTTATTGGAATAACTGAATAAACAAGGTTTTATTTGTTTTTTTTTTTGTTGCTTTAAGTATTTGTTATTTTTTTCTGTATTTTGTATAGATGTTTTAAATCCTCTGATATCTGCATTCTGCTTTGATTTAATTGATAATTTTTGATAAAATATTTCTCAATCTATTGGAACGTAAATTTATTCAACGAGCTCACGGATTATAGCAAATACTAAACTTATTATCATATCATTCATATTATATTATATCACATACAAAATCGTTATAATCAATTCTGATTATAAAAATATAGTTATTCTTACTGATATTTTAGACACTTACACCGGATTTTGATTTTATTGATATTCCAGTGCATGACGATATATATTGCAGAATATATATATATATATATATATATATATATATATATATATATATCTGTTTACATGCAACATGAGTTATTGAAATGCAGATTTGAGCATTTATTCAATTTTCATTTAAATACGAAAACGGATATGAATACGTTATATTCACGATTGATACGCCGGAGTTTCCATTTTCATTTTCATTTTATTTTATTTTATTCTATTTATTTGGAAATAGAAATATTATATTCTGAAAGGACGAGTCGAGTTCGTGGAATCGGAGCGAATAAAATTGACAAGGTAACGGATATGGTAAATCGAGAAATGAACTAAATCAAAAATGTACTTAATAAATGAATGTTAATGCTTGATATTCAATATAATAAAACAGAAACAAACAAAAAAATAATGGAAAAGGCCAATCCACTGAGTGCTCGAACAAATCTCTTTATTTCCATTAAAATTTACATTACAAAATCTAAACTCTAATGGAAGAAATAACTACCAGTAAAAACTCATTTTTTATTTATATAGTCAGAATTTTCTATATATAATATTTAACTAATGTATTAAATTTCTTGAATGTAAATTTGTTTCATAAATTATTTATAAGTGCAAATTTGATAAGATAGTTTTCTAATAGTAAAACTTCATTCTGTAATAGATAATACTATTAGGGGCACACCGGTGGCCGGTCCGTTAGATCAGGGTTTGCTGGTTCGATTTCCACAACGGCCAAAACCCGACATCAGGCAGCTTTGATGTCAAATATCTACTAGAAATTATAGATCTCAAACATGATCTTAATCGAAAATCTCCACTCGCGGGCATAGCTGCATATAAAGACTAAAATATCAAGAAATACTTCGAGTATAGTTAATTAGTCAAAACTCAATTGGACAACTAATGGGTTGCCATCCATTCAAAAGCCATATAATATCGTCAAAACAATTACTGAAAAAAATTCAGATTCAAATTTTTCAATGATAGGAACTTTTCCGATAATTATTTTCATGGAACTGAATTTAGGCAGATGGGATAAGCCTATATGGTGGCTCTTTCAAAAGCGTTTTAAGTTACTAAAATTAGGTGACATCCACACATCGTGGAGTAATATTTTATAAATATAAATAATAGTGTAATAAATATAAATTCAAAAAAATAATATTAAATAATACTTACGATAAATATCATAAAATGGCTATGGAATAACATCTTGCATAGTTAATTATACATTGTCTGATATTGCAATATATCATATATAAGTATGTATGATAATGTTAATTTAATATATAAGTATGATTAAGTAATATATTTAATATATAAAATACAATGATACCAAAAAGTTGCAAAAAGTAGATTTTATATATTTATTTTACATAGATGACTGTGGTGGTAAATGTTTAAAAATTTAATGGTTAAGAACGTGGTCTCTAACAAACTGGTCCTGAGTTTGATCCTAAGCTGCTTGATATGAAGTAGTATGTTATTAAATTTGCATTTGGGGTTTTAAATCCTAAATTCAAACTCTAGTGAATATCGCCTTTCACAGGCATTGTTCCAATATATATTAGCCAACACTATTAGATATTCATTTAGAGATTCTATTTTAAATAGTCTGAACATAAATAAAAAAGAAGAATTATTGACTGCTGGACAAATTCGGCTCATAAAATAAGTAATTCTGATCGACGTTAAAATAAATAAATAAATTAAAATAAAATAATAAAAATAAATTTTATATACATTTATTTACAGAAGGGTATATCAAGTACATTTTACTGTCAGATCAAATAAAATATCCAATTAAAACAAAAATATATTACATTCTGCCCTAGTTAAAAAGATCGCTCCAGTTCCATCGTGTACGTCAAAACAATCGCGTGAAACACAACGAATTAAACAGTTTCGCACAAAAGAATGTTTGTACGTTTTGTTGATCCTTTGTGTGTAAATAGTACGTTTGTTATTTGTTTTGAAAATAAAAACCTTTATATTTTATCTTCTCTTATTTAGACACTTGTTGTATATCATTATATGCAGTTGAGTTGGAACATGAAACATCACCTGCGATGCGGACGCAAAGGTGTTTTTTATTGTTAAAACAATGGATTGAATAAGGTGCGGTGGTGAAAGGGAATTTTATTGAAATGCAGATACTGCCACTAAAATATTTATTTTATGATTATTTAATTTGGCTTTTTATGTAAGATTTTAATTCAATTGTTCATAAATTAAGAAAAATACTAATAATAAAATAATATAATTTTAATAACTTTAACAAGATTTAAACTTAATATTTTTTAATAACAACGCCTCCATTATGGAACATCAGCAAATTTGAAAGAACTTAAATTATCTAAATCAAATGCCAGTCCAGTGATTAAACTACCAATCCAGGCATGATTAAACTAAATTAAAATTAATATTAAAGAAAAATAGTTGTAGGAAATTTTTGCCAGGCCTATCAAAATATGGAGAGTTTTCAACCAAGATAAGTAATACATTTTATTAGGTAAAAAATATAATAATACAAACTCATTTCACATGAACATTACAAACATTATTTATTTATTTATTTATTTATTTATTTATTTTACAAGCCGTCGGTATAATAATATTATAATAAGGCTAAGTAACTATTAACTATTTTATTTCTTATTTAATTTATTTACTATAAACTTATTTATATTTAGTTAATTTTAATTATTTTTTAAATATAATTATTTTGTTTGTTGCAAGTATTTTTTAAAAAAATTAATAAGTATTTAATTAGTAATAAGCTTTACAACACTTTTACATTATAATTATTTTATTCAAAAATTTTTAGGTTATTTTATGATATTTTAACAAGTTTAAGTGTCTTATTATTATTATAATTATTATCATTATCATTTCTATTATTATTATTAAGTATTTTTACAATATAAGTTTACTTTTATACATTTTTAGGTATTTTGATGAAAGAATAATATTTTGTTTCACAATTTTTAAATGTTTTTAAATTAAAAGTTTTTAGTTAAGTAATTAAGTATTTTAACAATAACAATCATATAAAAACAATAATTATAAATTATATTTTGTAATAATTGATATTTTGTCAAGTGTGTACATTTTAACATGAGCATATTAATGGCTTAAATAAATAAATATAAATGAATGAATAAATACATAAACTAGAGTAAAGTATCAGAATAAACAAAAGTAGTTCTAAATCTGTAGCATAGTTTATATTTATCATTTTATGATTAAGCAAAAATTTGGTAAACAAAATAATTATGTTGTAAAAATATTGAAAAGTTTTTTAAAATACTCATTTAATTCTTAAAAAAAAATACTTGCAATATAATATAAACACAAATCATCATAAAACAAACTATTTATATTTAAAAATAATATAAATTAACTAAATATAAATAAATAAATAAATATAAATAAAAAAGTTTATAGTAAATAAATTAAAAAATAAATAAATAAGTAATAAAATAGTTATTTAAATTATTATAATATCATTATACTGACGGTTTGTATAATCAATAAATAAATAAATAATACCATATTGGATATAATAAATATATAAATATTATGTTTGTTATATAATAATATGAATAGAAAAATTAATTTATTCCAAAGTAGTCTCATCATCACTATAGGCATTTTCAACAAACAATTTCTTTTTATCTTATAGTTTTATCAGAGGAAAAAAACATATTTTTATATAAGGTCTTTCACTAATTTGAACTAATAATTACATAACAGTATAAAATTAAAATACAAAAAGAGATCTAGATAAAATGGCAAGATTTCTTTGTTATAATATTGTGTGAGAGTAAAATGCAACTTACTTGTAATCACTTTATAAAAATTAATCACACGTACACACAAAAACCATGTCTACAATTTTGAAAAATTAAATCTATGTTCCTATTCTATCCACTTTTGTGTAATCTATTAATATAATTAAAATTACAACTTTTTATGTTTGATTATATCTATTTTTATTAAAAATTAAGCACAACACACCACGATGCACGACCAGGGAAAGCACGCGTATCACTGAAAGCATTTTCACTGAAACGCACGTGGTTCAAGTAGACCCCCAGAGGCAGGTTGCAGCGCTTGCGCCCAAGGACATTATTTCATGATCCATGAGATAATAAATATCGATAAATTTTCAGTAAATTTATTGTTATTTTTATCTAAAGTGAAACCTGCTTTATTAGTAATTTTACTGTTGCTAGTGTATGAGAATGATAAAACTTGGACAGAAATCTAATTAATTTGTAAAACAATACAAATAAAAATTTTTTTACTCATCATAAAATTTAATTTTTATTGAATTTTTAAGCCTATTTTGGTATGAACACGTTTTTGTTTCTAACTAATTTCTAATTTTGATGTCTATAATGTACCCATCTACATATCAGCATATGTTATTAGTCTTTTGACTATTTTCCAATCATATATGTAATATGTATTCTTTTGTTATTATTATTGTAAATATGGTTTTCAGTGATTATTTTTATCATGATTAAAAATTTATTTATAAGTTAATTTAATTGTTATTAGTTAGTATTAAATATAAGTTTATATATTTATATCTTAGGATAGTTATACATGATTATATAAATTGTATAGAAATATGTATGTATAATCTAATATAAATGAAATAAATAAATCTTTAAAAACAAAAAACCTATCTACAATGTCAATGTTAGAAACAAAAACGTGTTTATATCAAAATAGGCTTAAAAATTTAATCAAAATTAAATTATATAATGAGTATAATATTTTTTATTTGTATTTTTTTACAAATTAATTAAATTCCTATCTAAGTATATATAGTATATATTATCCTAATTTTTTTATTTTTGTCAATCTGAACCAGTCTTATGATACAAAATAAATAGATGAAAACAAAAAAGAATTTAAACAAAAGCATAATTAATTAGCATGATATTAATTAATCGAATGACAAATGTAAATAGAACGCGATAGAATATTAATTTTATCCAAAAACAATCCTACTAGCTTAATTAAATTAGCAAGTTATAAAAATATCCGTTTCCAAAAAATAAACTAGATTCACTATGCAAAAATTTATTAATATCGCTAGAAACATATTTTTCAACAAATTAAGTATAAAGAAACAGCTTGACCGATCTTTATCAAAACCTAATCAGCACCTTAAGTGATAACTTTCAAACAATGTTTAATGTTTTTAAATGGATTCAGAATTTTTGGAAAAAAGCGCTTATGTGCTAATTATAAAGATACACCTTGGCTGATCGTCGCCCAATTTTATTGAAAATTCTTGAAATTGATACAGCCGTTTTTTTTAAAAAAAGGTCGAAGGTAGATCAAATTTAGACTCAAATGCATACTGCACACACATGCATTTTTGCTAAATATATCAAACATTCATGTTAAAATTAACTTTGGTCAAGTTAATATAACAATATGGTTGCTTCTCAACAACTAGTCGTGTGTTAGAAATTACCCTAATAATGTTTTTCCCAGAAAGTTATTCCATCTATGTTATGTATGCGCCATAGAGGCGAACCAAAAGATGCGTATCAGTAATTTTAGTTCAACTAGTCACGTACAGAAAGCGCTTTTTCAATTTTATTCAAAAAACAAAATTGCGCGCTCTATCACATGGTTTGGAGGTTGGTATTAGTTTTTCTGACTCTCGATTTTAAGGCTTGTCAAATCGGCTGAGTGACCATCTAAAGTATCTTTTATCTAGGTTATCAAGATAATTTTAACATTGCATTAAAATGATGACGTTTATCGCATGGAAGCCTATTTATAAAATACAATAATTTGCGTTCGTGTTCAATTTTTTCATATAATGCGAGCGACGCAAGCAGTCTTTTATCTTGTGTTGTAATTTTATGATTCATTACTGCAATCATGCTTCAAATATTGGTAAAATTTAGTATTCTACAAGTATTATTTACTTTTGCAATTGTTCAATCATTTTATCTACCCGGCTTAGCGCCAGTAAATTACTGCATACCTGGGGAGCAATCAGATACTTGTAAAGTATGTAAAAAAAATAATTGATGTTTTCATATATGCAATTTACACAATGTTTTTTTTTAGTCTCAAGTTAAATTATATGTGAACCGCTTAAATACAGAGGAATCAATAATACCTTATGAATATCATCATTTTGACTTTTGTGTAAGTGATGAAAGTAATTCACCAGTTGAAAATCTTGGACAAGTTGTTTTTGGAGAGAGAATTCGACCTAGTGCTTACACAATTGAATTTTTAAGTAACAAAAAATGTAATGTTGCTTGCACTAAGGAATATAAAGGTGGTGATGTTGAAAGTGAGAGAAAGCTGACAGATCTGAAAAAAGGTTAATATTTTTTTTATGTAATTTTTATTTTACCATAATATTGCTTCATTGAACATTGTTTATGAAGTAAAGAATGTAATACATAAAGTATTTCAATGTTAATGTACTATTCAGATTTATAATAGATATTCAGTTGGTTGTAACATCTAAATGTTACTTATTTAAATCAATATCAATTATTTGTTATATCTCATAAACGTAGCTTCATTTGGAGAAAATTACTAATGATTGACTATATGCTAAAATATTGATACGCTTAAATTTATAGGAATGAGTCTGAACTATCAGCACCATTGGATTGTTGATAATATGCCTGTGACTTGGTGCTATCCTTTAGAAAATAATAGGCAATATTGTTCTACTGGATTTCCAATGGGCTGTTATGTTAAGCCAGGACAATTGGATAGTTGTGCTGTAAACCCGGCTTATCGCAAACCTGATACATATTATTTATTTAATCACGTAGATTTGACTATTACATACCATAGTGCTGATAAAGAAGATTGGGGTAGCTCTGTCTCTGAGAATAGTGGACGTATTATATCCGTTAAGGTATTATATAAATATAATAAATAGAAATTTTCAAAGTAATAACTATATCTACATAATATAATAGAAACGATTTAACTCATTAAATTTTTTAGGTGATGCCATCAAGTATACATTATGCTGATATTAAAAACCCTGACTGCTCTAAACAAGATACTCCATTAGAAATTTCTTCAAAACCATTAGCTAGCAATGAGGAGTTAAAAATTGCATACACATATTCCATAACTTTTCAAAAAAATAATACTATTAAATGGTCTTCAAGATGGGACTACATTCTAGAATCTATGCCTCAGACCAATATTCAGTGGTACATAATTATATAAAACATCATATAAAATAATTGTGTTTGAAAGTATCTTGAAAATTATTCCGTATTTTTTAGGTTTAGTATCTTGAATTCGTTAGTAATTGTATTATTTTTAAGTGGCATGGTTGCCATGATTTTACTAAGGACTTTACATAAAGACATTGCCAGATATAACCAAATGGAATGTGGTGAAGATGCTCAGGTATAAAATAATATATGTATTAAGCATTACAGTTTTTAGGAAATTTATTGTAATGACTCAATGAAATATTACAGGAAGAATTCGGTTGGAAACTTGTTCATGGAGATGTATTTCGACCACCACGTAAGGGGATGCTTTTATCAGTCTTATTGGGTTCAGGAATTCAGGTGAATATTTTTTTTTTATTTTTATCATGAACATATAACTTAATGCATCATTACAAATGCTAATAATATTAAATATTTGCATTAGGTATTCTGTATGACTTTAGTTACTTTGGCATTTGCTTGCCTTGGATTTCTAAGTCCTGCTAATAGAGGTGCTCTGATGACTTGTGCTATGGTATTATATGTTTTATTGGGAACTCCAGCAGGATATGTATCATCTCGTATTTATAAAAGTTTTGGAGGCGAAAAATGGAAATCAAATGTTATCTTAACCAGTATGCTCAGTCCAGGGTTAGAATGTTTGATTAATATTGATTTATATAAGCATATTTTGAATATGTGATATATTATAATTTATGTTTTAGGATTGTTTTTTGTCTATTTTTCCTGTTGAACTTAATTTTATGGGGCAAGGGCAGTTCAGCGGCTGTTCCATTCAGTACTTTAATTGCTCTGCTTGCTTTATGGTTTGGTGTATCAGTTCCACTCACTTTCATAGGATCATATTTCGGATTCAGGAAAAGGGTAATGTGAATATGGAGATAAATAACTGAATAGATTTTAAGATGAAATAATTAAACCAAATATTTTAGGCACTGGAGCATCCTGTTCGTACAAACCAAATTCCAAGACAAATACCAGACCAGTCAATATATACACAGCCTATCCCTGGAATTATAATGGGCGGAGTTTGCCATTTGGATGCATTTTCATTCAATTATTTTTTATCTTAAATTCTTTGTGGTCAAGCCAAATGTATTATATGTTTGGTTTCCTATTTCTAGTTTTCTTAATTCTTGTGATAACTTGCTCGGAAACAACTGTCCTTTTGTGCTATTTCCATTTATGTGCTGAAGATTATCATTGGTGGTGGAGATCCTTCCTAACATCAGGATTCACGGCCGTTTATCTGTTTATATATTGTTGTCATTATTTCGCCACAAAGTTATCCATAGAAGACACTGCATCGATTATTCTTTATTTTGGTTACACCCTTATTATTGTATTTTTATTCTTTTTATTAACAGGCTCAATTGGATTTTTTGCTTGCTTTTGGTTCATTAGAAAAATTTATAGTGTTGTCAAGGTTGATTAAATGCACATTAAATTTTAAACAAATTTATTTTTAAGAAAAAGATGGTATGTGAATTTATAAATTTTGTACTACTTCATGTATTAAGCATTTTGTATGAATATTATGTAGTCGATGTGTCTCTAATATATTACTGTTGAGCAACATATTTTTATAGATAAGAGTAGATGTAATAATTCATTTTAAGAATTGAGTTACTAGAATTATTCTATTATGCTGTATTATATGTTAATATAACTATATTAAAAGAAAAATTAATAATATTAATGCATCTTTTAATAAACTGAAAAGAACAGAGAACCTAAGCTTTTTCTTTATTTATGCATTCATATTTATTTTTCGTGTTTAATAATAAATTATGTACATATAATCTACGTTTGAAAAAAACGTTTTTATTTTATTAATATTAATGGATAGTATTCAGGAAAATATGCTTTAGTATGCGTTCATTAGTTTTCTTAAAACTACTGAAATTATATGAAAGGAATGTCTGAATAAAATAAAAAAATGTTTAATAACGACCGGCTAGAATTTTTCTAGACCGCCATGAGTTTTTCTTTCGATCATTTAATGAACCAACAATTTTTTTGTTGGTTATGTTCTTTTGCATATCGATATGAAAAATAATTTATTAATTTTCATCGTTGTCAATGAATTTTGCAGAACTAGCAAATAGTATAAATTCATGAATAATGAAAATTCTCATGAAAAATTGTTTTTGATTTGATTTGCATCAACAAAAATAAATTATCTCGATAATTTTATCGTTTCAATTCATTATCAATATATGTCATTGTTTTGCGCATCAGTTCAGACTGGCGGCCAATCGCCTCGCCTTACCGGCAGTAGACAAGCAGAGCATTTTGAAGCAAATTAAAATCGTGCACGTTTTTACTATTTATCAGTTGATGTGGTGATATAAGAAGGATTTTACTGTTTCTTAATACTATTGGTAAAAATGGAGCTTATACAAGTTCTCGAAAAGACTGTATCCTCAGGTGAGTTTCTTCTTTTATTCACTTGAAAGCAAGGTTATTGTTCATGAAAGTTCGTTACAAATACCCTATGGCGGCATATCATTATTCTTAGTATTCTTCAGTCTTTTACCTCATTTTATAATTTGTAGATACGATTAATTGTGCGAGCACTATTTCTATTGATTTTTATTTGCCAAAATATAAATTTAGTTTTAGCCTCTAACCTATAAATTTGCAATTGTGCAAAATGCAACTCGAGTGCAATCATAGGAGTTACAATAACTATAGATATTATTTCTCACAAATATTTAATCCTCGCATTGAAATAAATATCGTTTTGTTAATTCTTTGATTGCGGTATGGCTGAAATTTAGATTATTTTTCAATTTGTATTTTTTTTTAATCTTATATGCAGCAATCACTTTTAAACTTTTGAACTTAATAATCATTTCTGCTATTAAATTAAAGAATAATAATAATAATATCCAACAAATATTTGAAGATTATTGCCATCAATAATTATTAGGTTAAAATATTTTTAATAGTATTATATACATAAATATGCATATATTGAAGTCTTGTCATGTAAAATTTTAAAATGTTTAAATAATTGAACTCAATAAAAATATCTGGATAAAAATAATAGAAAATAGATCTGAATTATTTTAAAAACTTTATTTTCAGATAAAAATGAGTTGGAAGCAGCACAAACTTTTCTGGAGCAAGCTGCTGCCAGCAACTTGTCAGAATTTCTCAAAATGCTCTCTGATATCTTGGTACACGGTGGTAATAGTCCTGTTACTCGAATGGCAGCTGGTTTGCAATTAAAAAATCAGCTAACTAGTAAAGATGAAACCATCAAACAACAATTTCAACAACGCTGGTTAAGTTTTCCTGAAGATGTTCGGAATTACATAAAGAAAAATGTAATATACTTTATATATATATATATATATATATATATATATATATATATATTGATTTCATACTTGTTATATCTATTTAGCATCTGATGTATGAAAATATTTATGAACTTGAAAATAATTTAATAATTCTAAAAATTTAAATTGATGAACAATAAATTAATCTTTGTTCTTTTCTTGATTTTTTTTAATGAGCATTCCATATCTTACTTGCGAGATTATTGTAATATTTTGACAAAAATAAATTTGTTGTTAATGGTTTATATTATATTTATTGCTTTTTGTAGATCCTTCAAGCTCTGGGTACAGAAAATTCTAGACCTAGTTCTGCAGCGCAGTGTGTTGCTTATATGGCTGTTGCTGAACTACCGGTAGGACAGTGGCCAGATTTAATTAAATGTCTTGTTGATAGTGTTGTTGTACCCAGTTCTACAGAGATGCAAAAAGTCGCTTCTTTAGAAGCTATTGGTATGTATTTATTTTCTGAATCACATTCAATTTTTATTATGTTTTATTCAAAAATTACTAAATATGATGTTTATTTATACAGGTTACATTTGTCAGGATATAGAGTCTGATGTTTTAACTGCTCAATCTAATCAAATTCTCACTGCTATTATTCATGGCATGCGTTCTGCTGAACCAAGCAATCATGTTCGACATGCTGCTTGCACAGCTTTATTCAACTCTCTTGAATTTACAAAGTCTAATTTTGAGAGAGAAACTGAAAGAAATTTTATTATGGAAGTTGTTTGTCATGCAACTCAATCAGAAGATACATCGATCAGCGTTGTTGCTCTACAATGTTTAGTCAGAATTTTGTCTTTATATTATCAATACATGGAACCTTATATGGCTCAGGCTCTTTTCCCTATAACTTTGGAAGCCATGAAATCAGAGAATGATGAAGTTGCATTGCAGGGTATTGAATTTTGGTCTAATGTTAGTGATGAAGAGGTTGATTTATCAATTGAAGAATCTGAAGCCAGAGAAGCAGGTAATTTTCACTTAATAATACCTTTATTATTTACAAATGGCTTATATTTGAAACTGCACTGTTGATATAAAATACATGTACTAATTCTAATGTACTAATTTCTAATGAAAACTGCACTGTTAATATAAAATTACATAAATTTGGACGTCAAATGTGAAACTTACATAGATTCTATATGAACAACAATTATTTTTAAAAACTTTAAAATTTTGGATAATATTTGTTAGACTATAAATATTTTTTTATATAAGGCAGAACAAAATTATTATTATTTCACAAGGTGTCATTGTTTTATATTAAAATTTCATAATGTGATAAAATATTCTATAAACATAATGTTTTATTTCAAAAATAAAGAAGATTAAGGATATAAGTGTATATACTTGCAACAATCTTTTCATTAATGTAGGCAATTAAAAAAAGTTAAATTAATTTATCTTTTGCTGATTCATTCATTGGGGCACTATGCAAAATATTGTTCAAAATATATTTTGAACATATTTTTGGAATAAAAATGTGTAAATGATATTCAATTTTTCTTGAAGTAATAAAAATGTAGAATATTTTGTAGACTGATATTATTTCTTATTCTTTATATTTTTTTTTGAAGATGGATTTTTTTTTTTTGTTTGGATTTTTCTTCAGTGAAAGTTTTTTAAGATTATAAAATTAACTACAGTTGTATATGAGTGATGCAATAATCTACTAGAGAATAAAAATAATTGATTAAAGAAGTTCTTCTTTTAGGCCGTCCTCCAACGAGAACATCTAGACATTATGCTCGAGGAGCTTTGAAATATCTAGTACCAATTCTTATGCAAAAATTAACAAAACAAGAAGAAATTGATGATGAAGATGACTGGAATCCATCTAAAGCCGCTGGTGTGTGCTTAATGTTGCTGGCAACATGCTGTGAAGATGAAATAGTTCCACATGTTCTACCATTTATTGAAGAAAATATAAAATCGGAAAATTGGAGGTACAGAGATGCTGCTTTGATGGCCTTTGGTTCAATTCTTGGTGGATTAGAGACAAATACTTTAAAACCATTAGTAGAACGAGCAATGCCTACAATGATTGAATTGATGTATGATTCAAGTGTAATCGTGCGAGATACTGCTGCCTGGACATTTGGTAGAATCTGTGAAATAATTCCTGAAGCCGCAATAAACGAGACTTATCTAAAGCCTTTGCTGGAGAGTCTTGTAAATGGTCTGAAAGCAGAACCAAGAGTAGCTGCTAATGTTTGTTGGGCATTTACAGGCTTGGCAGAAGCCAGTTATGAAGCAGTTGAAGGTGCTGATGAAAACTCTCAGCCTGAGACATATTGTTTATCACAGTACTTTGAATTCATTGTACAAAAACTTTTGGAAACAACTGATCGACCAGATGGGGCTCAGGCTAATCTTAGATCAGCTGCTTATGAAGCACTGATGGAAATGGTGAAAAATTCACCAAAAGATTGTTATGAAACTGTACAAAAAACTACAATCGTTATCTTGGAAAGATTGCAACAAGTCATGATGATGGAAAGCCATATTGCAACCCATAGTGATAGGTCGCAGTTTAATGATCTACAATCACTATTATGTGCAACTTTGCAATCAGTTTTGAGAAAAGTTAATCCAGAGGATGCTCCAAAAATTTCTGATGCAATAATGAGCGCATTACTTTCTATGTTCAGTTCAAATTCCTGCAAAGCAGGTGGTGTACAAGAGGATGCTTTGATGGCCGTTTCAACTTTGGTTGAAGTTTTAGGAGAAGGCTTTTTAAAATATATGGAAGCCTTCAAACCATATCTTTGCATTGGTTTAAAAAATCACCAAGAATATCAAGTTTGTGGGGCTGCAGTGGGTTTAACTGGCGACATATGGCGAGCTCTCAAAATTAAAGTGCTTCCATATTGCGACGAAATTATGACATTGTTATTGGAAAATCTGGGTGACAGCACCATACATCGTTCAGTTAAGCCACAAATTTTTTCAGTGTTTGGTGATATAGCATTGAGCATAGGTCCTGAATTTAAAAAATATCTTGAGGTCGTACTGCAAATGTTAGCTCAAGCATCACAAGCAGATGTTGACAGAAGTGATTTTGATATGATTGATTACTTAAATGAATTACGAGAAGGTGTGCTTGAGGCATATACTGGTATAGTCCAGGGTTTGAAAGGCGATGGACCTACTCCAAATCCTGATGTTATGTTGATGCAGTCGCATGTTCAATTTATTGTCCAATTTATAACTGTAGTTTCCCAGGATCAAGACGTTTCTGACACTAACATTGCATTGGCTTCTGGTCTTGTAGGTGATTTATGTACTTCATTTGGTGCTGCAATGTTACCTTTACTTGATATGGAACCTATTACTGAGTTACTCACAGCTGGTAGAAGATCTCGTGTTAGCCGAACGAAAACTTTGGCGACATGGGCCACAAAAGAAATTCGGAAACTTAAGTCTACTGCTGCTGCCGCCAGTTGGTAAGCATACTATAACCTTTTTATTGGTTTCATAAATTTTTATAGCAAATTCTTTTTGTTTCCTTTTTATAAAAAATGGGAGTAAAACCTCTATACTATTTTGTTTCGATAAGAAATTATATTGAATCTTTTATTAATGTTGAGGATTATATGCAAAATCCTTCGACACAATATCAATCTTTTCTATGTTATTTGCCTTTTATATAATCTGCTAAAAGTTTTTGTGTTCACAATATTCATGTAGTTCCATTATGTTTAATATGCAATTATTTCTGAGTGGGTTATATGTGATTCATTTTTCAGATTTACTTCCAATCAAAATAAATTCTATGAAATTGTGGTCGCACTTCACTAAAAGATCAAGTCTAACAGTCATAAGGATTAGGATTTAGATAAAATATTGGCCTATGTTAATTTTATTTTTAACTATTTGTAATTTGAACGTAACATTCAGATTTAAATTCAAGCGACAGTGGTTTGATATTTCAACAATTTGAATTGGTTATTATGAAATGAAGCAAGAACAATAAATTTGAGTATAAATTATTCTATAAAAATTATTGCTTACATCATCTACAATTGTCCTGTTTATTTTTGTTTGGCATTACTTTGTATGAAATACAATCAGATGTATGAATTTGTTTGAGGAAGAATGTCTTTCTTGATTATATGAATGTGTTTTGTATTATCAGTGCTCTTCTGACTTTTTGATTTAAGGTTGTATGTAATATTTGAAATTTGTGATTATGTTGGATGCCTCTATATTCTATTGCAAGTTGGACTCATGAATAAAATTTGTGTGTTTTTGGTATTTGTTAATGCATGTACAAACTAGAATTCGATCCAGTTTTAGGAATTGCTAAAATGCTCTAAAAATTATTTGAGTAAAATTTCATAATACAAATTGTTAAGAGCTCATGACATATCCTATATACATATACATGTAATGTACATGCATATATGCAAATGTATATATGCATGTATAAACACATGCATATCATGATATATTCTTGTTTATGTGTGTATATGTATATGTAGGTATATGTATATATGTGTTTATATGTATACATATAAGCATATATCACATTCCAATATTCACTAATTTTATAAATTATTTGAATACATTCAATTATGGACAAAATTATGTGTAACAAAGTTTAATTTATGAAAATTTGAAACTAAACTTTATAATGTCTGAATAGTTTTAATGTGTGCCAATGTAAATGTTGTACTAATTTGATTTATCGAATGAATCTTTAATGAGACTACTTGACATAATCATAATAAACACTGCTGTGATTTGAGAGAGCTCGCAAAGTTTTTAATTTTTTATATACTTATATAAATATATCTTTCAATTGCATAATGCATAAACTAAAAACTGAACTGTTCAAAATATGAAATAAATTTGCGTTAGCTCTCTCAATATTTAACTATTAATTTTCAATCATTAGTGTGATAATTGTTAAATGAAATTAATCTTAAGAGAATATTGTTATTGTACGTTTAGTATGAATCTATTTATGAAAGATACTTTAATGAGGTGTTATTGTTTGAGTGACTATAGTTGGCGAATGAAATAGCAGCATTACCTTTCATGAGGCATAGTTAAAATTTAATGCAACTCGGTTTTTGCTTAATGATACTGCTAATCGTAACAGTACTGTTAATTTGAATCATGAATATCAAAATATTTTTTTCAAATCGGGTCAATTCATTCGATGGTTATTAAAATAAGTTTTCACTTACTGAAATTTCATTAATTTACTACTTTTTTTTTTGTAAATTTAGTGTATATTTACATTATTGGCAAAATACTTTGAGAATTTTTTTTTCAACATCCGTAAATCAAATATATTATGATTCAAGCGTTATTTTTTTGCCATTTTGTTTTAGAAGTTGTAAATTAATTAATTATTTTGTTTGGAAATATTTTAAAAAAAGAAGAACGTGCGTGTGGCGTGTTTACTTACAAGTTTATGTTGATTTTAAACTGGAGCATGAATTCACTGCTGCTTAATTTTTCTTTCTTTTCTTTTTTTTTTTAATAAATATAAGTGTGCTGCAGCAGATAGTCATTTTGGGTGCTTGTAGTATGCATTGTTCTTTGATAGTGTAAATATTTTATTGAATGTTTTTATGTGATGGGAGTGGATTCGTTAAATTTAAGTTAGTGTGCCATTAATGAATAATAGACAGAACACTACGAGTTTGAAAACGTTTCTTGATGTAATTTATAAAATACTTGTTTGCTCAAATTTTTCAATGAAATTTATTTAATAGTCGAATTGAAATAAATTCCATATGTTTCACATGTACAGCAATATCATTAATAAATTTTTTTTAAATTTAAAGTGTTTTCTTATTTTTCTAAGTTTTACTTTTTTATATATCTTAAAGGTGTGATTGATACACAAAATATTTAATTCAAATATGCTTTTGAATAAGGATTATATTTGAGTTTAATATTGGTAATCTACCAAAAAAATAATAGACGTATTCATAATTCTTTTCAGGATTATCTAATTATTACTATGGTGTTTAAGTTACAGATTTTATAGCAATTTTGGACTTAATTGGCTTCTGCTATCCAAAAGTCGTACAATTAGATTATTACCTTTAAATTGGGCTCATTTTTGACAATTCTTACTTGTTTCGATTATTGGATGGATTGGTAAGTTTCAAATATTATATTTTTTTTGAGAATTTTTAAAAATTTGCTTAGATATTTTATGTACTATTAAATTTGATGTCTCCAAATGTATTCCATGCAAATGCGTGTCTGAAGGACGTGCGCCACTGCCACTTTTGTTCATTGGCTAAAACGACCTCGGTTTAAATTAATATAAAAAACGTTATTTTGTGCATGTAGAATATTAAGTTAGATTAGATTTTTTAATAGCCACATAATACTTTATTTTAATTATTACTAGTATTATAACTATCCAGAGTATTGTATTAATTAAAGATTATCAGTTGTTAAAGAACAATAATCATCCAACATTGACATAAAAAATAGGTTTTGAAAGATATTTTATTTATTTGGACCTAAAATATTGAAATGAAATTTCAATATTTTTTATATTCATATTTTGATTTTAATTATTTTGACCTAATGAAAACTTGAAATGAAAATTCTCAGTTAATACGATAAGTTGCAAGCGCATAGGTTCTCATAAAATTGCGCTTTCACTATTATGAAATTGTACACATTCACTATAACTGTCTAAAAACAAGTCGATTTATTGCCTAATCAAAATTTAAAATTATTAGGTTTAATGATAAATTTTGTTTGCTAAAAAGTTCTAGTAGAATTTATTACGGTTATTTGCATCTGTCTTCAAGAGCACAGGCTATTATCAGGGTGTTAAAATTCATATTATTTTTAAAAAGTTTACTATGTTCTTTGTGTAGATCTTTTTGAATTTTTTTTTAAATACAGATAAATTTTATTTATCGTCTTTTTATATGCTCCTGGGAAGATATAAAAACTGTATCTATAGTATTATAATACCTCGACAAGAAATATTCTATAGTATTGAGAAATTCGGTTATTATATTTTTATAGTTACATATTTATAAATTTTAACAAAATACCCTGGATATAAAATCATTTTCGCAATAGTTTGTCGAGAAAAATGCGAAATCAAATCACATATAAATTTCTAAAAAATTTAGTATTTAATTTAAAAAAAATCGTAACTGCCGTGCTCTATATTTCAGATTCTATAGAGGTCTTAACGGATTTTGATTTGAATTGCATGTTGATTATTGTACAGATTTACTTAAATAAGATTAGAATATACTGTGGCGAGTCTTTTGGTCGATGATGCTAGTTTACTATAAAATTAATTTTATACAAATATTTCTTTTAATGCAGAAAATGCTGCTCTGTGCACAATGCATATTTATCGGCTGAATGTTTGATTTGTCCGATCTTTAGCGCCGATGCAAGACCTAGGTGGGCGATAATTTTCTTTGGTAGTTCGCCGTCGACAGTTCTGCTATTAACTGCTATTTTCTGTTATTAAGCGACACATTAAAAAATATTAAAGCAAGTTCGGCAAAAGAGATTTTTTTATGAATATGGATGCAAATGCTACTGCTGACCCGGGTCCAAAGAAAATCGATGAATGTGTGAGTTATGATTTTTTTCATTACATTTTTTATAAATTTTAAATATGAACTTATTTAAACATTACTTCTTTAGAAAGTTTAACAATAATAATTTGATTTAAATTCAGTTAAATTTCAAAATTTTAATTGATTTAACGACAAAATTTTACATGGTTTTCTTATTAATAAATAGTCAGTTTTACACAAATAAATATTTCAATTTTTAAATATTTCAATTTCGTTTGTTTTAATCACATTTATAATTCTTATTAGTAACATTGTGTTTGATCGTTTTAAATTTTAATATTTGTAAATTTGTTAAACATTCCAGGAAAATAATATTTTATTAATAAAATTTCAACAGAAATCTTTTTGAAATTTATGTTGAAAAAGGAAGGAATTGAATATAGTTAACAAAAACTGGACAATAAATATTAAATCACGATCAGAGCACAACTAATATTAAGCTCATTCGAGCTTTACAACCGTTAATGATATATTTTATTTTATTTTATTAACTAACAAGTGTTAATACATATAATTATATAAATTATATAATAATTCTAATTTGATTTAAATACATTGACTTTAATTCAATTGCAGCAATAACTCTATATTATTATATAATAGTATAGGAGCCAGCAACGTTTTCAAAACAAGCATTTTAGTCAGGCTGGTTTTTTGGTATGTGGTCCTTGATGCTCTCTCGGTTAGGGTACGGGCCGTCTGGCAGCTGGAAGTGGTTGCGTTAATTAGTGCGCAGCCAATTTGTACAGCGCGATTTCAAAATTTTGAAAGCATTTTAGTCAGACCAATTTTCGTTTTTTTGACTTCGAATAGGTTCACCAGACTCAAATTTTTTGTTGCCAGACATTTTGGGCGCTGCTAAATATGTGCCAGACGCCAATTTATTTATTAATTTTTTTAAAAATTCAAATCATTTTAGTCCGTCTGAAATTTTAGTATTATGTTCGTTAATGGTAAAAACACGTAAAATTAATTTGCCAGACGTTTCTGCGGTTGTTAACCATGTCTGGCAAGCAAAAATGTCTGGCAATATGATACTAGTTTATAGCATTTTAGTCAGTCCAATTTCCATTTTTTGACTTGATATTTGATATGATAACTTGAATAAGTTATCCAGATTCACATTTTTGTTGCCAGACATTTTGGGCGCTGCCAAATATGTGCCAGACGCCAATTTATTCATTAATTTTTTTTTAATTTCAAATCATTTTAGTCCGTCTGTAATTTTAATATTATGTTCATTAAGGGTCAAGAAACATAAAATTAATTTGCCAGACGTTTCTGTGGTTGTTAAGCATGTCTGGCAACGAAAAAAGTTTGGCAATATGATACTAGTAGACAGAGTGAGACAATCGCCAAATACATTGGCACGAATGAAACAAAAAACTATTATACTCGTAAGAGCGCTATACGTTTACTAGGCAGAAAACTATAAGAAAAATCAAGTAACTATATTAGACAGATGTGTTTGTTATAAACTTCTCTGCAAAATTGTGTTTATACCATTTTTCTTTAGAATCACCGTTTCTTACAAATTGCCATCTGGAAAGTTAAAAAATTCATATTTCTCATATTATGCAGCCTTTATAAATACATCATCGAAGGTGAATTATGAGTGAAAAATAAAAATCCATTGATTTGTGTTGGATAGATGAGTTTAATGAGTCTTTTGATATATCACATTGTAGTATTATTGTCCCAGTGTGGGAGGGTCGCATACCTGATTGTTTTGAAGGAATTAATCGAAATAATTATGTATAAATGAATGCGAGGCGTGTTATAACATCCAAAGTGCTTAAACTGTTATCATATTGAATAAATGTGCCAGTTTCTAGTACCAACACATGATAAGGAAGATAAACTGTAGCTACATTACTGTATTATTGTATCATTAAGCCATAAGACGAATAAATCTGTATAATAGACGTTTTTATTCGTCGTTAAAAAAACGATATTCCCAATTATAATCTTGATTTAAGAGACCTAGGTCGAATGACTATCATTATAAATAGTGATACATATTGATCTAAAATGATCTCATTTGAATTTTTGAATTATTAAATACACTTCGATTTTTAAAAAACATTGCTCAATTTACAGCTAAAAGCTGAAAGAAAAAAGAGCGGAGGATGTTTGCTGTACAATATATATTGTATATATACTAGAATTTTAAGATTCTATTCTAGGGGTAGCTTGAACTAGTAAGGTAGCAAAACTAGTATTACCAGTATTAAGTATAGTTATGTGTTACAAATAGTTGCTGCTAAAGCTAAGTACCATGTAAAATGAAGTCATTTGACTCAGTTAACTTTGCGATAAAAAAAAAATTGCGTACTACAAAAATAATGATTATTGTCAGTTCTCATTGCAAAACTTAAAATATATGATATTCTTAGGAAATTGACGATGTTACTTAACCACTGTCGAGTCAAATTTTTGAAAATATTAACAGCAATATTTTAGAATCATTAACATATTTTTTAGAGCTAGAAAAATTAAAAAAATGACTAATATGATGCAATTTTTGTCTTTTCTAATTAGGTCTTTATTTAACTTTATTTTATTTGTTTTATGAAAATGTTATTGAAATTGCACTAACTTTGAATAGTATACGTATTGCGCTCTTAAGAGTTTAATAGTTTTTTGTTTCATTCGTGCCAATGTATTTGGCGATTGTCTCACTCTGTCTACTAGTATCATATTGCCAAACTTTTTTCGTTGCCAGACATGCTTAACAACCACAGAAACGTCTGGCAAATTAATTTTATGTTTCTTGACCCTTAATGAACATAATATTAAAATTACAGACGGACTAAAATGATTTGAAATTAAAAAAAAATTAATGAATAAATTGGCGTCTGGCACATATTTGGCAGCGCCCAAAATGTCTGGCAACAAAAATGTGAATCTGGATAACTTATTCAAGTTATCATATCAAATATCAAGTCAAAAAATGGAAATTGGACTGACTAAAATGCTATAAACTAGTATCATATTGCCAGACATTTTTGCTTGCCAGACATGGTTAACAACCGCAGAAACGTCTGGCAAATTAATTTTACGTGTTTTTACCATTAACGAACATAATACTAAAATTTCAGACGGACTAAAATGATTTGAATTTTTAAAAAAATTAATAAATAAATTGGCGTCTGGCACATATTTGGCAGCGCCCAAAATGTCTGGCAACAAAAATGTGAATCTGGATAACTTATTCAAGTTATCATATCAAATATCAAGTCAAAAAATGGAAATTGGACTGACTAAAATGCTATAAACTAGTATCATATTGCCAGACATTTTTGCTTGCCAGACATGGTTAACAACCGCAGAAACGTCTGGCAAATTAATTTTACGTGTTTTTACCATTAACGAACATAATACTAAAATTTCAGACGGACTAAAATGATTTGAATTTTTAAAAAAATTAATAAATAAATTGGCGTCTGGCACATATTTAGCAGCGCCCAAAATGTCTGGCAACAAAAAATTTGAGTCTGCTGAACCTATTCGAAGTCAAAAAAACGAAAATTGGGCTGACTAAAATGCTTTCAAAATTTTGAAATCGAGCTGTACAAATTGGCTGCGCACTAATTAACGCAACCACTTCCAGCTGCCAGACGGCCCGTACCCTAACCGAGAGAGCACCAAGGACCATATACCAAAAAACCAGCCTGACTAAAATGCTTGCTCGAAAACGTTGCTGGCTCCCGTACTATAAGGTCTATTTTTTTCTCGAATCAACAATTAATAATAATTCACGAATTAAAAATTGTTATTTTTTATCCGAGTATGTTTATTTTTGGGTCAAATTAGTAAATTTTTCTATTATTGAGTAAAAATAAGCGTGCTATGTATAATATATGAAATGAAGATCGTAGATGACCAATTATAAATATTAATTCTGGAAGTTGTTTACAGTAGTAAAGTTTTACTTAAAAAAGTTGTCTTTTATAGAGATTTTGAACGAGAAGTATTTTTGGGTTAAACGTTAAAAATTATAAATTTTGCATTCAGTTTTGACTTGTTTGATTTAATTAATGATAAATAACACATTTTCTTTGTTATTTACATATTACGAAGCTATTAAATAGTAGCACGTGGTAGTGATTTTTTATAGTTACGCACACGCACTTTGTTTATATCGATGCGTTAGTTTATTCGCCATGTGGCATTTATTTATTAATGCATTTTAACTGCATATTTAATTTACCGGAAATTAAACAAGTTCTTAATAATTGTTATTATAACTCTCTTGATATCGTTATGGAAAATAAACTCATTGATTACTGGAATCGATTTACTTTTTATAAACATTTTCATCTAAAGTACGTTCTATTTATTTGTGACATCATTACAACTTAAGTTTGCTACGTCTGTATGATTAATCATAAAATATTGTATTGAAATAAAAACTGGCGAGAAGACTTATTTGACACTCCGTTCTTGTTTTAATTAAATTTGTCTGTACGCAAAATTTATACTCTACTTTTTTCGAATGCATTGTAAACAAAGATTATGTTTAATTAATTTGAAATAATGAAGTTATACAGCACAATAAATTAATCCAAACATTTGATAACGTCTTGTTTGGAGCAATCGTAAATCAAACTAAAATTAAGCATTAAAACTAATTCAATTAATTAATAAAGATTGCGGTGATAAAGGTAATCGAATATGTTTATCCTATACACTTCTTTATAATATTACTCAGCACCATTTCGCGAAATTAATTGATTTAACTATCGATAAAAATTAGGCTAAGATTTTCATGTGAGAGAACACCACTAAAATATATTTATAAATAATTGCATTGCTCAAATAAAAATACACAAGCGTATGTATATGTAATGTATACACACACACACACATATATATATATCTATATATATATATTGTTATTACTATAAAAATAATTTAAACTCTGCCACGAAGTAGTAATTAAATATATCCTTGAGAAATCATAATGTTCACTATCAGTAGTAGAAACAATACTTTACACATTGGAATATATATCGTCGGGAATTGCCCGAAATAATGAAAAGCACACATAATATGATGTTAAGGATACATAAATGATTTTATGTATCTTTAACGTGCATCATAGTATACACTTAATATCATGCACAATCGATAATTTTTATCAAATCAAATTGAGTTTTAATATGTCTAATCTCGTTATTTTATTTCTAATTTGTGTATAGGACTCTTTGGACCTCGATGAATTATTGCCACAGATAGGAGAATTTGGAAAATATCAGAAGCTATTATTATTCTTAATATGCTTGCCCGCCTGTGTACCGTGTGGTTTTTGTGCTTTCAACCAACTGTTTATGGCGGCTACCCCACAACATTGGTGTTATGTACCAGAATTAATGAACTTGGATCAGGAATTAAGACGGAAATTGATTGCTCCGATCGATGTAAGTTTGAAGAGTATTGCAAAAGTTATAAATTATATCCTAATCCTTTCGCTACCAGCGTCGTCTATAGGCGACATCCGCTTGAGAACCGTCTATGGGCCTCTGTGTACGAGTGTCGTCTATGGGCGACATCCAATGTGTCGACTCACTCTGAGTTAAATTATTGAACAGTATAATTTCTTATTGTAATATATAATTTCTTAGAATAGTAAATTTTATTTTTTTATATATTTCATTGATAATGTTTGGAAAATATTTAGGCATATTTTGTACTTGGGAGAATCGCATAAAAGAGTTACTCCTGCGGAAAATAATTTTTTAGCGAAAGGGTTAATCTTGTAAACTTTTTTTATGGAAAACTAAGTTTTTCATACATTGTTTAATGATAATCGATTATTAAACAACTAAAAACTAGAATAATTAAATAATTATATTTTTTTCATACTAATCTCTATTACCAAAATGCCAAAGTTAATTTGACCGTTAATATTGTTTTCATTTTTATCACTACATAGCTGAATGTTGTTTAAGTTCAGTTTGAGTGCGTTAGACTGATGTTATTTACAAAACTTTAATTGTTTTCATTTTTAATTTATTATGGAAACAAATTGCTTTTGCTATTCAGTGTAATAATAACGTTCATACCATTGTGTAATGAGTCACTTTCATGACATGTATAATTTTAAGTATAGATAATAAGTAATTAACTGTGATTATTATTTAATTTGTAAATTGACAAATCTTTTAATTTTTTTTAAATGCTATTTTTTACTTCTACATTACAGATACATTTATATTACATTTATTAACTAAACTTACCGACCTCAAATACTATTATGTGCTCTCAATATTTTTTTTATTCTTAAATATGATAGTTGAAAATGCGAGTTAAATTTAAATTTTGTAATTATATTTATTAGCTTTATTAACTCTCTTGTTTTTAATTATTATTATATAATTTATTAGAAATAAGACATTATTCTTTTTGCGTTGATTCTAAAAAATTGCGTGTCATTGTTTCTTCACGCTATTTAAAGATAATTATATACCGAGAGACAAATTTTAATTTTTATTATTAAACTATAGAATGCACATGGATCACTCAGCAAATGCAAACGTTATGATGTTAATTATACTGAAATTCTGACGAGCAAAGAATTTAGTGATATAAATCCGAATTCCAGTTGGCCAGTGATTAATTGTGACAAAGGCTGGGAGTATGATACAACTCAAGTTGAATCGTCTGTCGTAATAGATGTAAGTTTTGTTCGTATAATTTTTAATTCATATCTGTAAACGATACATATACTTCTAATATTCTTCCTCAGTTTGATTTGGTATGTGATCGTGCCATATACCCAACATTGGGTCTAGTTGCGTTAAATGCTGGTGGACTGGTAGGTGTTTACGCTTTTGGATGGTTAAGTGATCGTTTTGGGAGACGATCAACATATTTTACTTGTTTGGCCACACTTCTTGTTGGTAGTGTATTAACATCTGTTTCTCGAGATTTTAGAACTTGGGCCGCCAGCAGGGCTATCGTTGGACTTACTATTCCCGCTGTTTATCAGATTCCTTTTATTATAGGTATAATTTATTATTTTAGTAATTGATGTATTATCATGTATTTCATGTTTTTAACAATATTTCAGCTTTGGAACTGGTCGGTCCTAAATATCGTGCTTTTGTAACTGTTCTAACGTGCACTTTTTACACTTTCGGAGTTATGATTCTGGCCGGCGTAACTTACTATATACGAGATTGGACAACCATGAGTTTAGCTACATCAGTGCCGTTTATATCATTTTTCTTATATGCATTTTTTCTACCAGAATCTCCTAGATGGTTATTAGCGAATGGAAAGCTCAATGAAGCTTTAACAATTTTACAAACGTTAGCAAGTGTAAATAAACGAACCATCCCAGAAAGTTTTTTAAACCGTTTGCAAAATTTGAATAAACTTCAGGTAAAACAAAAAGAAAAACAGCCAGGAGCTCTTTCTTTGTGCAAAACGCCAAATATGAGATTGAAGACGATACTAATTACTTTAAATTGGTTTGCAAATGAAACTGTATACATTGGATTAAGTTATTATGGACCGCAATTGGGTAGCGATCCTTACGTGAGTTTTCTTCTTGCATCATTAGTTGAAATACCAAGTTACGTGGTTTGCTGGTTTCTTATGGACAAATGGGGAAGAAGATGGCCTTTGTGCCTAGGCATGATTTTGGCAGGAATTTTGTCTTCGATTACAGTTCTACTTCCAGCAGGTTAACTTTTAGTATGTATAATATTAACGATTAAAAACTGAAAGTTATTTGATTTCAGATGCGGTTATTACAACCTTGGTTTTGTACCTTCTTGCAAAATCCGCTATATCTGCATCATTTTTGATTATTTACCCTTTTGCTGGGGAATTGTATCCTACTCAAGTTCGAGGAGTCGGTATAGGAACATCTTCTTACATCGGAGGACTTGGCTTAATAGCAATACCATTCATAACTTACTTAGTAATATTTTTTTAAAAAACATATATTTATATAATGCATAACAGAATTTTACTTGAATTGAATTTGGAAATTTTAGGGTGTGGAAAACCTTATTTTACCTTTGGTAATAATGGGTGCGGTATCTATTTTTGGTGGAATTGCTGGTTTACGTCTTCCTGAAACTTTACATCAAAAATTACCTCAAACTTTAGAAGAAGGAGAAGCATTTGGTTCTGATTGGTCTGTTGCACAATGCACGGAATGCATTCCCAAGCGGTACTCGTATGCCTTCTGTTTTAATTTTCTGAATGATTTTAGTGATTACTCAGTAATAAATTCGTTGATTTTTTTAGGATTAAACCCGTTGAATCTATCAATGACAGTTTGTTTGGCAGCAGAGCAACAGTATCAACTATAGCTGAAGAATATCATAAGCAAATTTCGCATTTATAGCTAAATTTAAGATTGCTTCAATATAGATTAGGTTTTGTTATTATTTAACAGAAACCCTTTAATTAGCTTTAACTATTATACTATTGTTTAATATATTTATGAACTATTGTTATGATATGGCTATTTATGAATACCAATATGAAATATTTTCCTATTGTATATATTGTTGGTGTACTACCTGAAGCAGGTTTATGATAAGCGAGCTCTGCATTTTCTTCAGTTTCCTTCTTTAATTATTAGATTAGAGTTTAATACACACACACACATATATATATACATTATACATATATATATATATATATATATATTTAAGTATATATATATTCACTTGATAATTACTTGTTCACTTTTTTTACACATATGTAGGACTATCTAAATGAAGAATCACATCTTATACTATCATGCACAACTTAGTAGAAGGTTCCATCATGCACTAATATCATATAGGCGAACATAGTTTATGGATTAGGTAACTATAACTACATTATTATTTCTATTTCATTTACACTTCGATTTATATATGCGATCAAATATTTTAAGTATTTTTGGATTGAATTGTCACAAATGTTTTATGTCAGCATCAAGATGCTACAAATACAGATTGTTGAGAATTTTGTTTAGGAATACTACTTTCATATGATATAAAAACAACAAAACATGCGTATGATATTTCTATATCTATATCTATTTTCCCTGTTATTGTGTTTAATATTGTCTTTGTTCAAACTATTACTAATACTTATCTAAAGTTAAACAACAAATCTATTAGTTGCTTTATTATATTGATATCAATTCAGTTAAAACAGCCGGAAAAAATATTTACGTGACCTTTAATTCTTTATTTACGTAAGTAAAGTGAGCTTTACTTCGTGACGAAAAAGTTTATTTAAACAGAAAATCTGATTTGCTACTTTTATATTTAATTAATTTTCAAGCCTCAGGTCATTTGGCGTCGAGGTTTATTGAAAATTTATATTTTAACTATTAACTTTGATGGCAATACTATGTCTGAATTTTTACCTTGCTAATGCTTACTTACTCATTACCTGTTTGGTTTGCCAATTGCTTAGGCATATTTAAATGATGGAATTTGTTTAGTTTTCAAACTTCGAAGAGCAACTTAAGTCATACTAGTGCAAAAATCTTCTGTGTTTTGAGTAGTTTTTCATAGGAAGGAAGGAATTAATAATTAATTACAATATTCCAAAGTTTTTCACATTGCAAAATACCAAAAACTACTGTATTGATTATTATTATCTAGGCTTAATATATGTTATATGTTATAACCACATTCGATACTTTATGAGATCATCATTTTATTTTTTTGAATATTTTACTAATTATGTATTGCGTGGTAACTAATAATCAAAAACATTCGATTAATATTATTTACAAACAGATGTTAATCTCAGACAATTTTATATATTTGTTCACTAGTTGGTACAACAATGGATGGTACGACTAAGGCGACTTTAATCGTACATTTTTGAAAACGTAAAAATACGTATTTGATTGAAAAAATAAAAATTAGTTATTGTTAATCATTAGACAACAAAATAAAATTTCAGTAAATGCCAAAGATTTTGTTATATTTTAATTGCACTAAATATTACAGAATTATTTTGTTAGGTATAGAACTTTAGCAACGGCACCTGATATATTCATAAGCAAAAAGAGCAATTGGTGAAAAGTGAAAAGTAAATAGATTGATTGTGCTAATATTATAAACAAACAAATATTACATCTATTATTAATTGCATGAACAAATAATGATCTCTCAAAACACACTTCTAGTTTTAAAAATTTTAAACGCAATGGTTTGATCTCTTGTCCATTATCTCGTTGGTATGGATATCTTAAAGTTTATCTTTTAATTTATTTAATTAAAAAATAATGAATAAGCTCTTACCTTTGAAATTAAATTCACGCTAATATTTCTAACTATAATTTCTACATTTTTTATTACTCACTTATTCTTTCATGTTTGTTCTCTACTAATTTTGTTCAACTTTTTGTAGCCATTAATTTTTTTATATAAACCAAAAATTGTTTTATGTTATTTATATGAATTTTGCCTGCCTAAATTGACATTTTGTTCGATCTTTTCAGTTAACATGATGTACCTCTTACACCGCTATTTGGGTTCAGCATTTCGAAGGAGAAATTTTGGGTGTATACAATTTGTCGATGAGTTAATTAACAGTTCACCTTCTTCATTAATCATAATGATGAACTTTCATTTGCCAATTTATGGATGTTGGATTGCCTTTGAGGTATGTTGGCCAAAGTTGTTTGATTTTTTAAAATATAGATTTAAGTCTACATGGGTAAAGTAACATCCAACCGTTATGCTAATACATTTATATTCATGCTCACTTAATGGCATTGCATAACAAGGAAGAATGCTGATATTAAAAATGAGAAAATGGGTGGTATTCGACCTGAATGAAACATTGAAAACAAATTCAAAATCACTTTATAAATTTAAATAACGAATTTTGATTTCAAAATATTTTACTTTTTATATTAATAGGCTCTTAAAAATAAACTGATAAACTAAATTAATTATAAAATATCAACAAAAAAGTTTTAAATGAAACACTAATTTTAATATATTATTTGTGTGCATTTAATTATGTTATAATATATTATTCTGTATCACTAGTAATATAATATGCAATCTGTAATATATTATTAAATTTAATAACAACTACATTAATTATATATAAGTATACAACACCAAAATTACAATTAATTAAAGTTTTGTCATGATCTAATATAATAATAATAAAACATACATTTACAGAATTAAATAATCTAAGATATGTATGTATGCATTGTTTTAAACTCAGGCAAGGTAATAATGTCGACATATAATATTTCTTACTCACTAAATACACTCTTCATAATTAATGGTACATTTATTAAAATATATTGGTATAATTGGTAACTCATGGTAATCGAATGGCGAACGATTAAAGCACGTATAAAATTCTTTTGAAAGTACAAACGATTTTATAGATTCATCACTATTTCAAACCTTAGTCATACTATTTCAATCCTAAGTACTCATTAGTTAACTAATATAAATTGACCGTCACATCGCATTGGATTATATGATAAATATAATGTCTTCATATATTTAGCGATTTTCATGAAATACAATCAAATATTTATCACAAGGATTCTACTAAACAAATAAAATCAATTTTAATTACGTATTAAGGGTTCAAATTTAGTGCATTGAATGATAGGAGTTATGAAAATTATGAAATTCTTTCTTCATCCGCATTCACTCGTATATTTTATTTTATACAAGCAAATTTTGAGTTTTACATGATAAGGCCTCGAATGTGAAATTATCAATCTTAAAGCATTATATATAGGCTGGACACAATTTAAGGCGTGTGTATTTAAGATACTGAGAATAAGAGGATTCTTAGATTGATTCATGGTTTATTATATGTTTTAGAATGAAAACATCTATTTATGACATTGGGAGCATAGCGTTTTGAAAACATTTGGGATATAGAAATTTTAGTACATAAACAATATAATTATAAATAAATATTTGAGATCGAAACATATTTTTCTTAAACTTTTAGATAAACAAAATATACATTCACAAATCGCAGCATACGCTCCCATTTTTGTACCCATTCCTAAACAATTTTGTTTAAATTTGGTCTTTAAAACTACCTTATTCGTAAAAAATATTCTGTGGGCAATTGCATATCCATTTTCCAATATTTGTAAATTATATTTGTTCTGATGCTACACAGATTGGACGTCTGAATTAGAGTAAAATTCTTAACTATGATTTACATGGCACGTCATTTAAGTTTATAATCATCATGTGGTTTATGGCATTTTTTTTGACGAATTGTTATTGGAAGTTGCGTCAGGCAAGTTTGAAAATAATAATATCGACGCTCAAGTTTTGGTTACGCTACCACAGAATGTAAAAACCGAAAGTAAATTTTAATTTTTGTAAAAATAATCCAATTCAAATTTGACAAACCAGTCTTACTATCTTATTTCTTACAATCTACATATGTAAATAATCTTATTAAATATCTTTCTTTCATTCTATTACTCCTCCTCAGTCTATTCAGTTCTCATTTCTCAGCTCCACGATAGGTTACTTAAAGGCGACGTTAATGTATTTAGAAATTTGAATTATAAAATATATAAATTATTTTGTTGAAATATTTTTTCAAATCCATATTATTTATTTATGTATATTATATTAATTCATAGGCATGCCTTCCTGCATTACAATATTTTTCTGGCATGTTTTTCTCTGTCGATAGTAAATTATCTATATTTTGAGTTAATACTGGAACGGAAATCACAAGAAATTACATGGGTATAAAAAAATAAGTAAAACTATTCAAGAAAGATGCATTTTGTAACCATATCGAAAAAAAGAACTTTTATTTTATATTTACTTAAACAAAATTTAATTTTGAAGAATTTTATCATTAACTATCTATAAAATAATTTTTTAAATATAATTTGCACCGATTTTTCAATCACAATTTACAATAAGATTTTAATTAATTTCAAATCAATAAAATAATATTATTGCTGGTAACTGGAGATTTATGAACTAACAATAAGTGTTAAACAATATTTTATACAATTTAAACTGTCTAAATTCATAAAAATATTTTTAATTCTTTATTATTTTATATAATCGAAAATAAAAATAGAATTTCTAATTCTGGTAATTCTAGCACTCTGACTAGTGTTTTTATCGCATGTGTTTCATAATTTTATAGTAAAAGTATAGTGATATTTTTATAATATGATCTAACAGATTCAATAAAATGGTAACTTATTGCAAGAAAATTTAATTCATGCTTAAATATACAATGGTAAAATATATTGCTTATTTATCCGTGTGTCTAATATCTGTTACCATTGCATATTAATGCACGCGTGTATGTATATAGATAAAAGATGTTAATCTGTATGATTTCGAAGCCATTTTATATCTCTATATTGGTTTATTTATTCTAAAAATATATATTAAGTTCGCAATCAATAGATCATTTCTATCAAATTTTGTACTTTGTCAAGTCTACTGTAGACTTTATATCAATGTATATATATACATATATATATATATATATATATATATATATATATATATATATTTTTATTATTAAATTCTAAGCTTATAAACGTTAAAATAATTTTTTAGTTTCTCTTTTTGTGCTATGAA
The DNA here is from genome assembly GCF_003426905.1 of Ctenocephalides felis. NCBI lineage: Eukaryota > Metazoa > Arthropoda > Insecta > Siphonaptera > Pulicidae > Ctenocephalides > Ctenocephalides felis. Next base: position 24,508,511 of record NW_020537758.1, on the reverse strand, counting down.
TATTATATTAAAAAAATAACATTTAACAATCATGATTTGAAAAACAAAGCTATTACAACATACCTTTAAATTATGACACGCACTGAATATAAAATATATGTTTCTAATTACTACTAGGTTTATATGTTGATGATGATATTTCACGTTTTCTATAACATAGTATTATCATTGAGAAGCACAACACCATACAAATAAATTACAATTATAAACAAATGCAATATTTGAAATCAATAAGTACAGCAAAAATAATTGCATTTGATATATAACATAGTGCGCACATTGAGTTTATACATTTAACTACACTTAAAACAATCATAATAAACTGTCTTCCATCGAGGTTGCATTCGTATGCAGAATTACAATTAGAGAGATCGAAATTTTAATGAATTTGATTAATCATGGGCTAAAATGGTAAACTGGCAACGAACATGTTTTCAATGAGAGGCGGTGCTGGAACTAAGTCTTCGAGTTTTAGGTAAAATATTCGCTGAAGACCTTGCACGCTCAGCGACCTCAGCTCGGGAAGTTTGCCTAGTAAGCGGCTGAAGTAATGGGCCTTGCGTTGGGCTTCCGCGTTGTATGTCACGTGGTCACGCAGAGAGCTTATGATTTTCATTTGCAACTGTTCGACTTTTCGCGGCTCTTTCAGACCGTGCCTTTCTGTAAGCAAAACGAATCGATTTTAAAAGTTTGTTTTTTATATATAAACATGATTAAAATTTCATAAATAATTAATGCATCGCTAATGTACGTATATGTTCAAAATGTATAATTTACCTGTAACCAGTGTGAGGGCACATAAGCAGGCGAAAGCTGAGATATCAATTTCCATGGAGTGCAAACTGTCACTGAAGTCTAAAATAGCGTGTAACCAGTCACCGAATGAACGCTGACACTGCTGCTTATCCAGAACCACACCATTGCAAAATATCATTTTAGTATCATGCGCTCGCGTTCGGTACGATAATCGCAATACGAATAATTCTAGTGATGCACTTTGAAACAAAAGCTCTTGATCCTCTGTATTGAGATCTGTAAATCCTGGTAATTTATCGGCAAAATGACGTATGACATCTACAGATGTTGTTAATAAAGCGTAGAACTGTTGTACTTTATCAGCTTCACAAATTGTGGGTTCCACAGGTGCAGGTTCACGATATAAGGAATAATCTAGGCTTGCTAAGTCAGGTGTTGTGTCCACATGTGCTCTTACCAACGCTGTGATCATGGAAACAGGCGGCGATGGAGGCGATTCTTGCGGAGATTTGGGTTTAGATGGTAATCGACCACGTCTTCCTTTTAAAGAATCTGTGCGAACTACTTCTTTGACCATACCTACGGCTAAACATTTTTGGAATCGGCAAAATTGACACCTATTTCGACGCCTTTTATCTACCGGGCAAGCTTTGTCTGCCAGACAAACGTATTTCGAACCTTTTTGGACTGTTCTTTTAAAGAAACCTTTACAACCTTCGCATGTTCGAACACCGTAATGCTGGCAAGCGGCCGTGTCTCCGCATACAGCGCACAGTTGTGATGGACTCTGTGGCGGGCATCCCGGCGAAGAAGATGCGGATGACGATGCGCTCAGGGCTGGTGGTGGTCGCGGTGCAGGACTCTCACTGCTGCTGGTGGACTCAGACCTTTGGAGCGGCAGTGACGCTCGTCTCTGCCTCGCTGTTAAAGCCGTTCCTGCGGGGACTATGGAAATTGGCGGAACAGCACCGGTAGGGAATGTAGGTAATGAATATGAGTTTTGGGGATTAATAGCGTGCGTTTCATATCCCGAATGGGGCGACTGATAATATCCGGGAGTATATTGATGTGCGTGCGGACTCGAATATTCGTAAACTGGCGTTTGCATATGGTGGTGGTGATGGTGATGATGATGATGATATCCAGCTGTCTGTACGTTAAAACAGTCTTCGTCCATCTTAATGTTCAACTGATCTGCAGTCGGCGAATACCTAACAGAATAAGTTTCTTGAAAACTAGGTAATGTTTGAGGTGACGTCGAACCGCTTTGTTGCTGTTGGTCTTGCTGTTGTGGTGGTGCTGTAGCTTGTTGAGGCGGTGGTTGCTGTGGCGGGGGCAGTTGTTGTTGTGTCTGAAAAACCACTTCAGGAAACGATTCTAAATCTTCGTTGAGAACGCTGGATGAAATGTCGCCATACGGTGTTGAAATAAGATCAGCAAAGTTGCTGGTGCCGAAATTTGTCTAAAAAATAATAACAACATTATTAGAAAATGACAAATGAACAAAAGAACAAAATCAAAATTATCGTGGAAATTATTTATTTCATAATAGAGTAAGGAACTAATGAAATTACAAATCAATCATATCAGCGCCATTGAAAGTTATTTCTAAGCAAAATCAATCAATCTTATACACATTTAACGATAAGATAGGAATATTTGAGTCATCACACGCAAGACCACTTTCGAAATAAATTTTAGACAGTTCATCTCATTCAATCGTTTTCACAATCACGATTTCAACTTAAGTGTTAACATGCACAACGATTCACATATATATAAGTTTTGTCATTTTTCTTATCGGTTCGATATATTACAAATTAGTCTATGCGGTTCATGCCGTTGTAGAAGTCGTCTCTGATGGATTTCTACGTGTCTGGTTTGTGTAACAGTTGTACTGTATGCGCTATATTTTCCGCGCATAGTTCAATCGTGGGCGTGTTTCATATTGTAAGTGGAATAGGCGGGAACGTCCATGAGGTTCGTTTCTTGAACACATTTCATGCTTTGCGTGATTCTTGTGTTTTTCAAGCTAATTCCTATTTCATGTACTCGACCAGCATATACGATTTCTTGAACGAAGAATCTGCCGCATGTTACAAGTGCTTTGAATTTTACAGCTGCCGCGAATATATTGCTGATATATATATATATATATATATATATATATTAGGGTGGTCCTTAAAATGGTCATGCGCTCTATCTAAACGTTAATATTAAGAGCTAAAACTTTCAGAGAATTGTTTTTTATCTATTTGGAACCATTTGAGCCCCTGGGAGCAAGGAAATTCGAAAATGACCATTTTAAGGACCACCCTAATATATATATATATATATATATATATATATATATATTTCTGAACCCTATTTTTGCTCGGCTTCAGTCTCTACATATAAATGATCAAAATCATTTATACAGGAGAGATAACATCTTCTAAAGATTAGATATCTATAAATTACCCTTCTGTTTGATAAACATGGTTAACGGTATATACAGGACACCCAGTTTGAATAGTCTTTTGAAGTTGTTTCTATAATTAAATTCAAGACACTTTGAAATATGATGATTTTAATAATGACAAAAAAATCCAATCATTTGCAAAATTTACGAAAATAATCTAATAAAAAATAATCTTTTATAATATTTTAAATAATAAAGCAAAGATTGGTTAACCCGTTTTACCTTATAACATTTTGAAAAAAACAGCCTAACATGCAATATATAATTTGATTTCATTTAATTCAATCGTAAAAGGTGAACCTTACAGAATTTTCGCTAATGGTCGCCTATCAGAGTTTACCATGATTTGTAATTTGCGTAAAAATGCGCACCTAGTGTAATAACCGTTCGTTTGACCATTGATTTTACAATTTTGAGTCATAATTATTGTCCATTGAGAAGCTAATAATATATTCAAACGCTATTCAGGTAATAAAACTTGCACTGCATTGATCTATTATTGCCACACACTGTATTCAGGTAGACCTAAGAGCGTTAAAAGTTGTGTAATCACAAAAGTAGAAAATTATAGTGCTGAGACGCGATTCCATTACAATGGTTCGGAATATTCAGGTGGTTCTTTTTTATCTCGGTGCTAGTTGAGTATTTTTTGCAATCAGGCTGGGTTCAGTCGTGCTTTACTTTGGTATACTACTATTGTTCATTTGTCGTATAGTTTTTGAGAATTGGGGTTAAAACTTTTAATTTTAAACCTATATCTATAAACTATCGTCTTGACAAAACAATACGAGTTAATCAAAGAACAAATTTGGAATATATATTTTTAAAACAAGGATATATAATAACAACCAAGTTACAAAAATTTGAAAATTTATAAGTACTATGTAAAGGGTAGCATATGTGAATGTTTTGAATGTGCAGCGGGCATGATCAAAATTGTCAATTGATGACACAAACACACACACACACACACACACATATATATATATGTATATATAATTATATAATTTGTTCAACTATAAATTAAAATAACCTCTCACCTGTGTTTGCAAAAGTAGCATGCTTGTATTGACCGTTGGGTTGACGTTTTGCGATTCGTTCGAATCCTGCACCACCGGAGGACCCACTGGGACTGGACAGGCACGGGTGCCCGGGCACACCTGATAGGAACCTGCAATCGAAGTAATATATAAAACACAAATTTCAATTTAATTTTTATCATTCGGTTTGTCATTCTACACTTGGAAAATTGTACCATTTTGCATCATGGGATCATATCAGGTATACTAGTATCCACCAAACTAAAACTTTTGATTAAACATAAATTAAGCACTTAACACAACTTACTAAATTTAGATACTAAATTTTATGAAATTTATTTTTAAAATGATTTTTGCAATTTGATTGTATTCTTCGATGCTTTCGTGTCAAAATGAAGACTTCTACAGAAGGAGCTCAGCTTTATATGAGTTGCTAGTTCATACTAAGGTTTTATGATATTAAATATTACAGTAAGGATAACAATAGCTCAGTATGAGCAAAATCCAGTGCCGTGGTTATCTACGATACCATCAAAATCATTTAAAACTTTGCTAGTACTGGGGGTTGAATTCGGCTAGCGCGTGTTAACGGGGCGCAAAAGTGGTTGAACCTACCCTTTGTTGATAATAACACATCAGTGAGATAAATGATAATAAATGAATATGAAAATTCAGTTATTGAATCAGATGTTGTATCATGCTTTCGTACTTCTTTATAAGTTGAAATTCATGTATCCGTTTATATTTAAAATTATAAAATTGTCTTGTTATAAGAATATTAAATTTTTTATTGTTTACATTTTTTAAATATCTTTTTGTTTTAGTTGATCTGCATAGGTTACATATGCATCATTAAATATTTTAGCTTTGCGATTCTTACAAATTTTGCAATGTTTCAGCTGCATTTTAGAAATTTTCGCCGCTACTGGTATATAAATATGCTCATATGTATATAAACCAAGTTATAATAGATAATATTGGAAAATCGAAGACTTTGGAGTTTAAACATCAATATCTTTCAATATGAAATTAAATATCGCATTAAAAAAATCTATTCATAATTTGATTTTGTTGTAACATTATTTTAATATAAATGATTTGTGCGTTATAAATTCACAACTTCTTATATTATAAAAAAAACATTATTTCTCATTTATGCACAACATTATTCAGTTTTTATGGTAATAACTTATCAGAATTACCAGTCGAATAACGGTACTCTATCGACACTAGACGTCCTTGCTTGCTATGGATTTTTTTCATTGAAGGCCGACGATATATAGTAATTTAATTGACTTAATGAAAATTTAATAAATGTTTTATATGCTGTCCTGATCTTCAAAACAGAGACCCGTCGCAAACTGGCTGACCCAAAATTTTTTAGGCTCTGGATACTTATAAGGCGTTTTCATAAAACTCATTGTAAGGAGTTTTCATAAATATATATATATATATATACATATATATATATGTATATATAAATAGGTTTGAGTTTCTCAGCCATAAAAAATTATACATACAGCGCTAAATGATTTACCACTTTACCAATAAAAAACGTAATGTATTCTATAAATGGCTACTTATTGCGTATGCACAAAGCTTGCAACTTTGTCAGCATTTTATTTAAATCTTCCACAGTTTTGTTCAAATTACCATGTCTGCCAGATGACGTGTTTTCAACATTTCACTTGCTTTATTTGTTTTTACTTTATATAATAATGGTTATAAGTGTGATCTGTAATAAAAACTATCGAATGTGGTTGAAACATATGCTCGAGGGCTTCATACTTATGTACAAAAACCGTTTAGTATAAATATTAATAGGTAGTAATATCGTAGGGCAGGTCCGTGAGCTGAGCTAAACTCAATTCAATTCAGAAAAGAATAGTGTGAGAGATTTCCCATTACCATTTCATATCGCGATTGGAAACAAATTTTTGATCTATATTTTCAAGTAAAAATGGACATCTCTGCTGCACGATATCAAGTTGTTCAGAGCGGTGGCTCAAACTTGCGACCCTCAAATACACACGCGCCATGGAATACCTATTATTGAACAATATTGATTATTTTTTAACACCGATTTATAAATATTTTCTGTTCAATAAATGATATAGAGAATCATTAATTATTGAATACGGTAGTTAGAGCTGAACTTTTTTTTAATAATATTTCATAATAATAATCCAACAACAATTAATTATCCTAATCAAATTAGATACACCGCTATCTCATCTCAAAGATCGTACAGCTGATACATCCCATGTATCAATATTTATTTACGCGTTGTCAGAATGAATTATTCAACAAAATCGCGCATATCATTGCTCATAATTACATATTCAGACACAACGGATACTATTATAAATATTCGACCGTTTAGCGATTATATGCAAGTTGTGTCAAAAGAATACAAACAGCTAGAAAAAAAATTAAGTATAGAAACCATATTGTGCAAATGAGCAACATGGCGTAATAGTCTAGAAGATTTCGTGAAAGCAGTTATAAAAAACTAAGTAGGTCCATCACCGGTTATTCATCTCGACATATGATGCGATAATAGCAAACAAAATTGCGATTTTACTTTCGTTTCGATAATTATGCGTTGTGCAATAAATAATACTATGAAAGTTTTTTTTATATTTATGTTTTTATTATATGTTTACATTTGCAAATTTCGCCAACGCGACAACCCGATTTGTAAATATTTATGACATACTATTTCTGTATCCATATAGCACCTCGTTATAGAAAATAAAAAATGGATTGATTTTATTCAACATATATATATATATATATATATATATATATATATTCATCGGGCATAAAATCAGTAAAAAGTATAAATTTCTTTAAAAATTTATCCACAAATCCATAAGTTTTGCCACCATTTCTAGCCTTTATGTTTATTCTAATATTCAAAATAGAGACAGCAATTATACATGCTATGAGGATATGGAGATGTAATGAAAAGATGTGCAAAACGATAAGCATTTTGGCACATAGTAATAAATTTTTAATTACAATCCAAAAAACAGATATTTGTGTCACACATCGTACCTAGCTCATTTCGTTTGTTTATTACTCTTTCATTACAAACTATTTATTCTTCTCTCGTTATTCATCAATAATATTGATTCATTATCATAGATATGGTCTATGTTCATTTTCATATTAAAATGTAGTATTTGTTTTAGTTTCAAAGCGCTGTAAACAAATCATGAGGTGATTAAATTTTCCGATGATGTAGCTGAAAATGCTTACGAGCCGAAACGGCACTAGATTGCTTCCTTTCTTTAATAAATCGTGTTTTTATGAAAGAAATTATCACTATAGTATGATAATAAAACTATTATGCTTTTATATTACTATTTGATAGTAAAGCTAATTTTGATATAATTTATTGAATTTTATCCTAATTCTCAAAATTTTAAAATGAATGTATCGTATATATTGGTTACACTCATATAGAATGTCTCATATAGAAATTATTAAATATTATCGAATTTCTTCATTTTCAGTAATTTTACTTCTATTTTGCAAACGACTTATGCAGATTTTGCACCCAGATAGCCCTTGTAAGATTTTCTTCTCTCGCACGTTCATTGCAGTAATGCTATCGACGAACGTTTCGTAACATTACATATAACACATTTACATAAATCGCATTTGGTAGGCCTCCTCGTGTTCATGTGAATGTATATAAACTTAATGCGATAATTATCTCATTTAATGCATTCCCATGCATAATGTCTACATAATTTTAGGTGCGTTTTTTCAGCAGAAATATTTATCTGCGTGGTCTATCGCAATTCATCGCAAACTGAATAGCAACCGTGAATTACAGGTCATTTGACTTCAAATTATCATATTTAATAATTTATGATTGACTTATCGGTGGATCACAATATTATTATAAATATATATATATATATATATATATATATATATAATAACAATGCTGGAATACTATTTCTAATTAGTATTTCATTAGTATCTTCCGAATGTTTCCATGCAAGCACACGCAAATGCATATTTTGCCTTTTTCCAAGAACGCAAACAAAACACGAAATGTATTATTAATATAATAATGTTAATAATATATTATTGTAATGTTACAAGAGTTATTTCATAAATGGAATGAATATATTTTCACAGAAAATGCAAATTCGTTTCAATGATGCAAAACCATAAACACTATTATATAAACATACACACATACACACATATATATATATATATATATAGATATATATATATATATATATATATATATATATTCATTAATTTTATAGATTTTCCCCTTGATCATATCAGCACAATATGATTCAAATTAACCGAGTCTATTAAATAGATTTATTCGTTGCGCAGATGTTGAAGCAAATTCTTCGTATCGCCCTTTTATATAACTGATTATTATCCGTGAAAATCTTGATAATTAAGGGGTTATCATCCCCATATCTAACGAGGATATTTGAGAAGTTAATATGGAGTTATTTTTTAGGCAAATGCAAGTTTGTCAGCTATGATGCATTTACGATTAATTATAAAAGATAATTGACAGTAAACAATTATAATTACTAAACGGTTGATATCTGACATAAGCTATGTATTGAATGCATAATTATGTAGAGTCATTTTATCGGATATATATATATATATATATATATATATATATATATCCATCACTACACTTGCTTTGTAACCTTGATCAGTGTCCATAATGCATCGCTATTAATAACATAAAATATATGAGGGCAATATGTGCTCCTTCAATTTCTCGTTGTTAATATAATAGTATATTATTATTTTACACAAATTTAGTGTTCAATCAATTTTACATCATAATTAAATTTTTCTGTTGTTTTTCCTGGTTTGATTACTGAATGATGACACACATCAAGTGTCGAAACGTTTAATGGAATAAATAATTTTGTTATTTAATCTTTTTTCAATTCGACGATTGGGCTGCAAAAATATTACAAATATATATATATATATATATATATATATATATATATATATTAAATTCGGAAGGATTACATCAAAAAAGATAATTAATAATTGTGCGGGACGACTTACATGATACGAAAACTATACTATTGCTTAAAATCACTTCATAGTTGAAGAAGTATCATTTTGTTTGTTGATACTGTTTTGGTACATTCAAATACAATTTTTGTTGTAATGTCCTGAATATTTTGCTTAACATATCTTAACATTACCTATAAAATATATAATAAAAAAAACTTTATAAAACTGTATTTATATGTATTGGGTCAGTTAGGTCGGTTATCATTTGAAACTGGGCTGTTGGTGCAGATACGCGCATTGGCAGGCGTCTCTCGCAACGCCCCAGGTTGCGTTACCAGCTTGACCCCTTGCGGGCGGTCAAACGCGTACGGTGACTTCGAACAGCTTTTACTCCCAACAGTTCTATAAATTCCAAGAAGTTTTTCATAAAATTCAATGGACTTCTTTATTCTACTTGATAGAAAATGGTATTGATATGAAAATAATCATTGCACATAAAAATTCATGGCAAGCAACGTAGGAATTTGATATCTATATTCAATTTGCAATCAAAATTATACTGAAAATAAACTTGCTTTATTAACGCACCAATTTCAATTTTTTATAAGTTCATTATATTGTTCGATTTAATTAATTATCGCCGAAATTGATTTATGTTGTGATCGAATCCAATGTCAACGCGCCGCGCCGGAGTTTATATCGTCGGTGATGGAATAAGGGAAAGCTTTAGGAGAGGAAGAGAAACCGTGAGATAGTAAAGACTAATCAGAAACGTACACTCATACATGCGAAATCTCGACGTGCAGATAAGCAAATATATGACAACGGATTTATTAGGATATTGATAAGTGAAAATTTTAGCAAATCGACTCGATTTTCGTAACGATCGACTGGTTTCAATTTTACGATCATGAGCAGCTATATTTGATACAATGATGCTATATAAGTGTTACGCCAAGTGTTTTTAGAAAACTTCATATCAAAACTTAAAGCAGGCACTTTTTCATTATTATACAATTATTATCACATGCAAAAGTATAAAAAGTAAAATTAAAAAACGACTTTAAAATCTGGAGCTTCTGACCAACTTGGTCTTGGCAGTGTTCCGGCGGAACTTTCTGGCATGTGAATTTGGGCGAAACCAGCAATTTATAATTTTTTTGTCATTTTACTTTGATTATATAAGCAATCGATTATTTTGCTATTTGGGTAATATAATTTTTCAAGTGCAATGTTCTATGTATTTGTGCGAAATATTACTTTAGGATGTTTAGACATTCAAATATTATTAATAACAAATATATAATAATAGATCATCAGTTTAAGCTCATCTTTTTTAGCTTACATTAAAATTTTGAATTTGTACAATATTGTAAAGATTTGACGAGGGCTTCCTGTATTTAATCCTAATTTGCAATTTAAAGATCAACACATACTGCAAAAGAAATAGTTCTTTCTATTTACTCATTTATGGTGCGGATTGCTGGGATTAATTAATTATTTAGAGGACTGTAAGTGGGAATTATCTGGTCAGCATAAAAAAGTGAATATGAGCAACTATTTTTATGCTATATACTATGATCTTTAATTCACAAGCTCAAACTATAATTCCTTTGGCTAGACTGTTATACATATAATAAAGTACAGGTGTTTATATGAATACTTCCTACTTCGAAGGATCTCAGGTTAAATACAAAAGCTCTGCTCAAACTTTGACCACAATACAGATTCCAATTTATTTGCAGCCAATTTATTATTTTGTAATTTTTATAATTGCCAACAGAATTACTTCGTTCAATGAGATGAAATAAACAAAATAATACAGACATTGTTTGAAACTTATTATTAGTACTGCCGAATAAGTTCAATTTCTACTTAATTGAACTATTTCGTAACTATGCAACAAACTATGTATCTATTAAAAATTTAATAAAATATAGTCATTTGTATATAAGTTCTTATCCTAAACTATATAAGAGTGAAATTTTATCGTGATAAATTGCTAAAAGCTGAAGTGATATATATCTATGACTCTTCATTGTTCAGCAGTTTCTCAAACGTTCGACCGCTAATATTTTTCATCAATATCTAAAAGCAATTACTCAAATTTCTCTTTGGCGTGAATGTATTGCACTGCACGAATATATTATAGTTTGAGTTACCTAATCGCAACTTTATTGCGTGGTGTTGCATGAAAGCTCTATATGGAAGAATAGCCATATATTGCATGGGGTCACGGTACGCGTTCCTCTTACATTTTTACAAAACAGGCACATAGTCGAATGCAAAACAGCTATTGCAAATTTATATCGCCTTCTCAAGTAAAACTCATTTATAAGTAATCCATAAATTTTGTTATGTCAATGACGTATCCGAGATTTAGCGATGTGTGTGCTTGAATATACACTTATTGTTAGTGTTGGATTGAGAGATTTCAAATTCAATTTCAACGAAAATAAGATTGAAGGTTATAGCTTAAGTTTTTTATAGTTCATGTTACATAAATATTATTTCTTGACAGATACAAATGTATTATGTGGTCTGTATACCTTTGGGGAAGCAGTCATCACAATTCACAACTTGTTCTTATAGTGAAAGTGATGTCGGTAAAGCACGCGCACGGAAGTTGGAATTTTATAATTGATTAAAATTATAGTACTTGGACCAAATAGTGCTTTAAAAAACCTTTACTGAATATTATTTTTTTCAATAGTAACATGATTTATGAGAATATTGTTTCTCATACCTCTTAATTCGTCTCTTCTATAGAGTAGATTTATAGTTAACAACTTTAGAGTATGGTCAATAGTCATAAAGGTTAATATTTATTGATATAATTCTGCTTTCATGAGCTATAAATATAAAAGCTAAGAAACAAATCAACGTGAACCATAGTGAAATTGCTAGTTATTTTTTTATTTTTGCAATTAGTATCTTCACATATGATTATGAAACTTGAATAAAGTAAAAAATCATGTCAACACAGTTGCTTAATATTAGGTTCAGTGTATCTTCCTTGATAATAAACCCATCAATCTACAGCTCTAACACGTTGTTTTCGTTGTGATTAATTTGGTCAATTTTTTTTTATTCGCCATCGTATAAATCGCATGTGTGCAAGTCGATCCGGTGGGTACGGTTTCTGACCTCGGGCGATATATCGTAATCATATATGGTGAATTATGTAAAAAGGCCCAAGAAACTTGTTTTTGTTTCGTAAGAGATGCGGCGGTCCAACGAGTTCGAACATTGAAATTGAAGTTTAAATCTCTCAATATGTCTCTAACAATAAGCTTATTTTTTTGAGCTCGGGTATCGTAAAATTTTAAGTAGTGTAATGGAGCGAGTTACGGATTAATTATAAATGGATCTTTCTTCAGAAGGCTATATGGAAAGCAATATGCGTTTTGCATTTGACAGTCTTTTATTTGATTTATAAATGTATTGGAAATCCGTACTGTGACCTATGGCTACTCTTTCACAATTTTACTTGAGTATTATTTTATACAACAATAATAATCATGTTTTCACAGGTAAAGATTTTGTTTTATTATTTTTTTAAATTTGTGCCTACTCTTTTTTGTAAATGCTTAATTACGACGTTTCGGATTTAGATACCTTCCATAATCAGGTTTTACAGCAATATTGATCTATAAATCCTCATTTTTTGTCAAAACAAATCTATAAATCTCTAAATCCCCATTTTTTGTAAACAAATTATTTAGGATAATTTGAAAATATTGACTTTACTTCACTTGGTGAACAGTTGTAAACATTACAAACTCAACCAATAGCTGTACCATCTTTTAGATAAATGGTACAAAAAATAGTCATTATTCAACGGTTTGTGGAGTATTCAAAGAAGTCGAGGGATACATGAAATGATTGAGTGCGGGGTCATCAGATCTTAACTCTTGTGATATTGTGCGATTTCACTATCATTAATAATCCCAGTTGTTATATACAGATGAAAGTCTCTGATGAAATTTCTCCTTAAACCGTAATCGGTACTTATTAATTGAGCTATTATTACAGTGTTCTATTAAAGTTACTAATATGTAAAGAAATAATAATATTTATGACTGTCTTAGAAGAGTTTTAAATGAAAATAAAAAATGCCTATGAATTTTAACCTATAAAAATGTCCTAAACTTTGTTTATAGTTAAATCTTCTTTACCTATTCTTTAATAATATAAATCGCCTTAGAATGGGAATAAAACTATACTCTAAATTAGGTGTAATTTAACTATATATATATATATATATATATTCTTATATATATATATATATATATATTCTTATATATATATATACATATGTATTTGAGTATATAATAAAAATAGATATCAGATATTACTTCTAACGAGCGCTCTGCTTATGAAGAACATGAATGATTTTCTTATTGTTGTATTGCTAAACGATAATTGATGACATCGATTATTATGATTACTTCCATTTATTATTGGTGCGTACAATTGCTTTTACTTCTATTGTGAATTATCCAAAGTCAATTCAGAAATTGGTACTTGAACTATCAGAATGAGATATATCAGGTCACATATATATTTGAGAAGAAATTCTATGTATATTTTATATTATTTTACTTCAGATATATTTTTATAGAGATTATACAATATATGAATTCATTAAATTGAAGTGATTCTACATTAATCACTCGTAAATATTATTGCATATCTTTTGGGTTTCAGGATATCAAGGTTTATGGTAGTGATCATGTGGAACTCATCCTAGACTCATCTATCAGGTAAGTTTTTTTTTATTAATTATTTAACTTGATTATAAGGACAATAAACTCTATAAAAAATAATAATATTTTTGTAAAATATAAGACGAGATCAATAATTTATTTCACAATTTGATTCGTGCATTTAAGCATGAATAAATATTGATATTAATGATATAATTTGCTATTCGTTAAAATTAAATTGTTGCATATATTCATTATGCGTTTACATTATTATATACACTCATGTAGATAATTTGGTTTTATTAGGACTTCACGCAATTTAAAATTTCGTAACATTATAATTCACCAAACGTTAAGTGTTTTAATAATTACAATAATGAAGTAATTGGTAGATTGGAAGCCATTATAGGTTTATATAACATTTTAAAATAATTAGGTAAAAAATGATAAACCTTTATAATTTATATATTATTATAGTTTCACTTTGTTCTTAGACGAGAGATATTGTAATAATATTTGCATTATCTACAAAGTGTTTATTAGGAAGGAAGGAAAGGTTTGAATTCTCACCAAATTTCATATTGACAGTATTAAAAACTTATATCTATGAAGTCATAAAATAATTAACATGGAATATTACTACATGCAGGAGCGCGTCCAGGATATTTTGAAATATTGTCATGTCCGGGTGCATTTAGAGCATGTCTTTTGACGTATTAATTAATTTTAGTATCCGTTTCTCGAACTTTTGTATCAGTAATTTAGAGCATGTATGATTTTTTATCAATAGTTTTAGTTTAATATATTTTTTATTAATTTCCATAACTTGTTGAGACCATTTACATACAACTAAATTGTACATAATGACAAGGTAATAAGATCTAAAGAACAAAATGAAATAATAAAAAAAGTTAAATTGCATTAATTTAGTACTTAATTTAGGTATTGTAATTGTGAATATAATAGGAGAGTAAATTTAAATTTAGGAAGAATTAAATTTATTTGAAGTCATTTGCAACAGGTATGAAATGTTTGTAAAGGTATGTCCTTTGAAAGAATAATGATATTGTTTTAACTAATGTCTATCTCCATTGAGATCTATTTACATTTACAAATGATATGACTGAAAGTAGAAATTTCTAAATTAATTCCACCACTCTTTGCATCGTGTGGGCAATGCAGTATGTAAATTGTTTTACCTGTTTGCAATTTCGTTATATGAATTCGTAATATAGAATGCGAAATGGGTTTACAATCATGATCATACTGAATTAATGCAAGTTTGCAAATATTACCAGTATTATTATATGATGTCATTACACGTCCAAGGTGGTTTTAGATAATCTGCATTAAATACGCCAAAGGCTTGTTTGAGAGTTGCTCATAATTAATTAGCGCCGTCGTAGAAATATTGAGAAATTGAATTAATTTGTGCAACAATGCTGAAATGTAGAATTCTTTTCGATTTTGATGCTCATTAGTCGCTGTAGATCAATGTAGTATTACAAATTATAGATTATTTATTTTTATATAAATAATCCGAAAAAGCTTTGTCAGATTCTGTAGCGCGTCTTGATTCATGATATGATTCATTTGTAAACTAGTGGGGCGCATGGCATCGTGCCTTAAGGCAAATTGCTGGAACTTTCCGTACCAAAAACTGTTTTTTTTTAAAAAAAGATACTCTGAAAATATTAGATTTTTAAAAAACTATAAATTTTTGACAAAAATTTACTTTTTTTTGAAAAAAAAAAAAAAGAATTTTTGAAGAAAAATTTATTTTGAAATATCTTGGAAATTCAGAACATTTTTTGAAAGCAATCGTACTGCTTTAACTGCATAGAGACGAAATATAGAAGCGCGGATAGGAATGTAAACAAAATTTATATTTATTGTTAAAATCCGCCAAATGGCATTTTTTTTACTTTTTTTTCTAGATCTCCGAAACCGCTAGACCTGCCTTCATAAAATTTATATCAGTTCTTCACCTTGTTAATACAATAAAATATTTTTTGATTTATTCAAATCGGATTCTCCGTTCTCTTAAAAACTGAGTTACCGTTTTTGGCATTTTTTGCCCCATATCTTCGGAACGGCTAGACCTGCCTTTGCCAAAAACTAATCAGCACGTCTCCTTATCAATACGAATCGAATGCTTTTTGAATTATTCAAATCGCTTCATGCGTGTTCCCGAAATCGTCGACGAAAATTTGTATCCAAAAACACACACATACACGCACACACACACATACACATGCATCCATTTTTTCTAAAGTATGCCAAAATGTTCAGAAGATTTTGAAACGTAAAGATATATAAATTTTCATTTTCGATTTTTTTTCAATTACTAGAACTTTACCCTATAGGAAGAACGAATGGTGCTAATTAGGAGGAAAGTATAATTAAGAAAGAAATTCATAGTATTCTAGATTCTCCTCCCATGAAGTAATACCGGTTTCCGTGGGAACAAAAGGCAATAGGTAAGCAGAGGTATTATACTTGATTTATATATCCTGCATAAAAATATATAAATAAATCAACCATCAACCTCAACCATGCGGCAAGTATTTTTCATTTAAGTTTTTCTACCGTAAATCCCAATATGTATTTTCGAAAAATTATGTACAATATCTAACTCCGAGATATAGGTATTCATGTTTTCGTTATTAAATCATGATTATCCCAGACATTAGTTAGTAAGTTATTCTATCGATAACAACGTTTGCGTGTCGTCCTGGCATAAAAGTGCCTTTATATCGGCCAATGCATCCATCAGCCCGCGGGCGCCTGAAGTTGTAGTTGACGAGCGAAGACTTTGACGCAAGTGCCTCGGTGTCTTCTTCTCTTCTCGGTGATGTATGCCACGGACGACCGGATGACCACTATCGGTCATAATCATTATATAAAATCTCGAATAAAGCGCATGGATAAACGAAAGTAGAAAAATTAAGACGAACATATAAACGACGGTTCCGTACTAATAAACAGTTGGTGGACTAATTGAACTTTCGGTAAAATGCAGTTGATTTAAAAATTAATTTTAATGTAAACACATTTTAATTTAATAAGATATATATTTACATGTAATTAATAAAGCTGATAAATGTAGATCATCATTAAGTACTAAAAAGAGGTGTAGAAATTTGGTACAAGCCGAATGAGCGAAACATAATTTGAAGTAATTGTGAGCAATATGCGTTATATTTAGTTTTTTTATTTGTTCTAGTGTGAAATTAATTCTAGTAAGTTTTAGTATTGAGCCATTTTGCAAAGCTTATTAAATGCGCGAACTCTTGGATTTTGCCAAGTCATTTTAGAACGTTTTTATAAAGGAGAGTCGATCAGATTTGATCAAAATTTTAATTACATTGTTTAAAAAATAATCCTAATTCTAAAAAACTCGAGGCAATTGTGTGTGTCATTATTTTTTTGGGCTCTCCCGTAGGTAAGCGGTTAAGAGCGACAGGACTTGTGTCAGAGGTCCCGGGTTCGATACTTTGAGCATCCTGTTGTCAGGCAGCAGTGACAACGATTTTCACTTGGAAATATAGATAGCAATATGTTTCCAAGTGAAAATAGCCCTTGCCCGACATTGCTGCACCAATAAAAATGTCAGCCCTATTAGATTAATTCTAATAACAAAAAATCATCAAATATGTATGGATTAATCATTGGGTTACCATCTAAAAAATACGAAGTAAGGAGAAATTTCAGCCCAACAGCTCATAGGACGTAAGGTTCTGATTGCTGTTCAAAAATAATATATATAAAAAAATAATATATATATATATAAAAATTATTTTTTATTGTGGTCTCAGATATGCTATTTACGGTTACGGTTTTAAAGTTCCAATGAATATTGTATGAATGAAGATTGAAGAATAAATAAAAATTAACCATTATTTTTTGTTAAGCCAAGGCTTCAAGATATATTTAAAAGTTCATTTTTTCAAAGTGCATGGATTAAATTGAATTTTGTTCTGTTTTTTCCATAAGAATTACAATCAATGCTGCCACCATGTTTTGGCTAGACGTTGAGATTTAAAACACCCTGTGTTTTATATGCATGGTGCCTCAAAACTGCATTTGTATATATATATATGTATATATATATATATATCGTATATATATATATATATAAATTCAGTTATATTTTTATTTGTAAAAATTTAATAATATTTTTTCATACCTAAAAATTTAGGTTATTATGTGGGAATTTATTTAACAGTTAAAATGTAAAAGGGTGGCACACTCACACACACATACACACACAAACATATATATATATATATATATATATATATATATTGTTGTTATATCATACCTTCCTGCTATTATTTCAATTTACGCATATTATCGTTGACTGAATTAGTCTGGTTTTGTATGAGGCGTGGTTTTTCGCAAATAATACTATCTCTTCGAACCAATAGCGCGTTTGTGCGAATTACTAGCTGAATTATGAATTTCGTTATATATCATAGAAAATATCATTCATGTATTTGATGTATGAGATACTATTTATATAAACTATGTCTTGATTTATAAAATTTCTTGGCTATTATGTGTAAGAAGCATTTCACTAATGCCCATGTTAACGATGGCGATTGATATAACGACCGATAATTATATGAAAGACAGCGTTTAATAACAGTTTAATAATCATGATAGACGTTTGTTTTCAACTAATTTCACGTTTTCCTAGTTGTTCTGATATACTTATCGATAATCAAATTGCAATTTATTGATATACTAATTAATAATTAAATACGGTATACAAGATTTCTATGCAAATCTTCAGGATATAATCTCTAGAAATCTCACTAGTATAAATATACTTACAACTTACTATAATGTTTTACATCATACCAACTACCAAATTTTTATTAAGCAGATGTATCATTTATCCATGCACATGTCGTCTGAACAATAGTCATTTAATCATCAAAAATAATATACGCCAATATGCAAGTACATAACGCAAATTATGAATGTGAAATTGCAAACATCGAGCGGTGCAAAGGTGTTAATAATTATTAAAATGACCCCGTCACATAACACACGTCAGCGCGAGAGAAAATATAATAGCAAACCGCAAACAGATGAAAGACGAAAGAGTTGCACAAAAAATAAAAATGAGAAGAAACTCAAAACAACAAAACGCTAATTAAAATTACATGTCGGCCGAGGCAGGTAGAAAGAGAGGACTGGTAATTAACTTATGCAATAACGCATTAAGAACTTTATTGTCATATATACAAATATAAGGTTTAATATTTTAACTAGCTAACTGTGATTGACGTATATACTCGTCATGCAGAAGTTCCAGAATTTTGTGTATTGACGAGAATTTTGGTCATGCATTGAAACTAAAAAAAATATTCTGAAGTGCCTGAAGTTTGAGACTAAGACTTGGAAGAATATGTAGTTGCAAATGGAATTTTATTTTAAGGAAAGTTGCAGAAATTTTTCTAAATATGGAAAAATTATACTTAATCAAAAACAATCAAGATTTAGCTAATTAAATCACATTTAAAATGCTTAATTCAAAATATTTATTTTATTTTTACCATTTTTTTTATTTTTCGCTATTCTTTGCGTTTTTCAATTGATATTTTACAATAAAACTTGAAGGAGCAGAAGTGCAGAAAATAGAATTTAAGTTTTTGAGAAGACAGAGCTACCGATTTGATTGATTAAAAAACATTGATTGATTATAATGACGGCGAGACGTTTTAATTAGTTTTTGTCAAAGATATGTTCACCCGTTTCGGAGATACGGAGCTGAAATTGCTAATAATGGCAGTTTTTCAGAGAACGGAGCATCTGATTAGTTTTTGGGTAAGGCATTGTTTTATTTAAAAATTCAAAAAAAAAAATTCCAATATATGTTTTTTTTAAATGTCGAAGGTTATTTGGATTTTAGTTTTAAACCTAGATGAAATTTAAAAGCTCAATTAAATACTTGGAATAAATAATTTTAAATTTGCAATTCAGTTTATATGATATTAAGAAATATGAGCTAAGGTATTAATTCTAATTGTTTTTTTAAGTTGTGTTTATTTATTTTTTATGTAGACATATATTTAACGTCTTCGTATAATTTTTGAGTTCTTGAATTTTGTCTGTTAAATACGAATAATGAAAGACACAGTATTCATATTTGAACACATTTAAATCCAGCAAATTATTTTAAGTTATGATGCCACGAATATCTAGTTTCAGTCTTAAATTTAATATGGTCGAAACTAAAGTGTTAATTTCAATTTTTAAAATAAACTTTTAATTTGGTGATGTTCGTGTATTATCATAACAAGTTTTCATGCTAATGTTTTTTTCCGATCCGCCGCACGTGGTACGCTATTGTATTTAAATGATTTGTTTAGGAAAGCAGAACAGTATGTGAACGTAGAGGTACAATCCAAGATACAGAATTCACTATTTGTTTACTATTGTATTCGTTTGTCTTTCGAGGATTTGTTCAGCAAATTGATCTGTTAGAACGGTAATTGCTCTTGCACGATTGTTACAATTTACTGTCTCTATGTCTGTTTATTGCATCGTCTGTAGTTCGATATAAATCGTTCAATATCAAACTCACTATTATATTAATATCTCTCTGGTATCTTACATCACGTACTTAATATAATTACCAATTGTACTTCATCTGTAGATTAGTTGCCACTAGTTTATTGTTATTAAGTCATCGATCACACGGTCGGCTAACATAAACGAAACATTTATTAGCTTTTCAAAATGTTATATAATGGAATAATCTTCGACGCTATATCGCTCACGGTGCAATGTTTGCAGACACTTAATTTAATTTTGAAAGTCTATGACAACATGTAACGGTTCATAAACGAACTCGAGTCTTGTAACACTTGGGAAAATGAATAATTGTTCTTTTGGGCAGTTTCTATCTGTGAATTACTTGCCGTGAGGAAAATGCATTAAGTTATCAATCAATAACATAGATTGAAAACGCTGGCGCAATAAATTATTACACTATTAAATTTTCGTCAATGGCATTTCATAAATATTACAACGTTCTTTACAGAAATAATCAGTATAGTATAATATAACTGTGGTTGCAAATCAGAACAAGAATTAGATTAAAGTTTTGACTGTTACAATAATAATAAAGAATGAGTGTGTTGTGCACATTTAGCTCTGTATCTCCGAAACGTCTGGATCTGCCTTTGCCAAAAACTAATTATCACATCTCCCTATCAATAGACATCGATTGCGTTTTGATTTTTTCAAATCGTTTCCTCCATATGCCCGAAATCGTCGACGAAAAATTATCTCCACACATACACACACGCACACATCTATTTTTTCTGAGGTATGTCAAAATGTTCAGAAACCTCTGAAACGTGAAGATCAAAAATTTTCATTTTCGATCTTTGGTCCATTACTATAACTTATACTACGGGAAGTTAAAAATATACTTCAAATATATTAAAAATATATTTATGAAGCTCATACAGAATTTACCATATATTTTAGATTAGAATATCTGAGACTCAGATAGTGGTTGAATTGGGGCTAATGGATATTGTGATTGAACTGAGACTAGTCGATATATTGGTTGAATTGAAACTAATCGTTACCGTGGTTGAACTGAGACTAATAGATATTGTGGCCCTTGCTCCCATGTGGCAAGTACTGTGTTGCCAATCGGATACCTCACTGTTACAAAATCCTTTGATGTCACCACATGTTGGTCTACAATATTGGATGAGATAGCATGACACATCCCCATTTAACAAAATTTTAGTTCGCATTGTACTACTTGCAACCAATTTATGTTGTGCGGATAATTTTAGTATGAATAAGGATACTTTAAAACGTACGAGTCTTTTGAACATATATTTATGAGATTTAGGCAGAATTTACAATAAAGTTGAGACATAAATCAGAATAACTAAGACTTACAATTAGAGAGTGCTTGAATTAAGATTAATCGATACCGTGATTGAACTGGGACTGGTCGTGCCAATGGTGGTACTGCAGTGTTGCCAATCCTTTGGTGTTACCTCATCCGCATAACAAATTAAAGACCGGTTTTCGAAATTAAATCTGACGAATACTTTTATAAAAATAGTAATTATCATTACTATTATTTTTATCACTACATATTGTGATTTTCAAATATCTCATAGGAGGAGCATAGAATTTTACTTATCGTTTTTTTCCTATATTTAAAAAAATAACTAATTTAATGTTATTAAACTTCTGATAACAATAATGTGAGGGAACACTGAACATTTTCAGCTTGCAGCTGTGATTAACTATAATGAAACATTTCGCACTTGCAGAAAATCATTAGTGCCATGATTGCACCTGTGCACATGTGTTACGTCACTTGTCTACGTCATTATTATCGCTGCGTAATTTAGCCGTAGCACTCTAGTAGAGACGTACAATCACGATGCGCCATGCGCGCTCATCAATGACGTATTGCAACATCATATCAATTATATATATATATATATATATATATATATATATATATATTCAATAGATAAGTCCTGTTTTTTTTCAATATATTGATTGTTTCTTTTCCGAACAGTGAATCCAATAATAAAAAACAATTTGTTTTTTGAAGATGTTTAATAACGACGTTTCGGAACTAGGTACGTTCCATCATCAGGTTTATTCTGTCAAAGACAACGTTTTTTTAAAACTATTGGCTAACATTAATTAATGATGGTTATTACAGATTATTTAGAAAAATTATAAAGGAATGGATTATGTACCAGTGTAAAGAGTAACGAAAATTAACTAAAAAAAGTTTTATATAAAATTGAGAAGCAAAAATTATTCACCTGTAATAATTTATCTATCCATATCACTAATATTTTCTGTTAAAAACACTCGTTTTTTTCCTTTTCGAGAATATTTGTAAATATTTTTGACCAGACAAGACTTTGTAACACACTCTAATAAGGTCGGCCAGATGTAAGGAATGTATACGGACTTAGGCAAAAATAATTTAAACTGCTTTCAGAATTTATATATATTTTTATATATATATATATATATATATATATATGTACTATATTTTTAAAAATGTGAACTAAAAGCCTGTTTTTTCTGTTTTGAATTTTAATTATTTAAACACTTCAAATATAGAATTAGAAAAAATAGCAATGTATAGGCATTGTAATAACAACGGCGAACACGTGGAAAATTGAAGTTATATTGTACTGTGATTGTATTAATATTTAATTATAATTAGAAATGAATACACTACGAAATTACGGAAAAGGTAATCGTCATACGGAAATTTTACTTGCATATTTAAGCATTCTGAAGATAAATGTATTTATAAACTTAATTATTTAAATTGAGAATGATGTAATTCATGAATGAGTTGATTAGTCATGATAAAATTACGGTACATTGTAAAATGCAAGCTTTGTTCATTGATATGGTTACTTAGTAAAATTTAGTTAAAATTTACAAATTAATAGAATTAATAATAATCTTTTGGTATTATAATAACTTGATACGCATAAAATAAAGAATACGCAGAAGATATGATACTTTATAAGTAATGATCTCTACATGTTTTCGTGATACAAAGTTAAAAATATTATATTTGTTGTGTAATATTGCATGATGCATATTTTTGTGATACAAAGTACAAAATATTTATTATGTTGTATGATAGAGTATTACATTACTAAATGTCTATTATTATAGGGATGAAATTAGTATTTTTTGTAAATTTTTAGTTTAATTATAGAAACTATCATGTTGCCTTCTGATATTTGATATATTTTTATTAAAATTTATTTAATACTGATGATATATTTTTAAATTTATGCCGGTAAAAACTATTTCCAGTTGGTAATATATTTTATTCTATATTCCTCAAAAAGAAATGGATATCATATTAGTATGAAGAAATGGATATCATAACAGGTAGTAAGGCGGGCTTTCTGGTGGTAAGAGCGAGTTTGTTACGACTTGCGACACACACTTAGATTAAAGATGTTTAATTTTTTTTGTTATTATCTCTTTTATTTACAACTGTCCAGTAAAAGACATTCAATAAATTTGATGAATTTACAATAGTCGGTCGAAAAGGGACAGTGTATACTACAAGGGCATGTTGGAAAAAACAACTTAGTAGTTGTTTTTCCATTCGATATAAAATTCACAATATTCTATTGATAATTAGATAATGTTAACTTTACTTATTTACTTATTAAATAATATCTTATAAATGATGATTAAGTTATTTCCATTGTTATAAGGAGAGTTGATGGCTTAAATCCAGTGGCGCTTTTCTTTTAAATCTTCTTGGATCTGTTATCAAGGTTTGCTAATGAATTTGGGTGACTGAGTAGCTTGTTTCTATACTTGTGTGCTAATTTTGTTATTACTTTATTTATGGTAGGTGTATTAAAATTTTGCTCACAAAAAGAAACTTTTGGTTTTGGATTTAGATGAATCTTGGTGTGATATTTGATGCTAAAACTGATTATCGTGATATATCAGAAACCTATGAAAAGTGGTTCAATTATAAAAATTAATTAAAGTTTGTATTTTAACAGTGCGCAGTATACCATGCTTGAAATGGCGTTTTGTACCGTTATTTGGTTAGATTATGCAATATTTTTGCTGATTTTAATTTCTGTATCAATCCGTTAAATTATGAATAAACTTAAATCCATATAATAAATAAAATACGCTATCCATTTAAGCTTCTATGAATGATTTCCAATGTTACATTTCTGGTTTTGTTTCCATTAAGTCGCGTGCGAAAGGAACCAATCCAGGCGGCCTCCCGGCCTAAGCATAAGCATTTAACGCGTCGCGTTTTCGGCCTCTCGTGAGCGATTACAATTAAAAGTAACCACGAATTATAAGGAACAATATCTAGATGAACGGGAATCAGTGTTGGCTCACAGAGCTCATTTGTATAAATTACTTATTTCGTAAAATGATATGTATATATAAGCCATTTGTTTTTTATCAGACTTTAGTTCAGTGATTTATTCTAATTATATTCAGACTGTATGAATATTAGTCGTTGTGACATATTTTAATGTATTAAAACGTTTTGATTTTGGGGTACTGTAGAACTGTTTCACTATTTTAGTAATGATTTTGTTTGCTTACAATTTAATGAATTCTCTGTGAATAATAGAATATGATGATTTACATAATTCCATTAAATTTATCGAAATTCTTCAAATTTTTCAACAAATTTATATCAGAATTATTGTAATTCATTTTACTCAATGTTTTTAATTAAATCGAAAATCAATACAATTTGAATATATAAAATTATAATATCTATTATGCAACAGCAGATAATAATTAATTATTAAATTTATTTTACAACAACGGTTTATTTTCAATCAATGCTATTGTAATAACGAAGTCCGCATTATTTTGAGGTGACAGCCTGTCATCCGGAATCGAGTTCTCAGCAAGCCTATATAATAAATTACAAAAATAGTTTTGGAAGGACGTCCAGTACGTAAACTTCATATACACTGCGAAGATATGGACAAATTCCATTTCAAATAAAAGTGAAACCTGTCCGGATGTAATATATACAAATATGTATGCAAATTTCTTATACACGCATATACATGCGATCACACACGTATACATGAATATTATACATAAAATTTGGGTTTTGGATATCGGTTAACTACATATCGTAAAATAAATCATTTGTAAACAAGTATTTGATAGTATAGAACATTATTTTCAATTGACTGCATTGAAACATTTGTGTCATAAACAACGTATTTGTGAATTTATTTATTATTTTAATATCGCTTTATAGGAATTATATAATTCTTATATATTTCTAACTGTTTTGAATTAGTCTCACTGAATTATAATTTTCTTATATTAAATATTTAGATAAACAATCAATATCTTAATTCAGTTTTAACAATCACTAATTAAACACACACATACACACACATATACATGTATATATATATATATATATATATATATATATATATGTGTGTGTGTGTGTATAAGTATAAATAAATTATTAATTAGATAAACACACTACATTTTTATAAAAACATAGCGGATATGTGTGAATTAGTTTTCACATATATATGTGCTGATTATGCCTAAAAACTTGTTCATGACTGGCGTTATTTTACATCCAGCCTTGATATAGCTGTACGAGTAACATATTGAAAAAACTACTAAAGAATGAGGTAACAGATCAACGAATTGAAGAACTGCGTTTTTTTATTGGCATTGTTAATTAATAAACTTTCATTGATCAATTTGAGTAAAAAACTATAGCGCTTTATTTATTTTACTGAACCCTATGTAAATTTTTCTGATTTTATTTGGTTTCGGCGGCATTAAATTAAATTATCTCATACATCACAGTCACAAAAATAATTTCATGATATGTTGCGTGATACAATTTTTCATATCAATGCGCGATATTCGTCTCTTTAATTTGAATTTTCTTTGTAGACTTATAAGATCGTATCGCATTCGAGCACGCAGATCGAAAGCTTAAACAATTAAAGATAATAAGAAATATTTAGAACTTATTAGTATAGTCGAGTGATTTATGTTTAGAAAAATAACGTAATTTTTGTTCTATTTCTGCATTTTAATAAGGAGGAATGTATCATTTATATGACATTATATGCACATCATTGTATATATTGTAAAAATGTTGTGCATAGTTCAGGCACTTGTATTGGAAACTATTTTATTTTATATCATATCATCTATAAATGGAATAAAATTTCATGTTTTTGACAATTTTCGGTGTTTATCAAATTTTATACGCTTACACTGATGCGTCAATGAACGCTTATTCTGGTCAACCTATAGTAGTGACGCAAAAGCTCTAATTTAAGATAAAGATATGGATGGGGTATAGGAAAAATTGTTAACAAAAAATAGCACGGTAGTATTTAAATAATATTTTATTATTAGAATAAATCACAGAAAAAGACACTTATTCTGAGCAATCTATAGTAGTGACGTAAAAGCTCTAATTGTAAGTTAAATATATGTGATATAAGTATAACTTAAAACAACAGTGCAGCGATAATAGAATAGTTATTTTACGAAATATCTCATCATTATAACAATTCACAAAAATAGATATATTACTTAACCGCTTCATTTATCGACCCTTTGCGTCGTCAACAGCTGAAAGCTTCGTTTGACGACGACGAGAACTCGTGGCGTCGGCCGGGCTTTCGAAAGCTCACATGTCGGAACGAAATCCTGCGACGGGTATATGCGATAGAAAGGGATCGCTGCTCGATGACGTCACAATGCGGAGGAATCGACGCTCTAACAGGTGTACCAGTCAATAACAATCACAAGGGGATTAAAAAGCTCACCTGGGAACTGATAATTGTTCGACATTTGTAATAGTAGATTTAATTGCTAATAGTTATGAAAATTACTGAATTTAATCGTAGGCATGATTTTAAATTATTTTACAGACTCAGTGACTTAGTATTTGCACTCTTGACTGATAATCAAAAATGACTGGTTGATGTTGCCTCATTTGTAAAAAATGATAAAATTATTAACAGTTATGAAAATAACAAAAGTTGTGGAATAAATTTACACAAATATCTCTCCTTCTATGCAGATATTATGCAAGAAATGAATAATTATTGTTGCAATTTTTTGTATATTCTTCAAGTATGATGTCACACATTAGTATTAATTATAAATATATATTTCTCAGTTTGTTTAGAAATTTGTGTTTGCGTAGAGCAATTGGGACAGAATTTTATTTAAGAGTGGGCATTATAAAATTCTAGAGTCTCCCCCCATGAAGTGATTTATAATGGAGGTTTTCGTGGGGACAAGAGGCACGAGATAACCGGAGGTTACAGTTAGTGTTATCTATAGGGTATCCAACACACCCAGACAAAAGACCCAGTCTGATATGCATAAATGAATTTCTTTCGCTGTACAGATACGCACACACACACACACACACATATATATATATATATATATATATATATATATATATATAAAGGTGATCCTTAATATGGACATTTTCGAATTTCCTTGCTCCCAAGGGCTTAAATGGTTCCAAATTGATAAAAAACAATTCTCTGAAAGTTTTAGCTCTTAATATTAACTTTCAGATAGTGCGCAATTCAATCAAACTTCGTATGGAAATAGCATGGAAAAAATTTTGAAAATTTTAAAAAATTTTTAGTTATAACTTAGCGACAAATGAATTAAAAGTAAAAATTCGTATCATTTTTTATTGAAAATTCGACCCTTTGCAAAATTTTTGAAAAAAATTTCATGCTATTTCCATACAAAACTTTGATGAATTGCGCTCTATCTAAAAGATAATATTAAGAGCTAAAACTTTCAGAGAATTGTCTTTTATCAATTTGGAACCATTTGAGCCATTGGGAGCAAGGACATTCGAAAATGTCCATATTAAGGACCACCCTAATATATATATATATATATATATATATATATGTGTGTGTCATTAATGTATATATTTATTTTTATCTTTAAAGTGATTTATATAATGAATCTATAATTAATATTTCATTTGTACATAAAAAAGCAAAGTTTGATATTTTTAAACCCCTTGTAGCGGTATATATTCAGTCCAAATAGACGTCATTATTTCTCTATCAAAAGGTTGTTAGAGAATTACAGAGATTGATTTCTCGCGTCAATGTATGTGGATTGCGTAAAAATAACTCACAGACACATTCTTGTAATATGTGCGTGCTACGTGCAGGTGGTGGCTGCGAGGAGGTTCAGGTAATGATGCTACATATCACATAAATATTTTATCGACTTGTTATAGTACAACAATGACTAGCTCGGTAGCTATATGAGATGTCAGTTACCTGTTTATTTATTCTTACTTTGTGGACGTGAGATTGACTTGGTGCTTTCGTGATACTTGAAACATCACAAAATATGTGTTACGTATATTCAGAAGAATAATATCGTAGGGGATACATTATCGATGGTTTTTTCTCTAGAAAGTTTAATCAGTAATTTTGATTATTTATTTGTTTTCTTTAATGAACATTTGAAATTCACAGACATATGTGTAGTATGCACTATATTAAATATTGCCAAATATATTATTATAGACCTACGATTTTTTTAAAAGACATAGGGTTTAGTCTCAAGAGTTAATAATTGATATAAACAAATGCATTCTAAATTCACTGTTTATTCAATATACTCATAATAGATGCATATGTGTACCTAATGGTTTTTAAAGCAATTATAAAAATAAAACTAGTGGGGTGTATGGCATCGTGCCTTAAGGCAAATTGCTGGAACTTCCCATACCCATGTAACATTGTCTAATATTTATAAGAATTATATACACTCAATTGCAAAGTTGAAATTATTTGTTCAAAGTATATTAGAACTATAGTCAGAATTAAAAATAAAATCGACATACAAAAAAAAATTTTTTTGAAAAAAAAAGTTGAAACAAAATTTTTTTTCCAAAATTAATTATTTTGTTAAGACAAGCAGAAAGTTCTTTGAATCATTTAAATCGGATGCTTAGTTCTCTCAAAAACTGCCGATTTTTACATATTTAGCTCCGTATCTTCAAAATGGCTAGGCCTGCCTTTGCCAAAAACTAATAAACACTTCTCCCAATCATTACAAATTGAATGTTTTTTCGATCAATCAAATCGGATACTGTTTTCTCAAAAACTCGATTTCTATTTTCTGCACTCTTTGCTCCGTATCTCCAAAACCGCTGGACCTGCCTTTGCCAAAAACTAATCAAATCTTCTCCCTATCAATAGAAATCGAATGTTTTTTGAACCATTCAAATCGGTTGTTCCGTGCGCCCGAAAACGTGACTGGAAATTTGTATCCATGCATACATACACACACAGACGTCCATTTTTTCTGAGGTATGCCAAAATGTAATGATTGTTTATTCAATATACTCGTAATAGATGTATATATGTGCGAAGCAATCATAAAAATAAAATATTATTTGATTTTTCTTGATAATTCTATAACTGATTTTGATTATTAATAGTAAACATATATAAAAGTTGTCACACAAATATAAGCAATAATGTTTGATCTATATTTTTTTTAGTATTTATAATAATTATTTAAAAATATTTACAACAATTGTTAATAATTGATTATTTTCATACCCCTAATATTAATTATAGTACGGAAAGTTTCAGCAATTTGCTTTAACCACCAGTTTCTTTTATAGCAAAAAATATTGACATGTCATATTTTCAGAAAATGAAATAAAATAAATAAGTTTTTAATCATTTGTAAAATTGCATATTTGACAAAAAATACACATACGTTTTGAAGTTCACAACTAGCGTGTGTGTAAAAGCTCCACTGCGGTGTTTTCTCTTTCTAATCGATGCTACACTATGACGTCATAGAAGGTCGTAGGCGATATGACGTCGCATGCGGGCGATGTTGTGGGGGTTGATGGAAAATACGTTGGGGCAGGGAAAATAACGACGTCATATATTATAGAAGGTGGAAAAGCTCGGTTGCTTCAGGGACCATGAATGAATACACAATTACGCACAGAATAATATGCGCAAACACAAATTGATCAGTGCGTAATGTTACGTTATTGTTTATGCATTACATTTTATTACATGGAATATTTGTATTTGATAGTAAATGAAAAATTCTTATGCCTATTATTGTGTGCAGTTATTATATGAAGTACATTTAATTCTACACTACTTGTTTGCTGAAACAATCATGCATTTTAAAATAAATATTTATGAATAAAATATGAAAATTAAAAACTCAAGTGTCCGTTGAGTAAGTTATAGTAACCGTAAATGAATTTTTTATATATCTTTACGTTTCAGGACCCTCTGAACATTTTGGCATTACTTAGAAAAATTGATGTTCATGTGTTTTTGTGTTTGTGGGTGTATGTAGTAGAGATGGGCTTATCATATCCGAAGCCGGATCGGTTAGGATTTCACTCCGCTTCAGAGAGGAGTTATATCCACTTAACAACTCAACAACTCCGACAACTTTAAAACATAATACTTGACACAAATGTGTTCTTTAGCGTGTTGTTAACATATTTAAGGATTTATTAAGACTTTGGAAATACTTTGCAAATAGTTCAAACATTTTTGTTCATTTTATTATAATAATTACTATTTTATGCATTTCAATATGCATACAAATCTCAAATTGACAAAAATCTTGGGAATCAAAATCAATTTTGTAATTATTTTTGAAGGACAAATATAGAATTCTTTGAATATGAAAATAATGCAGTGAACCTTATACGTATATGAAATATAAGAACAAATCGTTGTGTATAATATTTTTCACAAAATAATAATACCATACATTCGTTTATTATTTACCTTTCGAGAATTGATTATAGGTACATTAGGTAGTTTGATTAGCATACTATTATTTTTACATAATTATAAAATCATAATTGTGTAAAAGTTATAATGTAATACTAAATATTTTTTAGCTGGTTGTATACTATTGAAAGAGCTCATTTACGGACAAACATTATCGTATACACAATATAGAAAACAAAATAGCATTATTTTGAGACATTATATACCTGTAAAGTCCTAAAACTGCCTGTGAGACGAGAAAAAAAAACACTTTTTTCGACCCAAATTTTTGTATTAGTAAAAAATCTTAAGCAAATATCTGCACATGTTAACAGATTTAGTACCAGTTTAGGGAAGTCGGATATAACAAATCCTGTGAGACAACTCCACTCGGATTCAATTTGAGGAAGGAGTTGTATCGGAGTGATAACTCCGGAGTGAGTTACCCATCTCTAGTATGTAGTATATGTGTGTGTATGTTTGGATACAATATTTTGACCACGATTCAAAAATATTCAATTGGTATTGATGAGATTCAATTTTGGCAAAAACAGATCTAGCCGTTTTAAAGATAAGGGTTAAAAAGTTCCAAGAAGGTGTCCGATTTGTATGATTCAAAAAAACATTTTATTCATATTGACAAAATAAAGATTTAGTTGAATTGTTTGAGAGATGAGATAGGTATAGCGCTTTTGGTGATCCATTAAAAAAAGTTGAGGCTCGATGCCATGCACCACTAGTTTAACTATCTGACTTTCAATGCCTGGGGATAATTATCTTTATATAGATAACTTAGCCCGTCTTTTACGTTGATATTTATTGAGGCACATCATGCAATATATCCGTAGAAGCGACTCGAATATAGTATCCTTGAGTCTTTCATTTATCGCTACGGCGCGGAGTGACGGAGAGAGCTTTCGCGCTACGAGCGGGACGTCGCTACTAGTGGCGTCACTGATATAGATCGTAAGACGGGTTGCCATGTGCTGGCCAAGGTCATTCGTTTGTGGGAGCTTTCGTAGCATGAGCTTTCTGAGGGGCAAAATACCGTATCAGCTGATAGCCAACATGGCTTGCAAAATGTCAGATTGCTTTGCGGAATCTTGCTTTCACTAATTTTGGGAAGGGGAATTGATTTATTTATACATCATTATATTATCGGAATGTTTTTATTTCTATGGTAATGCAGGTTGATACCTAATTTTTATAAATAGGATCATACAAATGTGTAAAATATAAAAACTATATATTTTTATGCCATCTATTTTAGATGATAAATATTAGTCAAATAGCTTAATAATAGATAGAAATTAACGAATATTAAGTTATTTTTATAAAATCGATAGTTAAATCTAGTTTAAACTAGTAGATATATGGATTGTAACGTATGGATATATTAGACTAATAGTATATATGTGTCGAAATTTATTTATCCAACTGCTATATATATATATTTGTCCACACATACATACATCCACAAACACACATGGAAAGAAGAAAATTAAATGGCATTAATTAGGAGGAAAGTATAATTCAGGGAAAGAATCATAGCATTTTAGATTCTCCCCTAACTTAGATTACCGTGGTGACCAGAAGCAGGAAATAAGCGGTGGTTTTAGTCGGTATTACAACCAGGCGGTAATGAGCCCGACATACTCAGACAAAAGAACTTTAGGCCTGGGAAACCTAAATGCTTCCTTCGCTTTACAAAACAACAAAAACAAACGTATATATATATATATATATATATATGCATGATAGTGACTGCGACTTAAGATTGAAACAAAAACTATTCACACAAACTTTTTTTATTATCTAATCCAGTGCATGGAGAAGCATTAAATAGGTCCCAGTCCGAACAGTTGTGGTTTTAGTACGCATCGTAGTTATTTCTGTGCACACATTCCCATACCGTTCCAATTTGTCGTGTGATCGTAAGTCTGCATATGTTACACTTAATTTTTTTGTGTTCAGTGACGGATATGGTATCTTATTAGTTTTTATCAAAACTTTGAGACAAATTCAAGAAAATTAACCGCTTATTAATCATATTTATGCATTACTTCTTTGTATTTATACCGACTCAACTAATACCTAAGTGATTTATTATAATGATACTCTAAATAATATGCACAATCATAATATGGTTCTCTAGATCAGAGATGAATCAGTGTTTAGAAAATGACCTCTTAGCAGTCAATTAGAAACGAGGTGAACTGGCCTACGTAGAACTTTGATTAATTTATGATGTATAACTGAATGGTTGAAGACAATTAACTGCATACAATGTATTTAATTTATTACTATATATTAGTACGCATTGTATTTAGAGCTAATTAGTCACAAGCGTTAAGTTGCAGGGATTTGATAGTGTTAGATACTTTATATTTTTTTGAAGTTACGCAAACACGAAAAATTTTGTAACACGTGCTGTCTATTTTCTCATTTAAATTAGAATTTGATACATTAGTTTGGTTCATCCGCACAAATATGAATTCTGTATTATCAATGTAAGTAATTAATATCTCAATTTTCAAAGTACAGAACGTCTAGCTCTCTTCAGACGTCCTGATTGATCGCACAGATGTGGACACAAATAATCCCGGAAGAGTTCTCGTATTGTGGCGCCGACACGTACCTTTTCTTGCTCGAATTTTGTATTCGACAATTCTAGAACACTTGCATACTTGAAATTTTCAGAATATTTTTGTGACTACAATGTGGATACGCAATAATATAAAATTTGTGCACGATAAACAAAACGTTTTTCGAAGATATGTATGTAATTTTAAATAGACTAAAAGATCATTAATCAACGTAAATTTTATTTGCAATATATTATTAAATTAAATAGCAAACTACCTCGCTAATAAATCAGTTTCGCGGTTATGCTAGGCTTTTGGAAAATTTATTTTAATATACTTGAAAATGCGTTCAATTTCAAATCATTATATTGACAGATATTGAACGAATGAATATAATATTATTGCATTAAATGCAAAATTGAATATTGTTACGTGTTTATATGCTCCTATAACATAAATAATTCGATATTATACTATTTCTCGATTCAATTTGAGCGGACTAATAAATACATTGCATATAGATTTATATATTGCTGAGTTGCCGGTGTTAAGATATTCTATCAAATGAATTAACAGATAGTTTAAGTACGTGTAAATTCTAATTATTTCTATACACATACAACCACTGCTGCCTATAAATCATTGTAATTTCATTCTCACAATTAATATTGATTTAATGCCTCCGCCAATTTATTAATAACTTCAGATATATGATTATTCGATGCTTAGAAAACTGATGATTGTTTATTGTATAAAATATTAAAACGAAAATGCCCAGAGGCTGTGATATATTATTGGCCGGTGTTTGCTTAACTTTATTTACGGTGTTTCTTATAATCTGATGCAATGTCCATTTTGTATCTGTCTTCTGTTGTGGTTATGTAAAAGTAATAAATTCGATATGTAATCGCGGTTTTACAATAATTCTCACGACTAATAAGTGTGCGATACTCGCACTAGAGTCCGGTTTTAATACTTCGTGCATATTGCTAACAATAAGTGCCTTCGGTTGCAAAACATTTTTCTGAACCTATCACACCTAAAGAAATTAGCGACGCAGGAATGCGTTTTATCGGAAACTCAAGTGTGTAATTTTATTTACTTTATGCCATTAGCATGCATCCAATCGACTAATAAATATACAAAAACTGACAATGTTTTAACATGGGTTGCAAATTACCTAATTTAACTCTTTTCGCACAGTCTTTTATTGTTTTATGGTGTATATGAACGCAATTGGTACATTTTGCTAAATAAGCGAATGTTATACCCCATACGACCTTTTGAAATGTTTGCCCTAACAATGAAATAAAATTTCCGCTGATTTCGTTCCGGTGCATTGACTGAGATAACGATAACTGCAATCGGCCATAGGAGTGTAGGTATACTTGAAGCCTAATATCATATAGAGATTCACATCAAAATGATAAAATTATTAGAATGCAGATAGTATTAAAATGATGTGCTTCAATCAACAAATTCATGCAAGATAAATGCGATCTAAAATTGGTTCAGCATTATACTTAGTAGATCATTTTATATTTAATTAGGTACTTATTTTTTATTTGATATCTTATTTCAATATGGTTATTCGCCTAATAGAACAATTTCGACCGCAGTAATAAGCAACCGAATTATGCTGTCGTTACGACGGTTTGTCCAAAGTTATAAAAACTGACGAACCTGAACTAAATGAGGTTATAACTATACTTTATATGCTTTTCCGACCTTCTACTACTATGAAAAGCTAGGATGTTGGAAATAACCGCGTATGAGAAAATTTTATGGGTGTACAAGAACATGAACCATTTAAATTTTGTGTGCTTAGATCATTGATAACTTCGTTAAAATCTATAATAACTATGTATATTATCAATATATTTTATATTTGAAAGTTAGAGTTCAATATAGAGTATTGTTTATAAACGTTTATGCACTTCTCATGAACAAAGATCATAGTATAAATCTATCCCAATGTACTAAATTATCTTAAAAGACATAGAAATTTTATTCATATATTTACTACTAAGATTTGAATTTGCATTTACAGCAAAAAAATTCAAATGGATTCGACGAATCACTTTCGATTTCTTCTATATCTGGTTGTTTCACGTTTCAAATCTTATAGTTAAATTTGTGTTTCGGTAGCTTATTTTGTTTCAATGCAAACAACTAAACTTAACTTGAATGTAGTGACAGCATTTAATACATTTGTAATGTTAGCGCAATTTTAATATGATGTATTGCAATTAATGTAGTTTAATTTTAGTAATGTTATTGCAAGCAAAAATTTAGTAGTTTTGTTCTATAATTTTGCACGCCGCCACCAATAATTATAAATCGTGGGAAATACATCAGATAACGCACAACATTGCATATTTGTGAATGATACTGATAATATAGAAAATTGAAATTGATCTCAACTGGAATCCTAACTTCTGTTGCGAGATAATGAATTTAATATTTGATCAGTTTTATTATACAAGTTACTTAGATTTAAAACAATTGTAGTAGATAATTGGTCAGTATAAATATGCAGTATTGTTCGTTATTATCTGTCAATATTTCAAATTGTTACTTTTCCCATTTCCATCTCCCATATTTGTTAGTATTTTGTCGTACGTACTCTTTGCAGGCCAGTGTGCCGCGTGGTGATTATTCTGATGTGTGTGGTGAGGGTAGCGCGACTCTACTGCGTTTCTTGTGTTATTATTACTGTCTATATCAGCAACCGGCGCGTTTGTAATAATGTAGTTATTGTGACGATTATGATTTGGTACTTCTTCGTCTGTCTGGCGGTTATGTGCTTGTAGAATCGCTCTTTGTCGATTCACGATCAACATCAATTCTTCGTCGGCGTCATCGGCGGTTGCGGTTGAATCCAGAACCGCGTCTGCCGGCTCCTGTTTCACGGGGATCAGAGGTGATAATTTCGTTCGCATCGCGACCGAAACCGTGACATAAACGTCATCGCGTCAACATTACGATGGATGTCCTTTGATTTTTAAAAGTTTTTTTTACACAAACGTTTGTAGATTAAGCACATATAATGGAATGATGTACACGTGGGGTGATATGGAAACACATATACAACAAAAAGCTATAGAAGGTAGAATGATAACGTCTAATACACAGAACAATAATAAGTGTTGTGTGTGGACGAAAAGTACCTGCCGACGAAGGGATAAAACTACTATCCCCTTCGGTATCCCGGCCGTTATCCCGGTGCTCAGCCAGTTGGGTTGGTTTTTGATGCTGAAGCAGCACCTTCATATAACAATAAAAGTTCTTATCATTCACAAAACTAGTATGAAAACATATAACAATCTTTTTTCCACTTAACAAACAGTATAAAATCCGCGCGCTTAACTTTTAAACACTGTACAAATCACTCGAATTTCAGAAACAATCTTCATAGCACAATTGACAGTCGTTTTTGTAATTTATTGTATGTTCTGTCGAACTCAAGAGTTATCAATTTGTAATTGTATATAAGTGTTGATGACTAAACAAGCTTTCACTGACGCGACTTAAGCCGTGTATGCGGTGCGAGTGCTTGGACGCCACTAACGGTATCCGGAGTCTACGCGGATACTATATCCGAAGCGCGGCGCGGATACGCGCTCGCAATACGTCACTGGCGCATTCGACGTCATACCGGTGCGAGGGAATACGAACGATACTGTTATTGCTCCGGGTGACGTCACTATGCTCTACCCGGAGCGACTTGTCGCTCGTCTACCTTCGCCGCTACGCTCGTCCTCGCGGATGTACTGTAAAAAGCGTGGGCAGCTTTTTAATCACTGCCGGCGCTTGTTCGCGACAAGTTCCTCGCGATTGATATGGATACCCCGTGTTCATCGTATTTTTAAAGCACATGAGCCTAATAAAAAACAAAAACTAGTGGGGTGGGTGGCATCGTGCCTTAAGCAAATTGCTGGAACTTCCCGAAATCTTCGAGGAATATTGAATGTTTTCAAATAGATTATTATTAATATTGTAACATTGTCTAATATTTATAAGAATTATATAAACTGAATTGCAAAGTTAAAATTATTTGTTTGAAGTATATTAGAACTTTAGTCAGAATTAAAAATAACATCTGAATTATTTTCGATATACAAAAAATTAAAAAAAACTAGTGGGGTGGGTGGCATCGTGCCTTAAGGCAAATTGCTGGAACTTCCCGTACCGTAACGAAATGTTCGAGGATTACTGAATGTTTTCAAATAGATTATTATAAATATTGTAACATTGTCTAATATTTATAAATATTATATAAACTGAATTGCAGAGTTCAAATTATTTGTAAAGTATATTAGAACTATAGTCAGAATTAAAAATAAATATTTTCGATATACAAAAAACTAAAAAAAAAAAAAAAAATGGGACAATTTTTTTTTCCAAAATCGATTATTTTGTTGAGACAAGCAGAAAGTTCTTTGAATCATTTAAATCGGACGCTTAGTTCTCTCAAAAACTGTCATTTTTTACATATTTAGCTCCGTATCTTCAAAATGGCTAGGCCTGCCTTTGCCAAAAACTAATAAACACTTCTCCCAATCATTACTAATTGAATGTTTTTTAGATCATTCAAATCGGATACTCCGTTCTCTCAAAAAATCAAATTCTATTTTCTGCACTCTTTACTCCGTATTCTCGAAACGGCTAGACCTGACTTCGCCAAAAACTAATGAGCTCTTTTCCCTATCGATAGGAATCGAATGCTTTTGGAACCATTCAAATCGGTTGATCCGTGCGCCCGGAAACGTGACTGGAAATTTGTATCCATACATACATACACACACACACATCCATTTTTTCTGAGGTATGCCAAAATGTTCAGAAACCTTCAAAACGTCGAGAAATGTAAAAATTTTCAATTCCGATTTTCAGCCCATTACAATAACTTACCCTACGGGAAGTTAATTCTAAACCAACAACTATAGTACAGTAAAATTTACTATTCTGTTTTTTCGTTATTTTTAAAAATATCCCACATGGTCTTTTTCACTCCAAAGGCTGTCCAACCGCCACGGAACAAAGAGGTTTACCATTTAATTTTTAATTTTAAAAAGGTTTCATGGGATAATTATTTATCAATTAATTATTATTAATTATTATTAATTATCAACAATTGTTACGTTATTTAATCAATACGTATTAGGTTGAATAAAAATTACAAACCATAATCGAAATTAGTATTTTTATAATGAACATATTGAAAAAAAAGAACTACTTACTTTGACAGATATTCTTGTTTAATTTATCATAAACAGACTCATTCTATATTGAAATACAATTTTTACATAATATATTAATTTTTGTGCTAGAGATTTTAGGGGAACTGTTTGTGTAAAAATCTGTAATCGAATGTAAAATATTCATTCATTTTAAGTAATTTTAAACATTTTACTATATAATAAATCTTTTTTCTATCATTTTATTTACCATTAGTAAACAAAAATGTACTAGTGCAAACGTATCAAAAATCTATTTAAATCTATTTATCAGCAATTTTATTTAATTTTAGACCGAGCAAACAATTATAAATCTAAAATTAGCACCGATTTTGCAGTGGTTTTTCACAACTTTCTCCCATCCCTCTCAAATAGTAAAATCGCTCGTTATTAACCGTGTAAATTTATTTCTGTACTTTTCTACCGTTTTCATGCTTCCCGTTCAGATATCATGACGTAATTGTTATGACGTCGCACATTCCGTCTAAAAGCCGAATCGCAGCGAGAAGTGAGGGGTGGTTTTCATCGATCGGCGCTTTACCCGGCACACGAATCACCTTGCCGCATAGGGTTGGTCTAGGTCTGGAATATACGGATTGTACAAAATGAAACAAGTAAAATTTTGAAAATTATTTATATAAAAGTATACTAGAAAATAACGTATAAACTATACATTATTGCCATATGTTATTGTGGATTGTTCTCCATAGTTTTCTAACATTATTTTCTGACGTAAATATTAACATTTTTAAGAAACTGCGCACGTACCCTTACTTTTAATGCGTAAATATATGTTTCCAGTTTAATGCCTGACTTATATCATATTGACATTTATTGCGGCACGATTATTTTTATAATAAAATATTTTTCTATTTCTCTATACATTATGGTTAATATTTTTTTTTTAATTTATTTCTGCACAAAAGGTATTAACCTGTTTATCAGAGGCTTTATTTGAAAGCTCTTCTAAAGAATCAATAGAATTATAAATATAAATTGCTGTAACATTATAAATTATAGATAG
This sequence comes from Ctenocephalides felis, assembly GCF_003426905.1. NCBI lineage: Eukaryota > Metazoa > Arthropoda > Insecta > Siphonaptera > Pulicidae > Ctenocephalides > Ctenocephalides felis. The sequence goes on along the minus strand of NW_020537758.1, from coordinate 24,468,296 downwards.
TATACATACATTGCAGTGACACATTTTACTCTAAAATTAGTTGCAGCTTTTTTTAGATAACTTTAATGATCCCTAATAATATGAAAGAATATTAAATATACAGATATTAAATTTAAGTTAGATTCAACAGTTATTTTATTTATTTTTTATAAATATATGTCTTACATATAGGTAAGATAAAAAGCCGACTTGACCTTTACATTGGCATAGGTGTAAACATTTTGAAAATAGTTTATAAAGATGTTAAGTTATAAAGTTAAGAAAAGCAGTTTTACAAGAGATGAAATTAATAGTTATTTTAACTCTGATGAATATTTTTGATAAAATATCAGATCAAGGCTACATTCGATGTAAAATATCTTTGTAAACATAGCTTTGTAAAAAAAATGTGCCTATGATATTTTTATTTTGCATTAAAATATTTTATATACTATTTCCTTTAAAATGAAATATTGTAACTGCTTGCCCGATGGTTGTCACTTTTTACGCAGCCTATGAGATAATTAGACAGATGATTAGAAAAATAGCTGACAATCATATTTATATAATTAGGAGTTGACTGGAAATTTTACTGAACATAGATCGATTGTTATTTATTTGATACTTGATGTGTGTTGTTAAATAGATCATTTGGATTGCACAGTATAATTATCAAAAGTTAATTGGACCTTTGTGCTCCGCTCTATCCTATACCATATGAATCTTACCTTAATTAACTCTATTGGTGTCATATTGTTAATTTGAACTAAGAGGTTGCAAAGAAGTTATTTTTCTGTTTTGTGATTTATTTTCTGTGCAGTATTTTTTGATGGTTCTTGTTTATAGTTTAGTCAATAACTATATGAAATTCGATAGGATTTTCTGATCCACGTTTTCCACGGTACAGGATAATATTTACAATACAAAATTTTATTAAATTATAGGTTTTTGCAAAATAATCTTTATAGATAGTTTATGACATGTATCGACAGAAATTTCTTGTTTTTTATTTTTTTTGTGTATCCGTAATTTGAATATGATAATTATTTTCAAATTTATAATATTGTTAGTAATAAATAACATAGTTATTTATTTAATACATGTTATGCGCTGTTAAGTAGATCATTAGGTTTACACAGTATAATTATCAAAAGTTAATTGGACCTTTGTGCTCCGCTCTATCCTACACCATATGAATCTTACTTTAATTAACTCTATTGGGGTCATATTGTTAATTTGAACTAAGGGGTTGTAAAGAAGTTATTTTTCTGTTTTGTGATTTATTTTCTATGAAGTACTTTTTGATGGTTCTTGTTTATAGTTTAGTCAATAACTATATGAATTTCGATAGGATTTTCTGATCCACGTTTTCCACGGTACAGGATAATATTTACAATACAAAATTTTATTAAATTATAGATTTTTGCAAAATAATCTTTATAGATAGTTTATGACATGTATCCATCATTAACATGCACATATTTTTCATTTCGACAGAAATTTCTTGAATTTTTATTTTTTTATATTGAGTATGATAATTTTTTTCAAATTTATAATATTGTATGTATTTTACCTGTTTCTCTTACCTTCATCTAATCATTACGGCTTCATCAATACATAAGTAATGTTTTACCCTTGTGAACTGCCTACGCACAAATCATTATTAATTTTTTTCAATTGAAGTTATTGTTTATGCGTTCTTATCCTTCCTTTCCCTACTACGAAACAACCCCTCGGTTGTTCACCTGGTCTGCGTGGGCGCGCCTCTACGCGTAGGACTCGGTAACGTATCATCTGTCAGGATCCATCTCGTTACGTCATGGGGACAGGTGTAGCGAAGTTAGCAACGAAATATTAATAGAATCATAAAAGTTTTATTTTTTTTCGATAAATACATATACATCAACATATATCTTGATTGTTTTTTGGTTGTTAAAATATATTCGATATAACTACCAACTAAATCGTAGAATTAAAAATGGAAAATTAATTTTCACTTCGGTATTTTTACATCTCGACACTTGATTTATATCCTCATTTAGTGAATCAAATCAGGAAAAGCCTAAAAACAAATTTTGAACAATATTATTTTGAAAAAATAAAAAATGAATTATGAATAAATACTGATTAATTAAAATTTTCTTTTTTTTAATATAAATACTGTTCCAATTTTATGTTGGTTTACTATACTGAATAGAGACAAAAATAATGTATTGAAAAATATAATTAGAGAGGTTATCATTTTTAATTCGACGTATTAGATACTAATTATATGAAATAAATACACACACACATATATATATACATATATATATATATACCTATATATATATATATATATACACCTTGATCAGTGACCACAATGTCATGCTATCAATAACATCAAATATAGGAGGGCAATATGTGCTCCTTCTATTTCTCGTTAGTTAATATAATAGTATTTTATTATTTTACACAAATTTAGTGTTCAATCAATTTTTACATTTTAATTAATTTTTTCTGTTGTTTTTCCTGGTTTGGTATGTATAATTTCCTCCTTTTATATATTATATTTATAATTGGGCTGCAAAAATATTACAAATTTTTATCAACGTCGACAAAACTATCATATATATATATATATATATATATATATATATATTCAACGATTTTTATTAATCAGTTTTAATGACAAGTTTTTTTTAAATGCATCCATTTTGGCTGCAGTCTTAGCTTTTGCTCAATGGAAAATTAAATTTGCTATACATTATATTATAAATAGATGCATAATTGAAGGCTAGTAGTATATCAGTGCATAAAATTAACTTTTTGTAAAAATATGATGTCTATTGATGCCACGACCAATTAATAGACTTTTTCAAAACGTATTCCAATATCAAATTCAAGTCTATATACCTCAGAAACATAGGTTATATTTTATTTATTTAAATTTAGTTCATATATTTTTTCTTTGTTTCTCAATTACATATATATTTTTAGATCCTGTGATGTATTGTTAATGTTAGTTATATGAAGTGAATTTTTTGTATCTTTGCCTAAGTCTCTAAAAATGATAATATTTTATCATTAGTTAGCCACTACTAATTAAATCCAATTCTAAACACTTTTGAATTATCTGAAAGAAGATTTTGTATTATTAAAGATATTTTTTCCTACAGTTTTATTTGTACTCCATTTCAGGATAGGTGTAAAGATTACAGTTAATAACTACAACTAAACACTTTTTATTAATTAATTACCCAAATGAGAAGTTTATGTTTTTAAAATGAATTGATATAAGTGGAATGCATTATAAATATTATTTTATTTTTCTCTTTGAATACAAATTCTTTGTAATATAAATATTTTTCTACCGTATCAAATATCAATATCAATTTATTTCAAATAAGTTGCGTAATATATTGCAAGATTTCCAAACTCTGTAACAAACAACTCAAAATCATCTGCATGTTCAATCGTGGGCGATGCTGTATGTTTTCATAAATATGACTACATTAATGAATGAAAAAGTCCCAAATAAACCAATTAGATAGGATTTTGTTTTTCAATAATAATCGCAAATTAATATAGAATTGAAATTAGATATATAATGAAATAACAAACTTTAAATATAGAAACCCCGCAGTATTTTATAATGTTATATTGAAAAGTATGGGGTGTACAAAAATACTTTGCTTTTGCTTCATTCATTAAGTCGATATACACATATATAAGAGTTTTTACAACTTGCCTTAAGGCAAAACACTAATTACACCTACTTAATTTTATATTCATCTTCGTAAATTATTTGAATAGCAGATAATTGATTATCTCTAAATATAAGATTATTTAATTTATCAAATCAATATCGATTAAACTGTCAAATGATCAGTTGTTACGAAACAGGAAATTATAGTTTGCAAAGAATAAGTTTACAAAGCAACAAGAATGCTTGGGAATGAAGTTACACTGTTGCAAAATGTTCAGATAAGAGTTCGTGATAATTCTTCGGATAGTGACTCCCACAGATAATTCATAAAGATAATACTAGTTTTCTTACTCTAAGGTAGATAAAATCGACATAATTTTAATTGGTTTCGATATCATTGCGAACGATTGTTCGCTAGATTAGTACCATGGCTAATAACAGGCAAGTAGATTTTTGGAATCAGTTTTTAAGTATTTAGAATATATGTAATCTGTATAAATAATGAAATATCAAGAAGTAAATTTGTTATATTGAATAATCGTTTTAACAAGTACAAGGCATATTTATACTCTGTGTTATACTTTACAATTGCTAATGATGATCATTAAACATAATCGCAGTTAATTAATAGTAATTGTTCATTGGTTCTCTAATTCATCTCGGTACTCAAGTGCTCAAATGTTCTTATACAACGGCAGATGGAAAATTAATTACCTTCCACTTTTTATCGGCGGCATTATAACTTACACAGTAATTAAACTTAAAGCTTTGAACCGATTGAAGAACTATAATACATCACGATTGCAATATTCTCATTGTTCATATATTATTTTCTTGCAATAATTACTAAAGGATTTCCATAAGTCCATAGATCATGTCGCGAGCAATTACGCGTGATTTTCAATTAGCAGTTTGCAAGTGAAAATATTCAAGAAAGCTATTAATAGTTTCTTGTACTTCGGTTCAAACGCATATATAGGAAATCAGGTACAACAAATAGCTTGACGGTAGTTTATTGATGACCATTATCATTGGTGAACAAATTATTTTCTTTAAAATAAGTTATATACTGTGCATAAGGAAGCAATTAATTTGTATTAGCTTGCTGTATTATAAATCCACGACTTACTTTTGCGAATGAATAATTAGTTATATCAATTGTAACTTTTATAACGTGTTTAATTGATTTGATTTTATAATATTTTTCTTCATTTTAATATTCTGTATCGAAAAAGTATTCTTAAAACTGGCAATTGAATAACAGTTCTCTGTTCTTCCGAATCAATTCCATCTTAACTTCAATAACATTCTGGAACAATAATGGGCGCCAAAGAAACTTTGTGTACTCATTATGTTTAGTAATGAAAATATCAGAGTATATTATATATATATATATATATATATATATATATATACAAAAATATTATATATTTTACCACCCTAAGTGTCCTAGGCCAGAAATCGATGTTCGATCGAATATCCAAACTCTAATAAAATCTGTTATCTGAGAGTTTCAACATAGTTTATAATTGATTTTTTTACGTTACTCAGATATAATTTACAAGTGCTCATACTTTATGCTCATTGAATTTCAAGGGTTATTTATGTTTGAATAAACCACAAATCCGGAAATTATTAGACAGACGACAAGTCATGAAACTAATTCAATTTTTCCCATGAGTAAATATTTTGCGTTTGTATGACGATTTGTAAATTAGAAAAATATGAACATGAATGACTATAAAAAATTATCCCATCTCGGTTTTACAAACATTTAATTGCAATTATTATTCATACTAGATATTAATAGTTACCTTCTAGGAAAAGTGATACAGGTAAAGTGAAAAAACCCATGAATATATATATATATATATATATATATATATATATATATATATATATAAATTCAGAATCAACAATATATATATAACTATGTATAAATAAATAAAATAAATTATTACAACTCAAGCAATTAAAATTTAAAACGTATTTGACAAATAGATCAAGAGGCTATGTTTATCGATAGTTAATTATTACATATATACTTCAAATTTTAACTTAATTTTAATTAAGAAAAGCCAAAATGAGTATAATGAAGTTTAACGCCAAAAGAAGTAGAAATTAAAAAATTTAGAATCAACGTCATTTTCTCATAATCATGAATTTAAACCCGAAACGCATTACTTTTTGTCGATTATTGGCATTTGCCTAGCATCGCCATTATGTCAACCTGAAACGAGGGGTAGATCGAGGTTGGTACAGCGTAGGCGTAAAAATTGGGCTAATGAATATGCACTACATATAAACTTGAACCAAAATTTTCAGTTCGTGACAAGATATTCCTAATTAATTAATAATTGCAGTGCGTAAAGCTTTTTTACATTACACATTGTCATTACATCATGCAGTTATTAGACAGGTTTACGATCCGTCTGATTAATTTAAAATGCGATTTTTCTCCCCAAATGTTCATCTTGCGTTGCGTTTTGTGCAAATTGTACCATCATTTAAGCTCTCACTGGCAGAGTAATAATCATTATTATAAACCAATATTATAATTTAATTGATATCTTTCACGGCACGAATGGTCGATTAAATACTAAAGAACAAGTTGCACGGTGTAAACTTTCATTTTTAATAGACGGGTATCGTCTTGAGGAAAAAATAATCGGATTCAATTTCTTCTTAGCGATACATGTTTAAATCATTAAATGGTTAAAGTAAATTAAAATAGTAGATTATATATATATATATATATATATATATATATTTGTTATTAAGCTGCTAGTCGAATTTCAATAAAACATTCTAGAGTTTGTCAATGCATATACAACAATGGTTCACAACTGAATAGATATAGTAATATTTCATTCGTTATTAAAAAAACTTTTTTCATTTATAATTAATTTAGAAGATTATTCGGGGATGTTAAGTGTAATTCCTTTATTAATAAAACTAGAATTATACAATTTGACTTTGAACAATTATATTGCGAAAACCGACTACTATCTGACTATGCTCAGTAAAACTTCCGGATAATGCATCATTGTAGAAATATATTTAGTTTGCTATTTTTCACAAATTTGTCACCTGGTGCTTTTTGATTCATGAGCGGTATAAAAAGGGTATGCCAGGGGGAAAAGCACAATTTTATTTTAATTTTAAATATGAATTTTATAGAATAATAGCTACATTTACCAATCAATGCGATGCAGGTTATTAGGTAGAACAACGAAATGAAAAATTATAAACTTTTTTGTGTATTTTCAAACAAAATAAACAAACAGATATAGACTCTTACTACTATAAATCTTGCTTTGGTAGTTATTTCTGTTTAATTTATTATAATCAGATTTAATGTTTCTTACAATTAGAATACAAGCATTATAAATGAGATAAAGACAACTTCTGTTTTATTTTATTTTATGAATAATTAAAAAATCGTTTGAAAATACAAAAATGTTCTAAAATTCTTTTTTACTATATCATTATTCTACTAATATATGTATATGTTGGATGATGTCTGAGAGAGGCATTCATCATTAGAAATGTTCTCGACTTATTTGACGTTGTTTCTCGATTGACCACTATGATTTGGAATTTTTATATCTTTCTTATTACGCAATAACGGAATAAAAATAAGAGTGATCACTGAGTTTCGTTCAACCGTTAGCGGTGCCTCGATGCGGGCGTCCTTCGCAACAAAGCTGATCAAGTGAATTCTAGTGAATTAATACGGACACATACACATACACATACACCCACAAATATATATATATATAATATATATATATAATTATTTTAATTATGTCAGGTCAAATTTTGTTGCAAGCTGCGCTTGCACAAACTGTTTGCCCAATAATTTGATTTTGTTTTTCTGTAAGATGATTTTCAGCAACATTATTGAAAAATCATTTTAGTTAAATAGTTTTGGTAGCACACTACACGTTTTTCCGAGAAACATTATCGATCTATTGTCTAATAAGCTTAAGAGTTATTGAAAGCACTTCTATATTGAGGTATCAAAATATCGTGCATGCAAAAGTATGCAAAATCTGTTTGATGTTTTTAAAATTTTGTTTATACTTGAACATCATATGCCACATTTTTATTACATCTATTTCGGTTTCAACCTGTTATTCTCTTCAATTTTTCCTTTTTTTGTATTTTAAATACTTTATTTAATTACTCTCTCATTTAAATGTTTGTAAAGTGTTCAAATTATTACTACTCACTATTACTACTGCAAAATGCTTTTTGCATTTGCACTTAATTTAGATTTGTTGCTGAATACATACTCATATTGATCTGTATTGGTTATCTATATTAAATGGGAAAAAATGATAAAAATATGTAGGAAATAATATACATATATATATTCATATATATATATATATATATATATATATATATATATGTGAATTATTATTTCCCCTTATCCCGGAGTGAAACCGACCGGAAATTCCGACGTAGAGGAATCTTTTGCAACGTAACGACAATTATTTGATTATAATACGAGGAGGAGCCAAATCTCTCGATATTTTATTGGAGTTATACATTTATGAGAGTTTTATTCTTATATGAACACGATGAGTTAATTTTTAAGGAGCGGCCAAATTCTCATAAAGTAAATGCAATGTTACAACTTACAACTATTTAGTTCTTCGAATCGCGTTGCCGAATAAAATAATTTAATTGTAATATTATTGGGCTTGTCCGATTCTCGTGTACCAACAACATTGTTTTCATTGCGAAACTATTGTAAGAAAATATTATTATTGCGATATTAAAAATATCTGCTATCACTTTTGTTGTAAACAAATTAAAATTAAATTTTTCATAACATTTCATCATAGTAGAAGTTTTGTTGAAAGCAAAAAACATGATTTGCGAATTATATATCGTACAAAACATTTAACTGTTTAGCATTGCTATTCATTTTGTATTAATTATACTGCTTAAATGGATACAGCAGTGGACATATAAAATAACAAATAAAGAAGTGCTGAACTGAATACAATAATGAAAAGTAAAGAAAATTGGATCTGACCCATTTTGCAATAAGAGTGTCCGCATCACGAAGGTAAAATGGAAGGATTGAAAGGAATGGGGAAGAGAAGAATGTAAATGATTGATTATTTATGCGAGAAGAGAAAATGCTGAGAACTAAAAGCCAAAGCACAGGACCGAGATGTGTGGAAGTAAAAGTTGTGAATAATAAACAGGTAAAGGACTCGTGATGCTCGGACACCATGAACCTGCCTTCGAGCAGACTAAAAATTCTTGTTATTATTATCAACAGCAATTCGAATTTAAAGATTCCTATGAGTTGTCCTAAAAAAGCTGACTTGTTTAACAACTTGGTTTTATAGCAATCCAAACGGTTGTTCTCTCTTTGTGATGAATTTATCATTACAATTTCTGCATTACTGATGAATTTTTCTTTGATTCAGAAATGCCATAAAACGACTATTTGCACAGGGAAACATAGTTCTTCAGGCTCTCCGAGATTGGTATCAAGCATAGAACAACCTTAAAACCCGTAGCTGTAACCATTATGTCACGGAAAAGTCAAATCTCTTAATTGTTTCATATTTAATAGTATATGGTAATATGCACTCAGTGTTGGATTACCCCATAGGCCCGTGAGGCCTGGGCCTAGGGCGGCACAATTTGGGGGGCGGCAAATTTTTCCGATTTTTTTTTTGTCACGGTAATTTATTTTAAGGATTGATCTTGATCTAGATAATTCTCTATGAAATAGAATGTTATTCGTTTTCTAATCAAACTTATTCAAGAGCGCCTCATTAATATTTTTAGTGATGCATCATGTTTAAAATAAAAATTATCAAATTAATAAGCTTTTTGTGAGAAATAAAATAAAATAAAAGTAGTGGGGTGTATGGCATTGTGCCTTAAGGCCAATTGCTGGAACTTCTCGTACCGTAACGAAATGCTCGAAGAATATTAAATGTTTTCAAATAGATTATTACAAATAAATACTGTAACATTGTCTAATATTTATAAAAATTATATAAACTGAATTGCAAAGTTGAAACTATTTTATAAAGTATATAAGTGAGCTCTAAAACTTTAGTCAGAATCAAAAATAAAATCTGAATTATTTTCGATATACAAAAAAAAAAATGTTTTGAAAAAAAAATTGAGACAGATTTTTTTTTCCAAAATCAATTATTTTGTTAAAAGAAGCAGAAAGTTTTTTTGAATCATTTTTAAACAGAACTAGATGCAAATATTAGCAGTAATAACTTCGACCATCTCGCCACGAAGGTTGAAATATGACTGATTGTGAGGTACAAAAATCTTTTCGTATTGCACCCTCTATGGTTCCGAACCCGAAACTATTCAATTAGATAACAATTTTTGAATTTTAGTATCATCTGGTAACAATTCATAGTTTTGTCCTTTTCTGACCCCAATAAAAGAGGTTCGTAATAACAACTAAAATCATTTTGTATTTGGACCTCTCGGTCGACACAACAGTCAGTGGTAAGTCTTTTAAAAAATATTTATGTATTATGTAATCATTTCGTGCATTCAGTTTCAAATACGTGTCATGGAACGTGTGTTTTGGTTGATTTGATTTGACTTGATTTTCTGTTGAATTATAATTATAAGAATGTAAATAAATTGAAGTAAAAATTCTTCTCTTTAATATTAAACGATTTGCGTTGCATTTTCTAATCCAATATATTTGTGCTGAAGTGTCGCCTTAGTGTTTATTGTTGTGAAAATATTTAATTTTAGCCTTTGAGTTAACATAAATAATTTAATGCAATCTTTAGATTATTAAATTTAAATATAATTAAATAATATTAAATTTTAATATAAATCTTGTTTCAAATATTTACGATTGACTACATTTGTTTTGTTTCAGATTTCATACAGTGTTTTGCGCAGTGGCGGATTGCTTTAGGGATTTATTGTGCATGAATTTTTTTTTATTCAATCACATTGACAATTTTTAATTATTTTTTATAATTTTGTTAAATTATAATTTTGAGTTATTTGCGTCCACATTTTAATTTTTTTTTTGTTCGTGCGAGGACTTGTTCGTAATTTTAATATCGTTTTAAACGATTTCCGCGTTTAAATTTGTTCCTGTCGCCTACCCCCCACGGCAGGTTCTAGTAATTCGCGTTTCGTTAATAAATTTTTTTTTCTTTCGGTGTATGGGTCCTTGCGATGTTTTTCCCAGAAGCAACGCAACCCCATACACTTTAATTTATAATTAGTATTATTTGTACAATGTTTAATTTTTTCGAATTATTTTATTAGTAGCATGGATGTAAATAACTCGTCTAAAAATCTAAAAACTTTGTTAAATAAATTACTTGTTTTTATTTTGACTGATTTTTCTGCTGCAATGCAATGAATATGTTTTAATTAAATCATTTAAATTTATTGTGATTGCACAATAAGACTCCTAAACGGAGAAATGTTGAAGACGTAATGTTTGAAGTTAAAAAAAAAAGGTAAGATGATACAAAACCCTAAATTATGTAAAAAAATAACAAAATTGACATTTATTTTAGTGTAAATGGGCCTCAACTAAAGATACCAGAGGGTTGAGTACTATAATGAAGAGGAGAACATGTGTACCTATAAGAGCACTGGCAGCAGGTAAATACGAGCAGGCTACCACATAGTATTTATAAATCATTGTCTATTTCGTTTCTTTCAAGTCACTTTTTATTTCAGGATTGCAGAATTAATTTCTCACCGCGACGGCAAGCACCAGGACTGCTAGAAGATTGTGGTGGATTAAAAAGGTTGAAGGTACCCTTTTTGGGATGCAATGACTGCTACTTGGTACATCTTAGCATTGCATTTACCAATATACAGGGTTTACCTTGGCGCCCCAATCTGACTTTTAATAAAAACCGGTAATTATCTGTAGAGTGCGTAACTAACTACACGAATGAAACAGAATCTATACTTATTAACTTATTGAATGTTACCTCGTTGTGTTCGTCGTAGGTGCCAAGATATGACTGTATTTTTGTAGTCATGTCTTAAGTCTAAATTCTGATATACTATTGTTTTGGTTGATCAAAAAGCTTGAAATTATAGATGTGTATGATACGGCGTGATGACAAAGGGATCGCATACAATCGGAGAACCCTTACTTTTTCTGGATTGTGTGTTCTTCGTCCATGAAACAACACACGCACCACTATACACTAACTGCCTCGAGGGCTTGTGTACTTCCGACTCGATTGAACACCTTAGAGGACTGATACTTAAAAAGTGATTGCGTCTTTGTAACGACAGCATGCAATGTTTCCAAAGGGTTGCACAACCTTTAGTGCAAACTACATCCGCCGCCCGCCTATATGGTTCCTGTCGTATGTGGTCCAGAATCGCGATAAAGACTACATACATCATTTCCAAGGAGTTTCTAAACTCCTAAACTAAATCCCCACCTGCCTATAAGGCTCCTATCGTATGAGGTCCGGAGTCGCGATCGTTTTTTAGTATCAGTCCTCTCAGGTGGTCAATCCAATACGGAGGACACAAATTAGTGCATTAGTGATGGTTGTGATGTTGTGCCAGGGAAAAAGAACACGATCTAGAAAAATCCGATCGAGTTTTCCGATTTGAAGCTTTCATCTGCGTAATTACGCCGTTCTATACATTTTTAATCATTTCTAGCTTTATCATTACCCCATCGTTAGTACATTCGAATTTAGGCTTAATGCATCACTATACATAAGTGCGGTCAAGCTCTCGGATCTGTAAACATAACTCGGTAACAATCAATAAGTTGGTAAGTAGATTCCGTTTTAATTGTGTAGTTAGTTAAAATCTCCACTGGTAACTGTAGGTTTTGTTGAGTCGAATTAGGGCGCTAAGGTAAACCCTTCATATTGGGGAGTGAGATGCTAAACATACCAAATAGCAATCTTTACACTCTAAAAAGAGTGCCCTTAACCCATTCAGTTCCCCTCAATATGGATACCTACAGGTTTTCTCGTATTCATAAGTTAATATTAAGTAATTAGACGTTGGTTAGATATAAGTATATAATATTTTTATTTTTGTTACCGGGGCCCCGTTTGTATGTTTGCCCCTATTTTTAGGGGCACTTGTGTTTTTTTTATCTCATTTCAGGTGTCTTTCCAAGAAAATTGCTTACCAAGTGAGTACCAAGAACTATTTCCACAACCCATTGGAGAAAATTGGTCAGACTAATTGATGTACCGAGATACTAAAATTATTGGCATACTGCTAAGTAATATGTATAAATCTTTTTTCTTTTTATTTCAGGGTTACAGAGTTGATTGCTTTTTGCACCACAAAGCACAAGGACTTCCAAATAACTGCTAGAAGGATATGCATGTTTAAAGGTTTTTATCCTATTATTGTTAATTTGATCTTATTATTAGTTATGACCATATATTTTTTTATTAATATAACCGGGGCCCCGTTTATTTGTTTGTCCCTATTTTTAGGGGCATTTGTGTTTTTTTTTTTCATTTCAGATGTCTTTCAAAGAAGACATTGTATTGTATGTCTATATGTTTTACCAAGATATACACGAACCACCAAGAGACCACTACCGAATTAAAGGATATGTACAAGTGGGTACCAACAACTACTTCTGCAACCCATGCGAATAAATGTTATGAAATTCTTGTTTACCTCTTTTTAGGTCTTGCACGAGATTTGGCAGAAAATATCGACTCAAAACCAAGTAGCACCACTACTACCTGAACTACCGCCTACAACTGAATTGGGTGATATGACATAAGCGAAAGGAAAATTAACTGTGAGATAAGACATTCTATTATTATAGTAGTATTTAGTTAATATCAGGTTAGGGGGCGTTTTGACATTAAAATCTTCGGCCGTACCTTTTTTGGGGTTGTTCGCGTACTTTTATTCAGAGCTCAAAAGGGTAGCGTCATGAAGGAATCTTTCTTATATTTTTCGCGCTTTTCTTTAAATTAATTAATTAATAATTACAAGATTTTATTTGTCTCTAAGCTTCATAGGCTGGGAACCTATGAAGTTTTTTCCAAGTGTTTACATGGTGGATCTGGGGGGTACATCATGTAAATGCTCTTTTTTATAAATTTACAACCACCGCTAAAATACTAAAGTACACATTTTATATTAATTTTTTTCGTTACCACGAGAGGTTCTTTCATTTTTAAAAACCGAAATTTTTGGGTACATTAGGTCATTTTGCGGGGATTCTTCTTTTCGCGATATATTCGGGTCAGTTAGGTATAATTAGTATGTAAGTTAGTTTAAGTGGATTAGGGCTGCACAAATCGATACTTAGTAATATTTACACTATATCCATTTCCATCTGAAATGTTAGAAACGTAAATATGAATAGAAGTATCTATTTCTGTGGCGACACCACATTAAAAAAAACGCGCCTGGCAACTTTACCCCATGGGTGGTGAGGAAAAGAGTTGCATCCTAATTAAGTACATATAATTATCAAAATTAAAATATTTAAATAATTATGTTAATTAATAAACATAAATGTGTCAATATATGTCACTGATAATTAACTAATATCAAAATATCTTAAAATAAAATTTTTAAAAATAATCTTTGCTTTTTAATATGTGGTTAATGTTATTTTTATATTTTTTTTCAGAACTTCATGAAGAATTATTTGATGCTTTCAGAAAGAATATTGTCAATAATTATTAATTTTGAATTAGTTGAAAAAATACTATAAATACTACAATGCGAAGAGTTATATGGTTTCTGATAAATTATATTTTCTCTTTGCATTGTAGCATTTTTTCAACCTCTAATTCAAAATCAATAACTATTATTCTTTTTAAAAACTTCTAATAATTCTTTAGTATATATGTGATATTTAAAACTTTAGTCCGAATCTAAAATAAAATTTGAATTATTTTCGATATACACAAAAAAAAATTTGAAAAAAAAAATTATTGAAACAAATTTTTTTTTCAAAATTACTTATTTTGTTAAAACAAGTAGAAAGTTCTTTGAATCATTTAAATCGGACGCTTAGTTCTCTCAGAAACAGCCATTTTTGCACATTTAGCAGGCTATCTCCGAAACGGCTGGACCTATCTTTGCCAAAATCTAATTACCACTTCTCCCCATTATTACAAATTGAATGTTTTTTAGATCAAATTGGATGCTCCGTTCTCTCCAAAACTCGATTTCTATTTTCTGCACTCTCTTTGCTCCGTAACTCCGACATTACTATTTAAAATTACTTTAACTTACCCAACGCAAAGTTAAAAATTATATCTAAATAATTTAGAATAAATTGTTTAATTAAAAAAGTAAAACTTTGTTTATTGAAAAGGGTGCCTGAACGGATAGGGCCTAGGGCCTAGGGCGCAGAAAGTTTAATCCGCCACTGTATGCACCGCCTACAAAGAATGTTTCCTTCATTAAGTGAATTTAATATTACAATCATATACGCATTACAAACGATTTAGAAATATTGGAATCATTTTAAACCAGTTCTTTCTTTCTCTCTCCGGTTTATATAAAAGTATCCACACAACTATTCTATGACACATGCGATTGATATCGAAATAGAATGAATCTCATAATATTTCTTATGAAGTTGACACGTTTTGCAAATATATAAGCTAATGATTTACAATCAACGCGATATTGAGGAGTTTTTATGCAAATCGAAAATTATATTGCGTATGCAAATTTCTACATGACTAGCACATGGCGTTTTAATATCAGAGCCAAGGCGACGACGACCGTCCACATTTTAAAGAAGATGTGGTAGGTACTTATATCTGGGAAATAAAGATTTATTTAATGAATAAATAATTTATTGATGCTAATACGTTTCATTTGTATATATAAAATAAAATTTGCAATATATTTATTGCCTAAGCATTTTTTTATGGTATTTTAACAAATAAGGTAGGGCGGGGCACAAAGGTTCAATTTGGCTTTGATATTGTGAAAACCAAACCAATTATATCACAACAAACAAAACATATCAACTATCTGACTATGTTTGGTAAAACTCATGTAACTTGTTATTGCAGAAATGTATTTTTGCTGTTTTTCTTCAATTTGTCACGTGGTTCTTTTAACCCCATATGATCGGACAAGCAGATGCCATGTTTTATTCCAAAGGGATTTCAGGAAATAATAGCTACAATCCACCAGTGCATAATATAAAATGTACGGATACATTTTTGCAGAGATAACACTGTATACAACCTTGATCTAGTATTACAACAGAAATAATTATCAACATAGTTAGAATGAGTATTTATTTAACTTATCTCTTGTAAACTTGCTTTTGTTAACTTGATTTACTGTTACTGTTTTTTATTGTTTAGACTTTTGCCAGGGTAAATGTTCTATTGGTCTTTTTACCTTATCTACATGTGAGCTAGAAATAACAATAAATCTTGTTAAAGAATTAAATAATGCATACCTAAAGATTATATCAAGGCCTTGTAAACTAAACAATAGTGCTCCCGAGGGGCCGTTCAAGTATTACATTAGCACTATAGGGGGGGGGGTTATTGATTTGCTTATTTTGCTTATTTTGGGTAAGAACTTTTGCTTATTTTTGCTGACAATGGGGAGGGGAGGGGTAAATAATTGTAATGAATCTGCTTACGTAATACTTGAACGATCCCAAACCAAAAAACTAACAACGGATGAATATACTTATTTAATGGATTTTCAAGCATTTAAAAAAATCTTGACTTTACTTGTTTTTCAGATATTGGTGATGGAACTTCTCACCGACGGACCTTTAAGCTTTGATCTACCCTATTATAATTTGTGTTTACTTCCTATCCCGATTTCATTGTTTTTAGATCTGGTCAGGGTTTAGTTTCAGCTATTTCAAACCACAACCACAATCGTGTAACTAGTTTCTTTTTCGATTGAAATTGTTACGATTTGAAATAGTATAAATTTCTCTTGATAAATTCCTTCTAGTTATTAATAGGCCATGAATGTTGCACAAATATAATGGTCCTGCGCAAGTGGTATCGGCTTGTACCTCGTCGGTTCACACGATCCGCGTGCTCGCGCTCTCGTGGGCAGAAGTAGATGTAACGCTGACCCACATGCGTCTCGCGCTCGCTAGAACTTCTTCCTTCTAGCATCTAACCTAACAGAAGATTCTCAATCTTTAGTGGCCCTCGGTCATAGGTAATACAACTGCTTGATACGCCTTCATTTTATAGAATTTAGTAGATCCTTAGATCCATATTTCAGAACTAATATATACTTTAAACTAAACATGACAGCTATAAGTTAACTAAATTTCGATGTCATCTGCAAAGACGCATACTTTCATGTATTCGAATATAGTTTTATTTCATCTATTAATATAGTAAATCATATTCATTAAGATATAAGTGCAGTGTCAAAATAAACATATATTTTTAACAGTTATTGCTCTTTATTTATTATTATAATATAATGTTTACACCTATCCTAATAAGAAAATAAGTGCAATCCTCTGACCAATGTCAGTGATTCCAAAATCAACATAATTTAATATAAAATAAACTTTTTTTTATTTAGCTCTTATAGTGGCAAAGTTCTCTGGCAATCGCTTACTTCGTTGATGTCATTGTGTTTATGGATTAAGGGGCACAACTAGTATAACCGCCTAAAAAAGGTGATTTTTGGGAATATTTAAAATTAAATTCATTAAAATTTTAAAAAAATTAAATATTTTGTAAGTTATCGTCGATCTCCAACGGTGCGACAAAAAAGGATCACGATCAAAAATTGACAAAATGACGGCGTTTTTTTCAAAAAAGTCGAATTTTAACCAAAATTTTGGTTGTTTTTGGACTGCCAAAATTTGATTTTTGATCTGATCAAAAAATCGATAGCTCATTTTAAGGAAAACTATATATAGAACACGTGAAAAAAATTTGATAGTGATCGGATTCATTTGTTTTTAAGTAATCGCTGCAGTAAATTCGAAAAATGCTGTTTTGAGAAAAACGCGTTTAAAGCTTAAATGATCGTTATACTATATATATACTCTTTAAATGGCTGTTATTTTCAAAGGTATAACCTATCAGAAATACGGAAAAATTTAAAATTCGATTTTTCGATAATTTCACACTAGTTGTGCCCCTTAACCAATTTGGTACATAGTTTTTTAGATTTGTATAATAAGAAATTCCGCTTAATATTACTAAAGCAATACACAGTTAATGCGAGATATTTTTATTAAAATAATATTCAAATGTGTAATTATTAATATATGCAACATACACGTGTGCATGCATTATACTACATTTTTTAATCTATGCAGCAATCAGATTATAAAAACCCTGTGAGCTTTTATGATGCTACTTAACTACGTGAGTTTATATCTAATGGTTGATCTATTTTTAATTTATTCCATATTGAAATGCATTTTCATTATTATTATTTTTTTAACTATTGATTTTTGATTTGATGCAGCAATGCCGGGATAAATCTATTTTACATGCAACCATATTTATCTATACCTTCTATTCATCTAGTAAAAACCGTTTTTTTCTACTTCTTGACATCAGGCCGTACAAGGTGAGTATCAAACCAGAATCCTTCTTAGTAGAAATCTCTGAGCATACTCAGAATGATTATAAAGCTATGTTAAACATACTCAGAGCTTTCTTATGAGAATTGTTAGCACTTAGAATACTTTCAAAAAACAAAAATATTAAATACAAAAGTTGCCAACAATTATATTTTGAGGACTTTTTGTAAATCGTATTATTTTGTAATAATTTTTAAAACGCTTTTTGAATTTGTCGAATATATTTTAAGAAAATTCATTAAGTTTTTCAACAGTGTCTTAGAACCGTGGCAACATTATGGCTGTATTTTAATTTTATATACATACTTTATAACCGGTCGAACGGGTGCTCATCGTTTGAAAATTTGTGCTCAGAGGTGAAGAAGCTATCAGTATTTTTTTGTTTATTGGATTTCAATAATAGTTTTGTTAAACCTAGAAACTGTGTACTATTAGCCATAGGAAATTTAAGTTATGACTTATCCTTCAATAAAGGCATAAGTCGAAGCGCGTGTCGGTCTCCTCGGATTCGACTTCAAGTTATGTTTTCCGTGCGTGATCAATAGTCCGCACAATCTTTATGGCTTATTTTGAAATCCCACTGTTTTGTGTTCGACAAATAGTTTTGATGTAATATATTAATATGGTGGATAATTTTATTGCATGGATATGAATCTTATCAAAATCGATTGCCAATGGTCGAAATGATTGCAACCGCCGAGCCTTGAACGCTCAGGAGATGTTTTTATCGTCAAGCATGTAATCAAGCGAGATTTAATCTTTTGATGCCTTATAAAATGTTTTAACGATAGTATTCTTTTATGAATGTTTATATAGTAATTTAAAAAAAAATATTTTTACAAATTTATTGGGGATGTATTTTTACTTACATAATGCTTTACAGAATCATACAATATCTGTGAACGATGAGTATTACCAGCATGTTTTAGCTTTTTAGTTTTATGTATATATATACATATATATATATATATATATATATACATATATATACGACGATTTATACAAGGACATTAAAATTCATTCCATATAATGTTTCTCATTTAATAATTTTGTTTTTTTCATTAAATATTTTTGTATTACTATAGATAACTCATTGTAATTTTCTGGCATTGTTTGCGATGTCCCTAAATAAAATAAACTGTCATTTCACTTTCACTTATGTTACGACCCAAATAAAAAAAAGCCAATCAGCAATCAGCTTTGATAAAAATTATATGCGATTATATACAAGTCCTTCTGATAGGATATATTTAATTAATTATTAGGGATGATTGTATAGAAACCAGATCTATTAGTAGTCCAGTCATTTTAGCTTAAATTAGGTAAAAATTTTGGAATTCGAGACACCCAGCTATAAGTCTGTAAATACTTGTATGTTGACACCCTAAAGTTGTCTCAAAACCTACATATGGTATTGACACCCTACCTATATGTAGGTTTTTAGACAACTTTAAGGTGTCAAGTCAATATACAAGTATTTACAGGCTTACAGCTGGGTATCTCGAATTTCGAGGTGAATTTACTATAATGATTGGACTATAGGTTCAATGTACTGTGCTTCAAGCTGCTTAATTCTGGGTTTTCAAGACGCATTTAGTAGGCAATCCATTGATTACCTGATTCTGACTGATAATGAGATATAGTTTTATTATTTCTGAACAATGTTAGTAAGTTGTCTTGTTACTAACTGTGATATTAAAGTTATGCCCATGAAAGCCGATTTTCACTTAAGATCACTTTTGAGATCTATAACCTCAAATGGAAATTTGACATCATGCTGTCTGATATCGGACTTGCCTGAATCAGTATTCTACTATACCAACTATATCGAATCCTAAGTTGTCAACATGGAAACCACAAAATATATGAAAATATATAAACATATTTTTTTGTGATTATGAATGTTGTATAGGTAGTTGTTTAGGAATCTTGGGTACTATGGTGAATCAGAGTTGGTTGAATAAAAAGGTTGAGTTAAACATTTAAATGCATCAATTTTATCTTAACGTTTCGGACGCACGGTGTCTATGGATATTAACAGAGCCGAAATGTTTTTTTCTTTAAATAACTTCCAAGTTTAAAACACCAAATAGCCTTCCGTTCATCGTCTGCTCAGCAGTCGTTTGGGAGTCGTGTACACTATGGCAACGCGGAGTTCGCGAAAGTCGCGTTCGCATACTTTCACTTCAAAGCACACAGAAGGCGCGAGGAGCAAAGTGGCTCAGCGGCGTCGTGCATTTTGTTTTTTTTTCCTA
Organism: Ctenocephalides felis; assembly: GCF_003426905.1. Classification (NCBI taxonomy): domain Eukaryota; kingdom Metazoa; phylum Arthropoda; class Insecta; order Siphonaptera; family Pulicidae; genus Ctenocephalides; species Ctenocephalides felis. The sequence continues at coordinate 24,447,805 of NW_020537758.1, read as the reverse complement.
TAATTTTTCTCTCAGACTCTCAATGTTGATCATCATCATGAATAATAAAAATACATTGGTGGACAAATTTACTAACAATAAGAAATTTAAATAAAAAAAAATCCTTTCTCCTCACATTTTTTATTCAAAAAAATCTCTCGGTAAGGTAATAATTACAGCTTGAAGATTTATGTATATTCAATTTTCTTTTATTTCTTTGTAGTTTTGATGTAAATTTGTAGTTAGCGTTATGCCCTCCCAACCAGAAGGTTGCTGGATTTTAACCCGTCTCGGACAGCCAGATATCAAGCAGCAGCTTTGTCCGTTTCCACATGAAAACATTGATAGCAATATGTTTCCTATGGTTTACCTTTTATTTAAATATTTATGTTTTTTAAATATTTTTAACAGCAATCAGAACTTTACGTCCTATGAGCTGTTGGGCTGAAACTTCTCCTTACTTCGTATTTTTTTTAGATGGTAACCCAATAGTTAATCCATCCATATTTGATGATGTTTGTTATTAGAATTAATAAATAGGGTTGACTTTTTATTGGTGCAGCAATGCCGGGCAAGGACTATTTTCACTTTGGAACATATTGCTATCTATATTTCCAAGTGAAATTCGTTTTCACTGCTGCCTGACAACAGGCTGCTCGAATTGGGTATCGAACCCGAGACCTCTGAAACAAGTCCCGTCGCTCTTAACCGCTTACCTACGGGCGAGCCCTAAATATTTATGTAACGAACAATATTTATTTTCGACTTTAGGGTCTTGCGTGTACCTGCGTACGAAGTGGGCAGATAATTTTATGCGTGTGTAATTCAATTTTTATTTTATTACAAACCGGTGCTCACAACAACTGCGATTACGCAATTTTTGATTGTGGGCGTTTAGCGATTTTAATAACAGTTAATCGAATGATGTTCAGATGCAGAGAATGCTTATTTAAAACAATCGACCGATATTTCTTGCGTCAATTTTAAGATCATTATAATACTTGGTAGAAAGATCTTGATTACGATTCAAAGGAGGTGGAGCAAATTAGCTCCAATGAAAACTAAGTATGACTTTTTGTATAATACAACAAAGTGTAACTACAAAATTGATATCTAATAAAATCATTATAGAAACCAAATTAAAGTAAAAATATTAATGAAAGCATATAAAGCATAAATTGACTTCAACCACTTTAAACCATTCTTTAGCAACTATAATACCAAATTATTGCTACCAAATTATTCCATTAGTTTAGACAAATAGTCTAAAAGTAACAATAGTGTGTTTTTTTAATAAAAACTTGATATCAATCACCAATACATGGACTGCTTAAGAACATATTTTGATATATTAAACTGTATCTTAATTTCACTTAATCATGTATTTAAATTTTGCGCCTTTAAATATATGCACAGGTTCGTGGTGTTCTCAGCACCTGATTATGTCAACACTGCAGCGTCTACCTGTCAAACCGTGTTGGATCATTTTAGTTTTCTCATTAGTTTAGTTATGTTATTTCATCTATATTTATCTATAATAAGTAACATATTAATTTTTATTCTGTTGTGCATCATCATGTACGAGTGTCGTGTGTGTGTTCATATAGAAATACATCATCATGTATTATAATTGTTATTGAGGAAAACTGTGGGGCTATTAACATGAGTGAGTAATAATAATAAATAGTTTTATAACTTTACTTTAAATGTATGACAATGCTTTGTTGTGCCATATCTAACTACTCCATTTCTTAAACCAACGTAACAAATTGTTTGTTACTGTAAATCTTTCAAGTACAAACTCTAGCAATAGAACAGTACCGTTCGCCTTATATCTTTCTGCAAATCCGGGCACCCAACATGTCGCGGGGCAAAGGTGGATTAGATCCAACGATAGCAAAGATAGTTTCGGTTGTTGAACTCTTCACAGTCATTTTCTCCTATTCGTTGTCTTGGATGCATATCACCATGTCGGCGTTATTTCGATAGTAACTTTATATAATAGATTATAAAGTAAATAATTTATCTTCAAAATTGGGAATAAGATTGGGAATTAGAGGTCCCGGGTTTGATCCCGCTTCGAGGCGCCTGATGTAAAGCAGTAGTTACACCGATTTTCAATATATTGCTATTTATATTTACAAGTAAAAATAGCCTTTATCCGGCATTGCTGCATCATTAACACTTACGGGACGGCACCGATTTCAAAACAATTTACTGTACCGGCTGTAAACTTAATTTAATTGTGTATGTTATGCAATTTGTTTGATAAAAGTGTGTGATCATTGAAGGACATACATTTATAAGATTAATTTATTTTTGATCATTTTATAAAGAATCGCGACGTTCAAAACAATTTCCAAAATACATAGCTGGTTGATTTTGACATGTTTTACAATAAAATGTTGTTCGCCGCCTTCCAGAATATGCCACTGATTAGTCAGTATATTTGTTCATTTTTGTGCTGCCATAATGGTTCGTTTTTTCTATTATATTGTCTAATAATTCATTTGTAAAATATAAAGTAAAATAATCTATTGGATGTCTTATATTGCTTAGTATTTGTAGTCGGGTTGTTTGTCAAACTCGATTATTGAAGCATATTCGGCACATTCACTAATGTCTTTCCGCTCTTTATTTAATTTGTCGAACTTCTTCTTTTTGTTGGTTGGATAATATCATCATCACATTCATCACTATTTCGGTGCAAATAGTAATTTCGTAAAAATTGTCTGTATGAATGTCTATTTGAAACTCATCTTCACTACTGCTTACCAGTCGTTTTGCCATATTTAAAAGCGTTCGCTCGTTTCAAAGATTAAAAAAAGTAACTGAGTCATTGTTTATAAAATAGCCTCCTGTGCCTCACAAAGCATGTTTGTCCACTCAGGTGGACAGCCGTCCCCAAAGTGTTAAAATATTCGCCCTAATAGAGAAATTGTAATGAATATTTCATAATACATAGATGGGACAACTGTTTGGGTTGCCATCTTTAGAACCGAATAGTTTTAAGTCATATTATCACAATATATCACAGGACTTGTAAGTTCTAATTGTCGTTAAAAAATAATAAAAAAAAAAATATCTGAACAGCAATCAGAACTTAAGAGACCTTTAGGCTGCTGTACTGAATTGACTTAACACTGCGTTGGTTTTATGGCAACCCAAACAGCTGTCCCATTTCTATGTGATGAATTTTTTTAATACAATTTCTATAAAAGCGCGAATATTTATTGATACAGTAATGCCAGATCAGAGTAAATCACTAGTAAATAAAGACAGCAATTTATAGAAAACTGACGTCACTACTGCTAGACAAGAGGCTGTCCGAAGCGGGATATTTTTTTTTTTTATTTATATTTTTTAACAGCAATCAGAACCTTACGCGCTATGAGCTGTTGGGCTCAAACTTCTCCTCACTTCGTATTTTTTAGATGGTAATCCATCCATATTTGATGAGTTTGTTATAAGAATTAATCTAATAGGACTGACTTTTTATTAGTGCCGGGCAAGTGCTATTTTCACTTGGAAACATATTGCTATCTATATTTCCAAGTGAAAATCGTTGTCACTGCAGCCTGACAACAGCCTGCTCGAAGTGGGTATCGAACCCGGGACCTCTGATTCTGGTCCTGTTGCTTTTAACCGCTTACCTATGGGCGATCCTTTAGATACAGAATCTGGAAGATTTTTTTTATACATGGTTCTAACCAGTAGGCCTCGGAGGTACCCTAAGTTCTAATTGATAATAATTAAATAATTGCAAGTGACTTGATAGTAAAATCTATCCGAATAAACTATAATAACTGCTTTCTGATCACCGATCGTCGTTTATGTAACACTGTGGGAAAATATCGCGTGCAGTTTTAAGCAGTTGTATTTGTTAAATAGAGAGCTAATGGATTAATATTTAATTCTCATACAATGTTTTAATCAGATTATGCTCTAATTTAAATTCGTGTTTGTCTATTGACGGACACCGAGGACTATAAAACTTTTAATTGTTGATTTAGAAAGTTATATCCAAATAGGTTTAATAATTTTTTTAATACATTCAAAATTTACACCCGTATGCAAATTTTACACCGTTCAAAGATGATACTTGCAGCTTTCTTTGTACAGTTGCTTCTCCGTACTAGGTCGACTGGGTTACATAATTGTTATTACTATTTGCACATTTTGCATGTTTTATTAGCAATTTTATATTTGTTTAGTAAAGTATTTGTTTTGGCTACTTGTTTGGCATGTTGATTGTTAAAAACGATGGTTTTAAATACTAAAGGTTTCTTAAGCAGATATACGAGAAAGTATACCTTGTATCATCATATAGAATATTATATTATTAATTTCCCTTGTGGTAAGTAATAGTAATGGGCCAAAATACGAAAATGAAAATTTTTGCAAATCTTCACGTTTCAGAGATTACAAAAAAATTTCATAAATATTAGACAAAGTTACTGTATTTTTAATAATCTATTTAAAATGGATGGATTAACGATTGGGTTTCCATCTAAAAATACGAAGTAAGGAGAAGTTACAGCCCAACAGCTCATAGGACGTAAGGTTCTGATTGCTGTTAAAAATATAATGAAAAAAAAAAGGATTTTGAATAAATGTATTATTCATTTTGTGAGACGAGTTTCTAATATAAGTCATTTAATGAGTGACTAAATGGTACCTACATTTATTTATTTCGAACTATCAGTTTCCATATTAAAGTGATTTAATAAATAAATAACTATAAATGGCACAACCAGGCTAATATGCCAATCTGTGCAATCATACACATTAGTTAATTAAACTACGTCAATTATATTCATTAGACAAGTTTCTAATTTATTTTTACATCAAGCAAGGTTTATTGCATATTTAGCATTACCAATATTTAATCGAATTAAACTCAGTGGGTAAACAAGATAACATAAAACTAAATACATCGATCAAATGTGTATTTCATGTTCTTAATCTAACTCATTACTAATAGTTCCGCAAATTGAACACACGTACAGTACATTTTGTATTTGTAATAAATAAATAGCATACAAATGTGGATTTATAGGAAACTCACGAAGATCAAGATAAATTGTGGGAAGTTTGCACGGCGGAATGAGTGCAGATCAAGAGTTCAAACTTAGAATATTCTGTAAAGCATAACACGTATATTTTATGGATTCAGTTAATTTGTAATTGAATCTTACATTAGACTTTATTCATAAATTAACAAATTTTAAAAATATATTTTATTAGTCTCCAATACCTAAAGTCTTGTTTTTTATTATTTATTCCCCAGCACTACTAGTATTACGCTATTTGCTACCAGAGGATCGTTAAAAGACGATTAAATTCTCCAAACATAGTTGTATTAAGATCTACTGAATTGATTAAGATATTAGCATAGTTACTGTTATCAGTCCTTTCAATCTAGTGGCATTAAAAATTTATTACTTCAGAAACCTCTAACAGCACTGCTGCATGTTGACTATTTTTTTGTTGCAAAAGTCAATAAAATGGTTAACTTGTTTTTCTCATTGAGGAGGATAAACAGAAATTAGTATACAACTTGAAGAGAAATTTGTTTCTGACAGAAAATTTGATTATATAATTTAATATTTTATGTACATTTCAACTGATTCTAAATCATTACACCCCAAATTGTGAGTCAATTATTGATCTTCTGACATTTTCTCGGCTTCACCGATTTCAAAAATTTAAAAACAATTTGATGCTATCTTGGACTAGGGGTGATCAGTTTATAGCAAGACGATTAGCCGAACAGTTTTTTGAAGATTTCGAGAATTTTGGAAAATTTTGGAAAAATTTTTGTCAACGTTTTCCAAATAATCCTGAACTGAATAACTTAAAAACCGTCCGAAAGATGCTAGTTGGGAATCGTGCTGATTAGTTTTTGGTAAAGATCGGTCGGGATGTTTCTTCGTTATTATTTGAACAGTTTTATTTGACGATTCTAATGAAACTTCGTATGACGCAAAAGGCGACTCCGAATTAGTTCAATATTAGATTTATGCAAAAAAAATTTGAAATAGTGTTCGTGTTCGTTTTGTCTGTAGATGTTTGGGATTATCACTACAATTTCGTTGATTTATTATATGCCTATGATAGTAACTTAGTTCTGATATGATAGGTTCACTGCTTTATTTGCCTGAAAGTTTTCAACAAATGATTTAGACGAATAAAGGATGTAAAGTAAAGTTAAAAAACAAATAAAGTTTAATTATTAAATGTGTCTTAGACCAAAATTGCTTGATATTCGAGTTTAGTTTTTGGATAATTTTCGACATACATTTGTATAATTAGGCGATATTTATGAAAATACCAAGATACTGTAAGTTGAGCATGTTATAAATTAAAGTTCAGCTTAACTCCTACTATCGCAAATCTACCATTTTACTACAATTGCTATAAATAAACGTTCTCATAACGTGCCGGCTCAATTATAATTCCTTATTATGTTCGATTGATACAAACCCCGCACACAAGTACGGTATTTTATTATATCCATATTATCAACAATTTATTTTATTGGCGCTGTCAAAGTGTAATTACCTGTTTAGTACACGCATGTCGTTTTCTATGCAAATTCTTCTCGGTGCAAATCAAATTTTGTACTCAACTCTCAATGGCCATTCTGCGCAATAATGTTTTCACGGCGCGAGCTAGAAACTTGTGTAATTTATGTCGTTACCTACACCACCTTATTGTTAGAAGTATTTATATATAAATATATATATATATATATATATATGTATATATAAAATATTATATACAAAAGTTTTATCCCGGGCTGCAAAGGATTCATTATCATAATACTAATAACTACATAATGTTTATATCTATATCTACACCTGCATGCTATCCATAAGAAAATGTACGCAAAGCTACATATCAAATAATGAAAAAAATCACAATTTTACATAATTTATAATTTTATAATTGTATCTTTTAGTTTATATAATATTACTATTAAAAATTATATAAGCTGAATTCTATAAATTTCTTGCAAATAAACATATTTTTACTTTCCCGAAGAAGGTTGTTTTCACGAAAAAATCCGGCATGCTAATTTTATGTTTTGTCGACGTTTCAACTCATTCTGGATCGCTTGATACCAAATTTGGAAGAAGTATATATATGTATGTACGCCTAGTTTTTTTATATAAATACTAGAATATTTTCTTAATTATCAGTTTAAATGTTTCTCTCTCGTCAATTGAACTAATTGGGAATAAAATGTACTAGAAAGAATTTTGTTGTTTTTAGGTTTTATTCTAATTTTTTTTATTATAAAATTATCGAGTATTTCACATTTTACAATCCCGATCAAATGTGCCATTTTTTATGGAACTTGTCTACACACTTTAGTACATTTTTATTGAAGGAGGGCATCTCAAAGTCGACCGATTTGAAATCTCAAAATTTATAGCTCAACAAAAAGTCTTAATTCTTGAAATCATAGGGCAACTGGGGTTACGGTTTCAAAATTTAAATGAACAAACTAAAAACTGACCACAATAACCGAAAAATGGTCATAGTTTCACCAAAGCTTTAGATTGCCAGTTTGATCTGGGATATCCTGTATGTATATGTGTATATAAGAAACATATCGATAAGTATCGAAAATATAGCGTATTCCTTTCAACAGCTTTCAATTTTTTTGAATAGTGAAATTTTCACCTCACTTGCATTTTTGACAAATTATAATTTATTATTTACTTATTCCAACTTGCAGTATATCGTATGAAGATCCTTAATCATTCTGAGTCTGATTTATTAACTACATATATGCGACGATTTATTAAGCAAACACGGTAGGCGATTTTTGAATCGTTCGATGTTACAAAATAATATATAGTCAGGAAATATTTTATGTATGTTAATATATCTTATTACTTTGTATTCAAATCCGAATCAAAGAAGAAATGCTGTAATAAATGTAGATAATAATAATCAATAATGTAATAAATTCTTTATCTTGATCCTAGTGCCATTTGATAAATCGGTTTTATGAAAGGAACTGGATTCACTTAATATAGGCAATTCTGATATAATATCTTTTATATTTTTTTATAATGAGCGATGCGTTGTGTAACGTAAAAAATACTTGCGTATACAAAAATATCAAATACCATCATTACTAAGAACGATTCGAGAGTAGCCGGAGAAATTTACAAAGGAGACTCGATATTTTTTTCTCCTGATGACCACTTTTTATTTTATGAGTTGGATCATCTTTCGCAAAAGGCACTGATGATCATATACGAATATGAAATCCCTTTTCACTTCGATATTAATTACAGGGCCCCGGAGAACAAACTTTCTTCTTGTCAATAACAAGACGGCGAGGCTCTTCTTTTGCGTTCCTTCGAATCTACCTACATACCGTAACGGAAGATAATTACTTTTCATTGAATATTTATTCAACAATGAGCGTCGGATTAACAAAGAGATATTATCGAATCATGCTACTTGCGATTTTATACTTATTTGAATTCTCGGACAGTTATTAGGGCTACTTATTAATTAAAATTTGGTGTTGGTAATGGTAATGCATCGTTACACCCGCTTAAGGACATATAGCACATAACTTCAATCTAATTTTTTTATATAACTCTTAGGTATTTTTGAGAGCTTTGGAGAATAGTGTAGTTAAACCTGAAATTTGTCAATTCCAACATAATCATAGCAAACCAAGTCTGTCACAACTTGTAGATTAAATTAGCCTAAGACGTATTTGTTTATTGTATATAATTCTAAAACATATTATTGGTTTCGAACATTGAGGTGTCATATTCATAACTTTTTTGATTGCATCCTTTAACAAAACTAACAAAATTGTAATTGTCACTGCAATCGCAATATAATGATAAGTGTTCCAAAAATCAATGGAGACAAACCTCACCATATACCATTTACGTTAAGGATAAATATCCTTTGGTGTCCATTAATAATGAAATTATCCCAGAATCTGTTTTTGTTAAGTAATTAGTAATGCATTCGAATAGCAAATAAAATTTGATTACTCACATTGATAGTAAAACAAAACATATGGAAAAGAAAATGAAATTACTGTTCTAGTTAATTGGAGATAAATCCAGGAGATCACGAATTTCATCTATCCAAAGGAAAGAGACAAAAATTTTGAGGTGTATTGCAAAATGCATCTTGGTATATTAGTAACCTAATAATGCACAATTATCTTATAATTGACACTGTCCAGGAAGTAGTGATAAAAAGCAGAAGATGAATCCAATACGATTAGATCTAAATCATAAAGGGGTAAATCTAAATTATCATAAGAAATCAATATACTACTATATAAAGCGATAATAAAACCGATGTGGCTTATCGCGTTGAGTTGGGGCTGCGCCAGTAGATCAAAAATTTCAGCAATTTCAATTTCACCAATTGCAAATGCACATTGGTGTATTAGTAATCAAATAATACACAACGATCTGATAATTGACACAGTCCAGAATGTAGTGAAGACCAGTCGTAGAATCTATCATGATAAGATTATCAACCACAATAGTCAATAACCCTGCCTTAGTTATTATATTAGAACCATCAGCAATTAGAACATTGAGGAAGAACAACCCCTTAGACCTAATGCTAATGTTTTGATATGGAGTAGTCTACTGTGGTGACCTCCATCCCGTCATGTATGTAGAGTTATATTAGAACCATCAGCAATTAGAACATTGAGAAGGAACGACTTCTCCAATCTAAAGTTAATGCTTTGATATGGAGTAGCCCACTGTGTTAACCTCCATCACATCATGTATGTAGAACTCCAGTACTATTACTGGAATTCTAATAACCAGCACAATAGCATATAGTTTGTTTGTTTTTCTGATTGCTGTTCAATTATTGTTAGAATTATAATGATAATAGTAATAGGTCTTTTTACCCTCTTGGGTCATTTTCAATTACCCTTCGCTCAGTTCATGAGACGGTGCTTTTGCCAGTCGGCTGTCAGCTGTCAAGCATCTGTCAAACGAATATGAAGACATAACTATCATTCCATCACGAGTTCCAGGATTGACGTGGCCACTGATTAAATTCCGCATAGTTCGCACTTACTAAAACAGATTCAGCAGACGCATTGCGACAAAGGAAAAGCGTTATTATAAAGATCTCTCGAATGTTAAGAAAGGATCAACGTCTATCGGAATAATGATGATAAAATATTATCCATAAATAATTCTTTGATCAAATTTCTAAACTGAAAATTAAATTTTGCTTGAGATCAGTCAATTAATTTTTATGATAACTATCTCATTATCTAATAGATGGATTTACATTTTTAAAAATAATATTGAAGGGCTTTTTATATCAGGTAGATTATCCACTTCATGCATCTATGCCAAATCTTAATATCATCTGTCTATGTATCACTACGCTTCCTATCAATTTTAATACTGACTATACGGTTGTATAATAGCAAATTATAATCTATGAACCAGATATACATACCAACAAATCATGTATATAAATTCTGCAGGCTCCTCTCACCAGAACCTCCTACCTCATTCTGTATGCACATTCTGCCCGTTATGATATCAATGTGCATATAGTATATTTTAAATTTATATTTATATACATATATATATATATATATATATATATATATATATATGTGTGTGTGTGTACAGATAATATGTAGGAAAAAAATTAATAATTATTCTATACACCTAAGTCTGTTTTTACACGGGGATTGGTTCCAGAAGAAACCGTGTAAAAAAAAACCGTGTAAAAAAAGACATTGATCTTATACAAAAATGGGTAATTTGTCCTACTCTTTAAAACCTATTAAAATTAGTAAAAAACAAGAATTTTCAAGAACAAGAATTCATGTTTATTTTAATAATAATTCCTCTAAATTAGTGCTATTCACATTTGCTTTGACCAGTAAAAATTGTTTGTACGCGCTAAAGGGGAATTCACTTAAATCTTTAAGCTAGTGTTCGCAAATTATCGGTACTATCGATGGTTTCAGACTTTTTTCTTTCATAAATACTTTTTTGTGATATGAACATACATCGCAGAAAATTAAATTTGACAAAAAAATTTAAGTACATAAAATTTCAAATCGTGCTAAATGGAATAAAATCGTGTAAAAAAATTAAAAATATTCAATTTTCAAACCGTGTTATATCAAAACCGTGTACAAAAAGACCGTGTAAAAACAGACTTAGATGTATTTTATCATCATTTTGTTATTTGTCTTCGATTTAGTCATAAAACGCCCTTGAATATCTAGTAATTAGATCTGATTGCACAAATTTCTCAGACGTGGTATAAACAATATAATCACATCAACAACTTAGGGTGCGATAATGTAAAACGTGAATGGTCTAATTTGTTTGTGCATTTTAAAATATTATAGTTTATTGTCTTGTAGAAAATGACTTTGACTTCATATCTCTATGTCAATTACTTCATATCAAGGTTCTTTGTCTTTTGTTGTCGTGCAAATGATTATACGACTGTGCATAGGCATAACCCTACCTGACCCTTTATTTTAAGTGCAATTGCAACGATATTATTATCTAAGAAAAAAGAGCCCGGGGTTGTTGAAACGCAGAAATAGATCGCAGTACATATTTCACGCTCAATTATCTAATTATATTTGAGTCATTATAATTTTGTCGTGGTCACGGACAAATTTAATTACAGTAATTTATGTGTATAATGTTACTCTGTAATTTTGTACAATTTTATCGATGATTTATAATTACTCATATCAAAAGAGAAGAATATTCATGCACTATGTACCATAATCAGAATATATATATATATATATACTCGTATATATATATATATATATATATATATATATATATATATATATCTGAACACTAGTAGTATTGAGTTTGGAAGTTTATTGATAGCTTACATGTTCCATCATTATATTTCGTCTACTTCAGCAGCATTTACGATTATTGTTGTCTTATTACAATTTCATTGTTTTACGTGCCATAAAGAAACTATTAAATGCGAATGCTTTCCGGTTTAATGAGTTTAATGTCATAAAATTTTAACAATAACATCACATTATGCAATCAAACGTAAACAATTTCGAGATTCAAATAACCGGTATTGACGACAGCGATAATTTATTGTTTTATTTAGGATTTATGCTGCTCTTAATAAGCCAGATTTCATTTCGGAAACGATTTGTTAATACATTTTTAAGTTTTTGCAGTCTTGCACTTTTGTTTGTCTAGTTTTAGACCATAGAAATTTGAATAATGTTTTCAAAAATATTACTTTTCATGTGCTTTTTCGTGATCTAGTAGATAGAGCAAGATGGATTTAGAATCAGAGGTTTCAGGTTTGAGACCTGTCTTAGACATTCTAAATTTGAGTAGATATCGGTTTTCATTTGAAACTGTGTTTTGAAATATGTTTATATGTTTATTATATTTGTTAAACTATCAATTTTGTAGATATGAACGTCACTTTTTTCAAAAAAAGGGCTTCACATTTGCTTTTTTAAAAAAATCCAAACGTTGAGATCTGAGATCGCCGGCATTAATACAAAATTCGACAAAATGGTAGGTTACGTTTAAACACTTAACGATGAAGACATTGCTATTGCAAGAAAACTTGTTTTTTGGTATCAAACCAAATCTATAAAGATGCTAAAGAAAATTCTAGCATTTACTGGATTTGCTAGACCATACCCCAGTATAATTCACGATTATATGTTGGATCTTCGATTTTGCTTCGTACTTATGTAAATATATCGATTCAATTTTGTTTGCTTTCTGACAAAATAAGATACTCATATGCATACAATGGACGAAATGACATAGTGTAATTTTGCAAGAACTACCGGGAAATTTATTAGAGGTCAAGAAAAAAGAAAATTGACACTTTTCAAAGGTGATTCGCTTTTAACTTTTACTCTATTTCTAAAAATTAACAGACTTGTATTTATTAAAAACCTTTTTTCATTGTGAGACCGGCAAAGGTAATTTATTCTCTTTGGGCTCATGCCGTTTGTGCTGATCTCCCAACGATGACTAAACGTAACGGTCTTCTTAAAACTTTATATCTCAATATGTTTCTACCTTATGCCATTTTGTTCGTACTGTACGGAAAAATTTATAATTAGTTTCATTTTTTCATAATAAATATGTTATTATAGATCTTATATTATTAAATATCTATGTTACTGGTTATCAATGAACTTTCTCATTGAGATGAGTAAAAATATTTTTGATTGATTAAAATATCATTAAAAACCAAAGCACCATGCCATCTTGTCCGTATTCCCCCTACTATATCTATGTGTATGTGGTTTCAAAAAGAACACTTTGCTCAATACTTTTTAATTTAATTTATTGTTTCTTTTAACTATTATCAAACAATAATTGATAAAACAAACTTTTACAAACTATGCTATGAATTAAAGTCCGTTTTGCTCAACGTCTTTCGGGATCTTCAACTGGTGGTGCATCCTCATCAGGTTGGTCAGATGGTGCGTCGTCGCTTGGATCACCACCCTCGGCATCGCTTTCGCTGGCAGCTTCTTCCCCGGTTTCACCTTCTGCACCTGCATCCCCTGCTGTGGAAACACACATACAAACATATATATATATATATATATATATATATATATATCCTTTATTACTGAAATGAAGTGTTAATTTCCTTACCACCTTCCTGCGGTTGGGCGTGTTTCGCTTCCTCGTCTGTTCCCTCGTGGTTATTTTCGTATTGCAGAAGCAGTTCGTCGTCATCAAAAGCAAACCAATCATGACCACGTGGAGAATATTGGCGACGATAGTTGTAAGCCTAAAATTTATGTCAATAGTCATCCAAAAATTACAAGGCTTATTTTATAACTTGTAATGATACTCACCACGTAGTGATGATCGTTCAAATAATTTTTTTCTCCATCTGAAAAAATGGATTATTGTGTGTGGTATCATATTAGTCTTCCGTTTTAATCATACCACAGTATTTTGAATTATGAAGTTTACATCAATATTTTTTGAATTTTCAAAACTAGATAATTCACAATTCTACAGTTGATTTTGTTCAAACTTTAGTGTTCAATTCCTTCTTATAACGCTCAGGATTAATTTTCTTTATAACTTTGAAACATTTATTCAAATTTTGTTGATGATCATGCATGTCCATGAAGTCAAGATAATTTTATTAGCATTGCAACAGTTCTACCCACTATTTTATATTTCAATCTATACTATTTGTCATTCTATAATTTCATTTTCAAGATATTAACTTGTTTCAACTGGTTGATTGTATCTTTTAAAAATAATTAAATATTGTTATAATACTTAATTCAATTTGTGTTGAAGTTTTGATTAAATTAATATTATTACTTTTGTAATAAATTTAAAAATTATAGTAGGTACCTTGCGTCGATCCTTGTGATTCAACACCTAAAAAACCCAATAGAATGCAAATCATATTTGTATCTTTGAGGATATTAGTTCAAATTTAATATAATTCTTACCTTGATATCCATTAAGATTTTTTATAGCTAGAAAAATAATAAAATAAATTTAATAACTGATCAAGTATATTATTATTTCATTTGCCGCACGACTATATTTACCTATTTGGTGCACAAGTGGAGAAATTCCGTAAGATGGTCCTAAGAATAAAAAGAGCAATATTTTATTAGTAAATTATAAACCGTTTGTCAATCGATACTTTTTTTTTAAGCATTTGGATTTGTTCCATTAACGTTAATTTAAGCAAAGTTTAAGAAGTTTGTATGAAATTCAAATAATGTACAAAATACCTCGGTCTACTCTTACTTAAAAATATACTTAATTAGAAAAAGAAGTTTATATGTTGTTACCTCGACTTTTGTAAGTAACCATTGGATTTGTATTTTGGTGACCTAAAAATGTAATATATAATAACGTTATTTGTTATAATTTTGAATATTTAATAAATTCAATATGTATTGAAAGTAATAGAAAAAACATAAATATATCAAATCTTCCTACAATTTAATAATATTATTAATTTAATATTTATATTTTGCTTACCATATGTATAACCACTCGTTGGAAGAACAGAAGGATGGACTGAAAAAAATGTTTATGCAACTTGTAAAGTAATTACATAATTTATAATTACAGTAAACATTAAAATATCAATACCTTGAGGTGAACGACGATCAATAGGATTGACAGCTTTTTGGCCATAAGTTTTATTCAATAAATTTGATTAATTAGAATGATGGATGCATAAATTATTATACTAAGTTAAAATGAATTATTTACCTTGACCCTGGCTATATCCATAATTAGTGCTAAGTGGTTGTGGACCTGCAAAAATAAATATAATATTATATTTTATTGAAGATGGCCAAAATTATTATATGTTTTATTTTATTTAAATAAATGATTGAATAGAGATTATATATTAAACATATTACCTTGTGGATAACCGGTGCTAACGGGTTGTTGATTTGCTAAAAAAGAATTAAAAAATTATATAAGTTATATATATATATATATATATATATATATATCTCAATTTTATAAATATTTCTTTGATTTTATTACCTTGCATAGGATTTAGTGGAATTTGACCTAAAGATTTTTAGACAGTAATTAGCATCTTTGAAACAATATTCAAAACGTTTTATTTAAACTTTACCTTGCGGTAGGACAATTATCGTTGGATTTACTGGCTGTTGGTTTCCTAATAATTGGAAATATATTTATTACAACGAAATTTTACATGTCAATAATACTTTGTACAAGGTGATTACCTTGGGGTAGATATACATATGTAGGATTTGAAGGTGGCGGACCTAAGAATATAAAGAATGTCAATGCACATTCAATATATGTATATATATATATATATATATATATATATATATATATATATTTTATATATTTATAGATTGGATTTTTTTTAATAATTAAATTTAAATACCTGGATTTGTATGTCCAGATTGGAGAGCGGAAGGAGAAGTGCCTCCTGGTCAAACATAATAAAATTAAAATAATATATCAATTTAGATAATTCATATCAGTTATTTTACCATTACTGTGACCTGAAGGTGATTTCACCAATACATTTTCAACATATTCATGAGATTCACCTGAAATATTTGAATACAAACAATAATACCACATTATTTGAATCAAATAATGAAATTAGTTGAATTTTATCATAAAGCAAAGGCATCAGCATTTTATTTAGACAAAAATTGATTTCTGATTTATGTAATTCTCTTTATTTGTGCTTTCGATTAATGTCTTAGTTAAATTTTAAAATTAATTTTATAGCAATAAAGTAGCTTACCGTCATGGTGGTGTTGGGAATGCTTTCTGCCTGCATATAAAAATTGAATTTTACATATAGATACTTTAGATATAAATGTGATAAATATTTAGTTATGTTTATAAGGAGAATTGTAATATTTGGAGTATCTAATTACTTTCAATTGAAATGTGTCCAAAATAGAAACAATTATACAGATTAATTTATAGCACAATTTATATAGTCGATTTTGTATTTCTATCTACTATATTTATTATAACTTATTCTACTTACACTCAATATGCCCCAAACACAAAAATAGCAAAATTAAAACCTTGCTAGTGAATTTCATTTTTTCTTAACGACGTACTGAAAGGTGTTGATACATTGCATGTTTTTATAGTCCACTGCAATTAGACAGGATTGTGCACGTGAATATTAATATAAATCATTATAATTTACATTAGGTGACTAATTCTCCATAGACTACCATAATCATCATTAGTGATCTTTGGTCACTAAGTATTTAAGATTTTTTTCAAGTTTTCAATAGTATCTGTCTCGTTAAATTAAGAACTACCGAATTTTAATTATCCGAAAGAAAAGTTTATGTTTTCGTCAGAAAAGCCGATCTTGACAGACGAAGATGATTTTCTGGTGAAACTTTCTAGGGTTATAGAGTTCCTGGTCCAAGCGATATACCCTACATTAAACATTATTATAAGTTTACGACTATTTATCAGAATTTATTTATTTATATTCATATTAAACTATCTGTTGAACATAACTAACATGTTTGGAAAATTTACATGAATTTGATTGATCTGCAGTAATTCCTCGATTAATGAGATCATATAACCACTTTGTATACTGAACACTACAACTACTTTGGAAAATTTCTAAATAACTTTTAAAATGATTAAACGAATTAATATATCTTATATTTTTTCTAATAGTCAAACCCTGGTTTCAAAATCAGTTTAGTTTGTTCTAGTTTCAAAACTTCTTTGTTTTGTATATATGGTAAAATATAAATACTTATTTCAATTAAAAACAATAACTAATTAATTTCATAATTGTTGATACAAGGTGTGTACCGCTATTTGACGTCTTTGTTTAATTCAACAGCAATGATGAGATAAGGACTGTTTTTTCTAAACTATTTTACAATGTGTTGGTAAAATAATTTTCTATACTGATAAGGAAACTGCTTTTATATAAATATCTAATGGGCTATATAAAACGTAATATTAATCCAACACTGGATTTAAAATCTTGAGTAGAATTTATATTTATAGTTATGAAAGTATTTTGGGCTCTTCCACGAACCAGTGGATTAAGCTGTAGACTTCAGGCTCTAGACTCGACACCAGCATCGGATAACCTCATGTCAAGTAGTAAAAACGTGAAAACAGTTTTTACTTGAAAATATAGATAGCAATAAGTTGCCAAGTGATAATAGCCCTCCCCTAGTTTGCTGCATCAATAAAATAAAAACATCAGTATCACAGACATTTTAATAATAAATTCAATATAGCCATCCATTAACATTTAGAGAATAGTAAAAAGAATTTTTTATATTCCTTGATATTCTATCAAACAAACGTGAAATTGTTTTTAAGTAGTGAATGTTCCTATGTGTTGTTACATTATTTCAATTGCTTTGAAAAACAGCTGAACAATTGTCTTTAATAATTCATAATTCGTTACTCAAGAAGGCTTGGCTGAGAATTCTAATGCATATCACAATTAACATTTCCTTTAATTGCTCCGGACCACAAGACACGGTATCCTGGGGCGAACGTTGCTGAAACATTGTTAAGTGAATTTCGCAATTTTGCTATTTCGCATATTGAGGAATAAATAAACGTTAATTACCTTATTATTCATATTACTGTGATCCCACAGAACGCGAATGAGAAACGTGTGTAATTAGAATAAGATATATATGGAGAAGGCACAATGGATAAAGGATTATGTAGTAAAACCCAGTTGCTACATTTTTACTCATGTTTGTTTTTATTATTTATTTGAACGGCGATCAGAACAAAGAGTTGTATGAGCTATTCTGACGAACTACTTACAAACTTTGTTGGTTTTTATTGATGGCAATCCGAACAGTTGTCCCATTTCTAAGTGACCAATTTTATTATTACAAATTTTGACATACTGGCGAATTCATTTTTATTGATGAAGGGCTGATTTCACTTGGAAACATATTGCTATCTATATTTCCAAGTAAAAACCGATGTCACAACTGCTTGACATCAGAACTTGTTTGAAGAGAGTTTGAAGAAGAGGGTATCAAATCCAGTAGTTTTGTGGTACTATCCATTTATCTACGATCGAGACTTTTTACCCATATAAGCTCAAGTTTTAATTTTACTTCAGTAATCATAAACGATTTTGATTACAAGTCTTGTTTTCTTCAGAAGCACTAGTAATTAAATAAATTGAACAAGTGATTAAAATTGTTGATAAATTTGATGTTGACAATACCAAAGCAAATAATAAATAGCAATTTTTCTGACAATGGTTATATAACTATATGTCGTTCTGGTTTATCAAATTAATATTCCTAATTATAAAATTACTAGTAACTAACTCTGTATTACAGGGTCCTGTGATCCCTGTATTAGTTTTATACAAAAATGACTACACATCTAGTAATAAAATCAACAGCTGCTTATAAAGATGAATTAAGAAAATAGTTTAAAATAGTCGGAATTTTATATTTTACCATTTTGATAGTTTACAATGCTGATTAAATGTGCCTGCATTTGATATAACTTGCTAACACACTTAAGCATATTTTTTAAGGAGGTATTTTCAGGAGTTCAACAAAAAGTCTCAATTCTTGAAAGCTCGGGGCAATGGTATAATTTTGACTGTAGTTCTAGAAATGTTATTCACGGTTACGTCTTCAAAGTTTAAATGAACAAAAGTGATAAAAATTAACCACAATATCCAAAAAATGATCACAATTTCATCAAAGCTCTAGGTTGCACTTAAAAGTTCATAAATTACAAACAACGCAAGATCATTTTGTTTTTGTCTTCTCAGGACAGTCAATACTATCACTCTATTTTGACTTGACGTTGACATCTTGTATATATTTAAAAATTAATTAACAGCTAAATTCAAATGCAACAAATTATTATAAGATTTCCTTACTCGTATCGCTTCCACCCGGGCTCCGCGGTTACTTCAAACAATTATCGCCCAAAAAACATTTTACATCCAGCTTTTTTGCGAAATTAAGTCTTTTAATTTATGTTATTATTATTTAAAACCAACATTCAATTCGTTTCGAACAGTTGTAATAATTGTGTAAATCATACATGCTGTTGTTCTGTTTCGGCGTGATTGTAATTGTCGTGCTAACTTTCGCCTTAAGAAAGAAAGCGCCGTGGCCCTTTATCATCTCCAATATTGGGTCTCGCATGATGTAGACTTTGATTAAACTCAATTTATTCCGCACAAGTGCCCTCAGGCTAAATATTATATGTCATTTCGCCAATTTGAATATCCACTTATTCGTTGTAAGCAGTTTTTAAAACAAATCGACATCGAGAATCGGTATATGGTCATTTATACTTAACTAAAACTGCCTTAATGTCTCTACAATAATAACATATATAAATCGAATTAAGATTTTTAGATTTTAATTTTTTAAGGTCGATATTAACTTTATAAATGTTACTGATGCATACAGCTTTAATATGAATAAATATATCTATTTTTGGTTTACAACTTTGGTTTACCGGATTTACAACTTCCTTTACATTAGACTTCACTGATGCATTTTTATAACTTGTGCAGGATTCAATACATTTATAAATTATTGTAGATATGACAAATTTTTTAACAAAAACTTTATTCAAGGCATGAAATAGTTTAATTAAAATTTAAATATATACTTTTATTTGTATGCTTGAAGGTTCAGTATATAAAGTACAAGTTAGCCATTCATCACACCTTATTATTTCAATTCTATTAAATCTCTTCGTCATGATGTTTCAGTATCCTTTCCTTGAGATTCTTTCTGGCTTTTCTTTTCCGCGTTCTCGAATGTAATTAAAAATTGTTATATTACTCATTTTGAGGCGAACGAAGTCTCATAAAAATACTAAAGATGCCACATAATAAAAGAGACATTAACGCGGCCCGAGCTTTGTCAACGACAGCTTTGAAATTGCGCCGCTGAGAATTCTGATTTCACCGCCACAAATAATAATTACTAATTAAAATTGAGCTTTTTGCGAGATGAAGTGCTTGTTTGTAGTTAATGGGAAGATAGAATAACCATTAACCAATTAAACTGTGACGAAAGAAATCTGTAATAATTAACAATTCTGTGGTAATTGATAGCGAACTGCCCGAAGGACAGACTGGTTATGAGATTAATCCGAAAGAATTATAACCGCCCTATATTTTTCTAAGCAATGAATGAATTTATTAATACAATTTTTGCAATGCTGAAAAATGCTTTATTGATGCAGCAATATCAGACAGTTCTATTTTCACTCGGAAACATTTTGTTATCAAGTGAAAACTGATATCACTGCTGCTGATGCTTGACATCAAAGATGAATATTGGAATCTCGAATATGAAATTTATAGCCCTAAAAACTGGGCCACGATATTCGGAATATCATTTTTTGCGATTATTTATATGTTCATATATACAAAAAATTTGTATGTAAACGCAGCTTAGAATATATATCATAACTTTTGCAAACTCGGTTCTTATAGACATAGACAGTATAAAATATGTGGGCCAAAACTATTAGACATACATAACAAGAGGGTTGTCTTTTTGAGAATAATATCTTAGTCAAGATGTACGTCTAAAATAGACGTAAAATATGTTCAAAATTTAAAATAGTTCTTCACTGGCATTAAAGCATCAAAATAAAAAATTATTACCTACTTTTTACAAAAAAAAGCTTTAAATATTGATATATCAACTGTTGAGTTGCCTTTTAAAAGCGGTATAGTTAAGTACTTATTATTATTCTGATGGCTGTTCAAAAAATTAAAAACAATTATAATAATGTTGCGCCAATATGGGCTAGAGTTTTCTTGTTGGCTTCGCTTTATTTTTACTTCACACTTACTTTATTGTTATTATTTAATATTATTCAATTTTGTTTTAGGTTTAAGTGTTACCTGTTGCAAGTAGACCGATAAAACATGTGCTGCAAGAAAAATAAAAAAATGAAATTGACTTCTTTAGCAGATCGTCAGTGTGAGTACCTAATATATTATTTAATATATATATATATATATATATATATATATATATATATATATAAAATATAGTCACCTGCATTATAGTATATTCACTACTGTCCTATTCAGTATACTACCTTTTGGGCGTTTTCTTTAAGCAATTGGCTTTGCTATTGGCGGTTTTATGTTAATTTGAATGCCTTCTTAATTTTGTTGATTATTTATATTAATTATATATCATTTCTTTTGACTTATCTGTCCAAGATAGACATTATATGCTATAGTCACCTACAAAATTTAACGAGCAAATATTATTTGACCCGGTTAACTCTGTATAATTGGCTTTGCGACTCCTCTTCCGCGCTTGAAATCTTCCTGCTTTAGATTTATTATACGACGTCGCTGTAGCAATTTTGCATTATACTAAAGTTCTCATTGTTTCCTGGTCGAGTAATTTATATTTAAAGTTTTCGAGATATTTATTGTACGTGATTATATCATTTTGTTATTGCATAAATATGAATGAGAAAATACTGTAACCATAACTTTATCATTTTTGCGGAAGTATTGCAATTCGAAGCGTCGACGACTAGAGGATTATAAAAGTCGAAGAAATGAGCTATCATTCGGTTCTCAAGAATATTGTATTTACTTTAGTGATTGACCTCGATTTCGTGATAATTTTTATAGGAATTACATCACTCTGAACATTCGTTTATTTTTCCTTATTCCTTGAATAATTGGAATAATATACATACCCTTATATATGTTGAATGATTGCGATACTACATTTATCTATTCGTATTATTTTACATAAGTGGTAATTAAGTTGCTAAATATATATTACAAAACCGTAGGTGGCAAACAGATGTCGGATTATTTAAATCGCAATATTTTACAATTCTAATTCCCACAAAATCTCACATCCATAAATCACTTCATATATTTGTCAGTGTAGAAGAATCATTATTTAAACTACTCAACCGAATACAGAGTAGTATGTGCGCCGCGCTAATAATTCCTGGGTGAATGATGGTCGATTAGGAATATAATGAGTGTTCATTTAAGTCGGAGGAATGTTTCGTTGCGAAATGAGTGTTTCAATAGATCAGAGTAGCTATTAGCATATACCTATATTTATACAAGTAATTCAGAATGTATGCACGCTTTGTTGATGATGGGAATTTTGATTTGGGATCATGGTGAATAATGGTTTTTCTAATTTCCCGAAACATAAGTTTCCAATTTTAAGTTTTCTCTATATTTTAAGTGAATCTTTATCCTTTTACATCCAAATTGCACATATTGCACGAAAAAGTGTGTGTGTATGTGAGCCAAAATTTGACCTTTCGTCTTGTGCTTTAATGGTTCAAATTTAATGTTGCTTTTAACTAGTTTATTCATTATGATGTAATAAGTTTAGCGAACAATAAGCGTATAAGATCTTTATAAGTCCAAAAATATTGCTGCTATGTGAATATGTGCTTTTATACATTTTCATCAAAAAGTGAAATATTTTTTTACTTTTCCGGTCCATATAGAAACATTATATAGGACCTATATGAATAAAATAGTAAAATATATATAAATGGATATTAACATGGTGTTATTTACTAAAGCAGAACCCCATTTACATTTTTTGTACGATAGCAGACCACACATTTTTTTTTAGCGTAAACCTCTTTAAAGTAGTCATGGACCCCTAGGTCTCCACTCTAGAAATCACTGGTCTAAACGATCGTCCTATAATATTATATTCCTGCAAAAAGCTTTATTTTCACTTCAAATTTACTCCTAATATTGTTCAAGTAGTTCGAAATAAAAAATCCTGCATGGTATAATCGCAACTAGAAAAGATGCATAATGTCAATTCTAATTGATTAAGTTGATTATTTATAGTTATCAGGAATTTAATCAGTTGAAATTCAAGTTGTTGATGTAAAATCATATGCACTTCCAGTGCGGTATTACGTAGTAACGTAGACATGATAATCCAATAGAGAATTTCAAATGCGATAAATCATCTTAGATTATCAAACACTATTTTTTGGTTTATTTTGCATTCGATACAATTTTCATTATTTGAATTGATACAGTTCGTATTCGTAAATATTTTTTTTACTTTAGTCCTTCTGTTCAAATTGGGATGTACAATATAACCTTCAATGATGATTTACAGTTGATCTGAAGTCCTAATTCATATATATAACTTAAAATCCGTTTTCAAAAACTTTTATTTATTTCATACATTTAAAATTCACACAGGTGATAAATTATCTCAATATCTGTCGCGTGTAAAGTAATATTTAAGTTCTTTCTCTCGGTACTTGTGCGTACGTCGTCGTAAATCGCTTGAATGACCATTATTTGTGTAACTGCAGCGCTTGTTTATTATTGTAGGAACCCTTGATGTTCTTTTGTTGAAGTCTCTTTATAAGGTGTAGATGTAGCTTTAAATTTTAACTAGCCATAAAGTGTTGGAATAATTTAGTATAGGTTGTAGTTTTGTTAAATTTTTTACAACTGCTCGAAAGGGATTTGAAAACTTTGCTTAATATTCATTTATGATCCTCTTGATACTAAAATATAATAATGTTCTTGTTGGACAATTACGGATAATTTTATTAGAGTTTAAATCAAATATTTTAATAATATCCTATGTTGTGTTCACTAGCAGAAACGTCGTGACAAATTTATTTATGAATTTTTTAAATTATATCAGATTTTGATAGTTGATGGACGACGTCTCAAACTTACAGAATATTTGATAAATGTATTGAATTTAGTTCATACATGTTTTCAACAATTGAAAATAGTAAATTAATTCATTTATCAGATAGGGAGCGATTTGGGTTTACCTAATTATGTGCAAATTTAACTTCAGCATTTCATAAAATTAATGGCTCTATTTATTCCTATAAATATTAAATCATAAAATTAATGGCCTACATATATTTTGTCATTCAAATATTTTTTTCATTCCATTTTTAACTATCCGAAGGAGAAGATGATATTGTGTTCTCAAAGTTTCATGTCATTTTGAATATTTGACATCAGAATTGGTGCCAAACGATAGTCAAAAAAGTATGTGTCGGTTTATGTATATGAGCCAAAATTTGACCTACCGCCTTCCTCTTCCCAAAAACTGCTGAAACATTTTAAATAATTCGAAAGGTTTTATATGAAACTTTTTAAGATTAGTCTTTGCGACGATCTGCCAAGCTACTTCTATCCAATTAGCAAATAAATGCAAACGTTTTCGTCCTTGTCTTAGCGAAAAATCTATTTTGAAAGCTCAAAAACGGTTCAATCAATTGTTGTTGATTTTTTCTAAAATTTTGATGAAACTTCTTACGATGATAGAATTCATGGTCTTGGAGGACCTCTTGAAATATTATAGTTTTACGGTGAGTGGTTTAATCATAATAATTCCTCAAAGTTTGAAATAACAAGAGAACTCAAATTTTAAATAGTACTAAATCTTAATTCGTGCTGATTATATCGACTACCTATAAATTTCGATATTTTTCTTATGCAAAATGACTATGATACCTAATTATTTTACTATAAAATAGAACTCTTTTGAATCCATAAAGTACAATCCTTGTAACGCAAAACTTCTTTGATTTTATTTCGTTATGGGTTGGGAACAACATACAGAAGTTTTTCAATTCTGATTTTGATAATTTGCACTATTTCTTCGTAATCATTTGGCAATATGGTAATTTTCTTGGATTGAACGCCACTGCCCCAACTTTTTCTTCTTCTGGCCGTCGCTATTCTCAGCCGACACCTTCTACGTTGTGGGTGCGGAATTGTAATCATTGACAGTACAATCTTCTACATATGCATTTGCAATAAAAGATTCTGTTGCATTTCAAAACGGATCCTATAAATTTTATTGGTGTTAAACGACTATTGTCTAAGTTGATTCACTAAAACTACCGTATATAAATAAAGTACTAATTTACTCTAATAGAATTTACTATTGAATGGACTGTTGGAAAATTATTTCAATACCTTTTACCGCTAATATATTTATATAATACAGTATTAAAATGGATTAATCAATGTTTATATCCAATACCTGATGGAAAAATGGTTTGTGATTAATTTAGCAATAATAGAACACGCCAGATTCCTATTAATGGCGCTAACTTGTTACACAGACAGGTTTTTGAGCAATAATTTAATGATTACAACGTAATGTACAAATTAGACGGGGGGCTGGAATAAGAGTAGATTGAAATCATTACATATTGTATATGGAATACAATTATTATTTTACACACAATTATTTTCATTCCTTGAAATTTTTTTTTCAATTAGCATAATAGGCAGTACTGCCCTATGGCTGGTCCGTAGGCTAAGTCAAACTCCAACTCGATTCAGAAAAGAATAGGGTGAGATTTCCCATCGATATTCCAAGCTGCAGTACCCGAAATAGGCTATTTTCAATTGGAAACATATTTTCGATCTTTAACTTTACGTAGACAACGTTTCCACATTGTTTTTTATTTAATTTTCTCAAATTGTTTGATTGATTTCATTTTTGAAATATTCAACGAAATACAAGAAAGACCAGCTGTAGATAAGTCTAGTCCAGTTTTCTTTGGTCTATTTTCAATTTTCACTTATCATATTCCGCGTTGCCGAGTGATTGATATGCGAGGAAAGATTATGCCCGAGTACCTAGTACGTGTTCGTCTGGGTACAAGTGTATTTTATCGAATACATCATGCTTTTGTGAAAGCCACACTTGTTGTTGAATCAAGTTATTACTGGTGAACTGTATATATGTATCAAAGGAAAATATGTTACAACATCGTGTTCTATACATAGTTTGATTTTATTAACAATAAAATTTACAATTTTGTTAACAATATCCTTTTTTCTTAGAACGTAATAACTTATTTGCTCATTCTTTGATAGTGCTATTTATGTACTTAGTTTCGGAACTATTCTACAATTCATTAAATATTTGGTACACTTAATATCAAACTTCTGTTATTTTGCTTCAACGTCATCTTTCCTGTAGATACTAATTTTCGCAGAAGTCCCAAGTTGTCTGCAGTTTTGTCGTTTTCAGTACTTGCAGATTTTTTTATATCATAACATTTCGCAATTGGTTCGGCTATCAATGTCATCTAATATATTCAGGAGTTGGTAATCAGAATGGACCATCCTTCAAATCGGTGCAAACTGTGATACGGTGAAGATATGATGAGTTTCTCACTAAATAATGGGGCCAGACTGGAAGACACATAATATTATACCTTTTGTTAAATAGCATCAAGAAATCTGACCTGGCTTTAAGTTTGTTCCATCTTTTACGACAACCCAGAGTAAACTATGGGTGATAATATAAATACGTTGAAAAAAGTAGGGAGCTTTTGGACGCGATTTAAAGGCGTTTAGATATATTTGGGATGGTCCACTTAGGTTGCCAACTCCACATGTAAAAGTACATTTCAAAACTTAATTACTCCCGAAACTCAATATGCTAATTTTATGTTAAATATATACAGATACCAACCAGAATTTCATTAGCTGGTTTAGACTATCCTATATTTTATATTTAACTTAGAAAACAATAGTATAAAAATGAAAAAATTGTCAGAATAAAGTATACCCTTACCGATATATTTTTAAACCTATTCTTTAATTTTTACAAATGTTAATAGGTCAAAAACACATAATTTCAGATAAATACATTATTTTATTACATCGAGAAATGAAATATTAATTCTATGTGCAAATAAATATTTTTTTAATCAGTTTATTGTATCAGTCTCTGTGACTTGTGACTTGTGATGTCCGAATCGAGGTAAAAAGTTGTTTTAAGGTAAAATGCCACTTACAAATATCTTGAAATTTGAGAATATTATTTTTGTTTATATTCGAATAGCCAATAGTCAAAGTTCTGTACTCATGACGAGTATACTCAAAGTTTTAAGTCAATTTGAATCGTTTGACATCAAAATTAATTAACGATAATCAGAGAAAATGTGTGGGTGTATATATATGTGCCACAATTTGACCTATTGTCTACCTCTTCTCAAAAACTGCTGAAACATTCTAAATAATTCATTATATGAAACTTTTTAAGATTAGATTTTCGCGACCAAGCTGTTTGTTTTCAATTTGCAGATAAATGCAAACGCTCTCGTCCTCGTTTCAGCAAAAAATGCTGAAACGATTTTGAAAGCTCAAGATATTTGTCAAGAATTGTGCTAATTAGTTGTTGTTTTGAGTATACTCGTCATGAGTACAGAACGTTAATACACAAAATTCTGCCACTTCTCAATGACAAGTATATCGACCAATATCAGTGAACTGGTTAAAATAAAAATGATTTCATCATGATCATCCAAAATGATGCGACATAATTGTCATAGCGGTACAAGTCAACTGCGCTTGATACTATTTGCTCAAATCACGAGATGAGGCAAATCGTTTGAAGAGAGAACACCCATTATGGTGCATGATAGATTATTTTGATGCCATGCAACATAATTCTAGTCATTTTTCACCTGAAATTAGTGAGCAAGCCTTACATTTTATCTTTTCGTTGCTGCAACAACAGGACAGGTGACCATAATTCAGATCCAGGATGTATTATTTGTTAATTAACTTGTCGTCGATAACTTCTTCGCGAGCTTGTGAGATAATTTAATGGTCGTTCGGAATAAGATGATGTATGCATAGAGCAGTGGGTCGGGTCGGACGTCGGACGTTGCATCTGCATCTTGCGGGATGATATTAGATGATCGCTCGTGGCGTGCACTCTTTTGCTATGGGACTATCGGTTGTTTATGTGGGAATTATGCATTCATTTGTTATTGGAAACATTGCTAATTTTGCAATTCTTTTATGTACAAATTATACATCTGTCTGCATTATAATTACACAGGGTGTCCCAGACTTTGACGTCAAGTCTTAACTGTCCTGAAAAGAATTAGAAAAAATATATATCTCAATTATGAGCTTTCAAGTGATACCTAGAGCTTTGGTAAGATTGTGACCATTTATCGTTCACTGCGATTAATTTTTACCGATTTTGTTAATTTAAACTCGGTTGAACTAAAATTTTGCAAGATATGGGTATACTGCTAAGGGTGCAAGATTTTTTTCAATCAAGGTGCCGATGTTGGATATGTTAAAAATTATTATTTATATTATTTGTTATTTGTTATTTCCTTTTTTCGCATTATATTTGTCATTTCCGATGTCGTCTTTTTACTGGTTTTACTATAATTCACAAAGGTAACATTGTCAAAAAGATAAAATCAAAAATATATAAGGTTGTCTCTTTACTTATGTTGTTTTTCTCTTGGTATTAGGTAACGGACAATTGATTACTTTTTTGGTCTGTACATTGCATTTACTCTTATGTCCAGATAAAACGATTTATATGTTTGTATAAGAAAAGATAATTATATGAAGATATCCGTTTGTACCACACACAGTGGTCGAAAGGTGGTGTCTTGCTTATTCAAGAGTAGATAGGTATTATAAAATGTAATTCTTTTCTAGAAAATTGTTAAAAAACAGTTATTGATGATGGGAATAATATTGGTGTAAGACAAGTTTTGCAAAAAAGTTGTGAATAATGCATCTATTGTCTCAAAATTATGTTTGAACAATTCAATACTTTTCAGGACTATCATTATTGATCATTGTTAGTTTAACTTATTCTAAATTTTTTAAAGATTCTAAAATAGCAAGTTCAAGCTTTTGCTTTTTAGATCAATTTTCGTTAAAATTCATACATATTTGATGTATTGATGCACCTGACAATTCATCACTTGAGATTATTTATTTAACAAATTTGATATGAATTTAGATACTTTAACTTGTAAGATGCTTGATCGTATGGTTTTTTGAATATGTTGATCTGTTTTTTATCTTCTTGTTGGTGCTTTTCTTAGCATCTGAAGATTTTAAAGCATTACCTTTTAGTTGCTTTACTGTACTTTTATTTGGTGCAAACCAAATTGAATGCAAACTTGTTTAAACAATTTGATCCAAATCAAAAGAATAGATTTTTGTTATAACTTGCCGATTTTTTTATTTCTAAAAATTCCTGTTTAGATACTAGTATTCTTTATCCCGTTTTAGCTTCTATTACCATTCCAAATCCTAGTTTCCAGTGCCCTATCTAAGTTCCACTCGATGTTTCTATCATCGTTGTATTCGCCGGTTGAAAAGGGGATAGTTCTAAGGCGTATGAATTGTTTGTGCCGTAAACAATGAGGCATAAATTTTGTACTGAGGCAATTACAAATGCTATTTCTCGGTTCCTCACATTCCAAATCGATCACGATGAGAGGGACTCTTGCAAGAATAATGCGATATATCTCCCGACTCGAAAGCAACTATTACTATTACTAGTTAGTTTTGTTCGGCTGCTTTGAGCCATATCGAGGCAATCGAATTGTAGATACATCGGAGAAAACGTTTGCTTTGGGCACTCTGCAATTCATCAAATGTGTGACCAAACTAATATATAGTAGGCGTTTAATTTAATTTTTATTAACAACAAGTTTTGCCATAACATAGACTTGAATAATAACACTGTTTGCAAATTTCTGGTAGAAGCTAGAAAGGTTGCAGTAGTTTGTTGCATGGGTTAAGGGCTAGGAAACGCAGAAAATGCAGAGAAAAAATTGAGAGGAGAGGTTTTCGACATTTTCTATTATCGTCGTTACTTGCATTTTGACCCCCGAATTTAGGCTTGAGATTCGTATTCAGCGGTAAAAAAAACATAGCCAAACTTTTGTCGTACATCCACAAATGACAGTTTTTTTAGAGACATAAAAAATCTCAAAAAGCTCAAAATAGTCAATAATTTTTAAATGTGTAGTTACTTGTGAACTTTGAAATTTACATTATTTATACCCATAATAAATTTTTATTTATTTAAATAGTTCAAATATATTTATGTGTTACCGTTTATTATTAAGGGGCCCCATCTGCTGAGTCTTCACGTTTTCTTCGGCTTTTTATGCAATACTCATCAAATGGGCGGCGACCAGGCAGTTTCGCAAATACTCGCTTCGAATAGATGTTGATAAAGCACTGTAATTGAACAAGAGAAAGTTTTCGATATTTGTAATTAAACACCTCTGGTGTTCGCACACGGTTCGCTTTTTCTACTCACCCGTTGGGTGAATACTTAACACAAATACACATGCGAATTTGATGTTGAATTTACAAAATACTTTAAATTTTTGTCAATTTTTAATAATTGATTTGTTACTTACTTATACGCATGTTGTGTGCATTAAGCAAAGTCATTTTTGTTAATGATATTCGAAGAGACATTAAATGATTTCTTAATTCACTTTAATCTATATAATAATACTGCATTATAAATATGATTAAGGACCGGTGCAGATTAAATGCAGAACATCAGTATTTTACTCTAATTATACAACTCTTCCAGTTTCAGTTTATTTTCCCATAACATCTAAACTGACGTATTTTACATATATAATCCCACGCATATCTTGATCACAGGACATAAGTCGCATATCTTGAACAGTTATCGATAATTAATGAATCTTATGATTATCTCCAATCGTACTTGTCATAATATTATCCATTTCCATATAATTTTATCTAAAGACAATCTTTCCAGCCGCCATCAAGGTGAACTCGGCAAATGACATCTTGCTCTGAAAAATCTGGAACGTGTAATTATTTATGGCGTTCTTTAATCGTCTTTAGTATTTATGAAATTCAATCGCGTATCAGAAAAAATTTAGCCAAAGAAATTTATTTTATAATTATAAATCTTTCAAGAATCAGAAGCATAATCATTTGCATAGTAACTTTTAGGAGGTAAAGTTGGTTTTGCCAACCTTGATATTCGACTTGATCATTTTTTTCCCGACGTTCCAAGTCATTTTGGATCATTCGAAAGCTGGAAGAAGTATTTGAGCCAAAATTTTACCTTTTGCAAATTATTAACAAAATTTACTATATATCTTAAAAAAATTAAAAATTTGACATAATTTTAAGGAGTATTAAAGAAGTAGCAGTAATATTTATTAGTATTCATTATTATTAAGAATTATTATAATTGAGAAAGTAGCTGATGTTCATCTATATGCTGGTCTTATAAGAGCATTTTATACACCAATACCTGAAGTGGGTCACCAATTTGAAAATGGGCTCCGAATGCTAGAAAGCTGTGATATTACTGATACTTTTATTTATCTAGTTATCTAATGATCTCAATTATTATCATTGAAAAAGTGGCAGTAATATTTACTGATACCTTTAGTTATCTAATTATCTAATATGCTAAAATTCGAATCCCATTTTTAAAATGATAATCCCCTTCAGGTATTGGTGTATTAGATGTTCTGATAAAACCAGCATACAGATGAACATCAGGATCAGCAGATTTACATCCTTTCCCCAAATAAATCGCAGCGGTTTTATGATCAGTTGTTTTCACAGCTTTACTCAGAAAATAGTAGATACCAAATTTGAAACAACATTTACCATGTCCAAAGCCATCAAAATTAGTTTGGTAAACTTTGCCAGATTTTTTGAAGACTGTTTTGATTACTTTGAGACATAACTTCGAGCTCTGCTTCTTCATAACATTCGAATCTATATTCTATACTATAGAATATAGATTCTATATTATATCTATATTCTATACTATAGATCAAGGGTCGGCAAGCTTTTAACTGTGGTGTGCCGAGCCACTCTACCAATATGATTCAGGATGCCGCCTGAAATATATAACCAGTTTCTGGGGGAGAAGAATTATAACCAAATTTATCTTTTAAACATTTTTATTAACTAGTGGGGTGCATGGCATCGTGCCTTAATTCAAATTGCTAGAACTTCCCATACTGAAATTAAAACATATGTACACAGTATTAAAATCTCTATAAAATATCTGATAATTTGATGTACATAAGTCCAATGGGTGTAAAATTACTACAATGTTTGTAAACAATACTACAATGGGTGTAAAATTACTACAATGTTTGTAAACAATACTACAATGGGTGTAAAATTATTACAATGTTTGTAAACAATACTACAATGGGTGTAAAATTACTACAATGTTTGTAAACAATACTACAATGGGTGTAAAAATACTACAATGTTTGTAAAAATACTACAATGGGTGTGAAATTACTACAATGTTTGTAAAAATACTACAATGGGTGTAAAATTACTACAATGTTTGTAAAAATACTACAATGGGTGTAAAATTACTACAATGGGTGTAAAATTACTACAATGTTTGTAAACAATACTACAATGGGTGTAAAATTACTACAATGTTTGTAAACAATACTACAATGGGCGTAAAATTACAACAATGTTTGTAAAAATACTACAATGGGTGTAAAATTACTACAATGTTTGTAAACAATACTACAATAAGCGTAAAATCACTACAATGTTTGTAAACAATACTACAATGTTTGTAAAAATACTACAATGGGTGTAAAATTACTACAATGGGTGTAAAATTACTACAATGTTTGAATGGGTGTAAAATTACTACAATGTTTGTAAAAATACTACAATGGGTGTAAAAATACTACAATGGGTGTAAAATTACTACAATGGGTGTAAAATTACTACAATGTTTGTAAACAATACTACAATGGGTGTAAAATTACAACAATGTTTGTAAAATTACTACAATGGGTGTAAAATTACTACAATGTTTGTAAACAATACTA
This sequence comes from Ctenocephalides felis, assembly GCF_003426905.1. Classification (NCBI taxonomy): domain Eukaryota; kingdom Metazoa; phylum Arthropoda; class Insecta; order Siphonaptera; family Pulicidae; genus Ctenocephalides; species Ctenocephalides felis. The sequence goes on along the minus strand of NW_020537758.1, from coordinate 24,414,587 downwards.
CAATGTTTGTAAAAATACTACAATGGGTGTAAATTTACTACAATGGGTGTAAAATTACTACAATGTTTGTAAACAATACTACAATGGGTGTAAAATTACTACAATGTTTGTAAAAATACTACAATGGGTGTAAAATTACTACAATGGGTGTAAAATTACTACAATGGGTGTAAAATTACTACAATGGGTGTAAAAATACTACAATGGGTGTAAAATTACTACAATGTTTGTAAAAATACTACAATAGGTGTAAAATTACTACAATGTTTGTAAACAATACTACAATGTTTGTAAAAATATGGTAGTAAAAATGTATTATGGCAGATTAATAATGATTACTTCTCCTTTTTCAATACTCCGAAAAGTTATGTCAAAGTTTTTATAAGATCTTTATTAACCTTTAATTATTTTTAGATAATTTGCATAAGATTCGAGTTAACTCGAATATTCTCTTTTTGATAAAATCGTGGTAGTAGCATAAAAATTAGTCTTAAAAAGTGTGCACTTATATTTATTGTAAGGCCTATGCTTGTTTCACTCTACGTCTTTTTGTCGTATCTTGAACTTGAAGCGGCATAATGGTGTATAAATATGATCACTTCGATCTGGCGTCGTTAGACTTGAAATGCTCGCACGGCCTACCAGAACATTTGAATGCAAATCCGATTGCAACGCTCTCAAACTCGGAACAACATGCACGCATAATCTACATAATAATGCACTATCATAGATGTAATAGACAAGAGGCTGAGTACTTTTATTGCATTGATTTGCTTGAGATTTTATGCAATTAATTTTATGTTGTTAAGATATTTCTCTGACAAATATTGTCTTATTGTCACGCCGCAAAATATAATTTATTTGCTTTGTCCTTGAAAAGCTGTTATTTAATCAATACATAACAATAATTGTCTCAAATAAGCATATTTACGGCGTAATTTTATGTTTTAGCTTTTTGAATTAAAATTATGCAAATTGCATGTCACATATTTTATGCTGTTGTTATTATTTCCTACATCTGACTCTATTTCTAGAATGTTGCATTCATAAGAATCACAATCTCTTTTTATGATAAATTAATGATATGAGAATTTCTTAATTTTATATTTTTAACAAGTAGAGCATGACTTTGTGAAACGCAATGGCAAATTGGATCCTTTCGTACCGTAATTAATTTTTTTTTAATCTTTAAAAATTTTTGAAAGTTGAAAAAACTTGGACTTTTTTTAAAATCACTGATTTACCATTTTGCACTTGTTTTCCGTAACCGCTGGACCTGCCTTTGCTGGAAACTAATCATGAATGTTTTTTGAATCATTCAAATCAGTTGATCCGTGCTCTCGAAATCGTCTACAAAAATTTCTCTGCGCCCATACATAAATACATACTACTCTCACTCGCACACATACATTCATAAGGTATGCAAAAATGTTCAGAAACCTTTAAAACGTAGAGATATGTAAAAAAATTTCATTTTCAATTTTTTTGCGATTACTATAAATTACTCTACGGGAAGTTAATAAACTGACCATTAGATAAAAAAACATAATATTTCAAAATGTTATTATTATAATATTTTATTTCCAATACTTTTACATAATTTGCTTGTGGTTCGCTCAAATAGCAATTATGTGCAACTGATCTCTATCCACATAGTATAATTATGTCAAAACCGCAAAAGTCAATTAATTCATCTTTTATGTAGTAATTTCTACTGCTAACATCGATTTTATATGCAAATTGCATATTTATAGAGTAATTATTGGGTTTTTTACAAATGCGCTCTGGTTTTGTTGTATGTCTATAAAATAAATTCAAGTCTATAAATATATATTTATGCTAATATATAAATTTCATCATAAATAATTTGTCACACGTTTGAATTTGATGAAATTGTTGTAGCTGTTGTGTAACATATTGTTGTACTATGGTAATGTATTTTTTTCTTTGATCGGCTTTGTGGTTACATTTTTATATTGTGTCGTTTCGTTGAGATGGATGGATTTATAATTTATTTGTTGCATTTATTTGTTGTACCTCTTGAAACTTTCTAACCGTTCGTTTAATATAAATGTATTATGATAGATTTGTTGTACAAAATTATAGATTCTATATTTCCTAAAATTATTCTGATCGCAATGCATTTTCAAATTCACAAAACATTATAAAATGAGCTTACAAGTTCATGATAACAAATGAAGAATTATCTCAAAGAGGGAAAGTAGCTTCACAGGTTTTGCTATTATTTTTAACTACTAGTTTAGTATAGACTTGCTCTCTTATTATCATTTATTAGTACTTCTACTAAAGCATGTATTAAACTAGTTGTAAGGGGTATTTTTTGGCTTTAATTGATGAACTTGTGGAAATATTTAAATTATGAATTTAATCAATAAATAATCGATACATTATTTCATGAGTGATTCATAAGTGTACTAAAATGCTGCATCATTATGTGAGAAATTGTGTACAAGTTTTTTATTACACATTATTGAAAAACGTACCCGTGCCGTAAATATATACACAGATTATTATCTTAAAGCGCTGCCGATTAATTCAAATTTTAAACAATAAAACAGATTTTTCCAACTCCATATTATTTTAGTAAGTTCATCAATACTAGGTGCTCTATCGGTATACAAATTTTCATTAAAATTGAATCGAAAAATTATTAACGTTTAGAAAACAAATAGTTGTTTTAAATTAAGCTATATTTATTAATAATATTTATTCCACCAATAAAACTCTATTATTTATTTTATGAATAAAAATCATAAATTTTAATCATAGTTAGTTTTTATCTATAACATATTCATAATCTAATAGGAATTGTATGCTCTATTATTAGCTTTTTTTAACTTATTACCTAGATCTGTTTAAATATATTATATACGTTACCTAGATCTGTTTAAATTTTAACTTATTTATTTTGCAAAATAGTCCAATAGACCATTTAACACGTTTGATAAAAATAAGGAAACAAATGTTGAGACATGCTTAAACAAATGGGTGATGTAAACATTTAGCAGCATTTCACAACACAAAGGATGTCATGAATACTCTTAATTGGCTTCTATCATGCACTAATATTGCATTTATCAAATTAGAGCGGATAACAAATTTCTTAACCTGTTGCTTATATTTATTTATGTCCGTGTATTTTTTTGAGAATATAAAAGAGATATGCGAATAAATGCGCCTCTTATATGTATCACTCACACCGGCTCCATTGATGTAGGTCACTAATGGCAATTTGAGTGCCCGGATCGTTTTTCGAATCTGGTTGGTCTGGTTACGAAACTTCATGATATATTGGTCTGAATGAAATTGGCATTTTTATTTGTTTTTTTTTCTTTGTGCATTTTTATACACTTTGTTGTATAGATAGAATAGAATTGGTATTGGAGATTGTTGGTATACTTCCCACATGCGTTATAGACAAAACTAGTGTGCATCGTGTTTTGCGCCAAATTGCTGTACTCGATTTTTTGCAATTACTATAACTTCGCCTACAAGAAATTATAAAAATTTATTGAGTTTTATATTGCATATCAAAATTTCATTGAGAAGTTATATGTAAAGAAATCCTGCAATACCAAGAAGTAAATCCATTATCTAGAGTCTAGATTATTTTAATAAATAATTCATCAAGTGTTTTGCAAAATCTTTTCATCAGCAGTGATGTACCAATTGCAATTGCATATCATTACAAATATATCCGTAATACATCTGAAAAATTCAATACAGTGACCTGAGGACCTAGGAAATTTGAAATTTACTTATGGTGCAATTTTTTCCGAATGTTTTACGATTTATTAAAATAGCGTACTCTATCAAAATTGGTTTGTTATTTGTCAATTTTTTTTACAGATACAATAATTTTTATATATCTTATTAATTGCGAAAAAAATAGGGGGGGGGCGCTGAGTAATATTTTTTCTGGAAAGGGAGCGGTAGGTGAAATAAGTTTGGGAATCTCTGATCTAGACTTTTATAATTAGTTCTGTTGTAATTTAAAATGCACGATAAAAATTACCTAATGCGCTTTGAATTTTTAAATAATGTGCAATCCAGATTATAGTCCACAATCATAACCGTAAGTTTTAATTGTTGATTTATTAATTAATCCACATTGGAAACCACTTTCAACTGTTAATAGTCTAATAAATATGACACTTAATATGCAAGTTTGCGTCGTAAGACACCCACAACTCAATCCATATGAAGAATTTCGAATTGTTTTATTTATACTAATGAATATATCAGGATTGTTGCCAGGTTAATATCTGCACGAGCGATATAAGAAATGATTTTGATAATATTGTTATGTGATCTGGATTTTGCAGCTTTTGGAATTATAAGTTACCCTTGAACTAGTTAGTTTACACTTCTCATTTTTTTGCTCTGCTTCGCATCGCTTATAATATTAGCTACCAATTTCCTAAGTTTTATTTGAATATTATCACTTTGTTATTATATAATATAAATTTTAAATTAGTTTACCATTTAAATATTTAATATAGGCTTTGTTTAAAATGGTTTTAAAATACTAGATTCACTATTGATATACTCTTCATTGATACTACGATTTGAATTTTTCCTATCATATTCACTAATGACAGTCATCACCCAGAATTGATTGGTGCCATAGCTAGTTTGGTTTGAGCTTTTTGATTATATCAGATATAGTTTTTCATGCCAGGATATTTCATGATGAATGAACGAATGTTTATTGATATTTTTCCATGTCACTTATTTGTATTACAAATTTTCATTTGCATCTTTTATCTAGTGCATTGCATAGATGCTATCCTCCAATCTTTCGCACTCCACATGTTTTCAAATACTTACTTACAACCTGACGCTCCGTGAAGTATGGGAATCGATACATCATGCACCGATAGCCTTTCAACGAAGTCAACCTTTTATTTTAATTAATAAATATCATATGATTGATCTTCAACGTAATTGAATTGCTATTTCGACGTGTATATGCATGCGACCAACTTGCAATCGACATCTTTAAAGTGCCGTCGATGTGCAATCTATGATTTTAATAATAAAATTCCAATATTCGCAGCGGTTGGTCAGGCTATATAATTAAGAAGGCGGCAGGAAAAGATCATTTAGTTTGATTGATAAAGATAGACTGTGCTAGTAGGTAACTTTTTCTTATTTTACTACTTAGCTACAACCGTAATTATTAAAACAATTGTTTCATTAATATATTTTGATATGCAAAGACCCGATGATGGATCTCTCTATTTGAGATCTCTACATACGTTTTATCCTTGGATTTTATTCTATTCAAGTTTCTTGCAATAAATCTAACGGTGTTACAACCCTATCAATCATTTCTAATCGTGAATCTGTTCTTGAAATATCAATACGCTTTGAAGCTTTATTATTCTTGAAGAGAAAAAATAAATTGTTCCGTGCAATGCCGATCACATCTTTAACTATCACCAACAGATTGAAATATCGTTTCAAATTAATCTTAAATCCCTTGACATCCAAAGAGTACTTGACTCAAGGATACCAAGTGAATCGTAGTCCTGTATCCTGATGGATGAGATTAAATTGTCGATCGAGGAGTAGTCATTTTTGCAGAATGTTAGATTAAGTACTTATGCGATGTGGTGATCAAGTTGTTAAAAGTAATATGTAGACTTAAGCGTATATGGAATGTTTATACGATTTAATTTTTTGAATACACAACTTCTGATATACGATCACTTAATTATAACGTTACGTAATAATAAAATTGTTTAAATATTATAAAGAAATATTTTTTGCCCCAGCTATAATTTAGGGTAACCATACCCCCCGATTAAGTCGGTATAGTCCTGGAAGTCAACCTTGTGTCTTGGTTTTTCTACTAGCAGTATTTCTTCCGGATTTAGATTTTTTTCCCCCAATTTTTCTGGATTTTCGTAAAATATAGATTTGAATTCAATTTTGGCAATTACATGATGATAAAATTACAACTATCCTCAAAATATTTGAATGATATTTACAATGATCCTTATATTTGCAATCATTCTCATATGAAACAAAACGTTATGGATGAGAAAATTGCCGAATGCAAAATTTCAAATCCGGTTTGAATAGTTTCTTTCATTAATAATTTAGAATTTTACGAAAATAAGCAAAAATTACAAAAACGACCTTTTTGACTGCCTAGCACAAGTGCTAATTTTGATACGGTCAGTTTGGACATAAAATCTACCATTATGCCAAGTTTCATCAAAATCAGAGACGAGCTACGCGCGGGTTCTCCTTGTGAGTTCATTATAAAGAAAATTGAATAGTATTTTATAAAAGGCCTAAAAGGGACAAAATAAAAATCTAAAAATACAAGACGTTATTCATATATAAATATGAATAGGACTATTCTTGATAAATACATTTTATCGAATATCAACAAGTTGTAACTTTATGCAACAACTACTATCTCGTCTGTGGTTTGAAAAGAACACATTTAATTCATCCCTCTATTAATCTCCCAAACATTTGTCTCGGTTTTCAATACAGCTATATTCTTTTACATCAGTCTATCATTTCATATTTCTATTTTGATGACGTCCTGCAGAAGGTGCCGATTGTACACTGAAAGTCCAATCCAGTTTTCATTTCTCATATTATTTCATTTCAAGATAATTTGTTTCTAGTTCGTCATACATTGGCACAAAGTGAGTTCATTATTATACCGTAAAATGATTAAATCATCACATTTTGCCCGCGAAACTGAACGCTACAAGTCCATTAAATTTCATTGTTTTGCGGGTAAAAGTCTTCCGTCGCCTTGAAACAACAAATATAAATATGAGTGTCTGATAAAAATAGTAATAAAATATCAGTATAATAGACATTAGAGTTGCTGCTCGAAGTTAATACACTTAATGTGGTCCGCTGTCGCGCGAGATCAAGGTTTTGCTATTGACTAATGCCTCGTTTGTGCATAGGGCGCGCCAAGAACAAAGACTGATTAAAATAACTGAAGCTCATTTCGCTATTCTGATTCAATCGTCAGTTCATTGGATTTCGAATATCTTTTTGTTTTCTTCAATTACTTTCAAGTCTAATGTAAGGATAGTCCGTAACGAGATATTCATTATTATACTGTTAAGTTTGCATCACTCGATTTTGAATATGGGATGGCAAGGAATTTATTGCAGGGGCATCATAATTGAATGTTCGGGCGATCACATGTTTTAGTAGCGACTTTTGCAATATTTCTTTAGTATATTTAACAATGATCTATCAATGTATTTCTTTCGCTATAATGATAAATGCACTTTGCTGCACGGTTGAAGTCTCTGGAGCCAATTCTCGGAATGTCTTTACTGTTCGATCGAGAGTTTTACATATACAGTAGAACTCCAATTATCCGAACTCCGACAATCCGAATCGCCGATTATCCGAATCACTTTCAGAAAAAAAATTGACCAAAAAAAGTCTAAGTGCGCTATTATTCTTCCACCGGCGAAGCCAGTGTAGGCACATTGTTTGTTTTGATTTGACGGAGATGTTTACAAAACAATGATTTTTATTTCTAAACTTGTACATAAGTACATTTTATTTATATTTAAAACATGTGAAAATGTCATGTTTCTTTCATCTAATTCAATAAAAAAATAGTGCAATATCAAAACGTAACTTTTTTTCTCTCCAATGGCAATTTAAAAATCAAACTCCGATTATTCGAATATTTGATTATCCTAATGGGTCCCGGTCCCCATTAATTCGGATAATTGGATTTCTACTGTAAATCCTAATCTCCAAAAAGGTCTAACAACAAAGTATTAAGTTTATTAGTTCAACTTCACGTATGTGTTCTCTGAGAAACAACAGAAAGTTGCACTTATTATAAAATTGTTATATGAAATTTTGGTCATTTGCAAGTTATATTTTGGTTGTTAAACGCTTTATCGAAGGACAAAGATGGCAGTTCGTGATTACCAACTCATACGATTATTCAACACAAGAGGCGCGTAACATAACTTTTTTACTTTATGCCAGAATTGGCTTCTTTATGTATCGGTAGTTCTAAAAATATTTATGACATATCCTTCGTTTTGCGTACAGTGCAGAGCAATTTAATTTTACATGCCGCTAATATAATAAATTCCGTAATATAAATTATCATGCCGAACAGCATCGTAAGTATGAACATACATGTTAACACTGGTATGTTCACACGGAAATACACAATAATCAATTATAATATTGGTATATAAAATAATGCTTAGATACGATGGGGCATGTTGCACTTTGGCGAATTTATGGCGTCACGGTTCGCGGTACACAGGTACGCCGCGAGATAAATGCACAGGCCGCGTGTGTGCTCTCGCAGGTCACCTGGAGGCAGGTGTATGCAAAAAGCGATACTGGAATTAATAGAAAAGTTAATTCTGGAAAATATTTTTTTAATTTTGTTTAAGTTATGTTCTACATAAATATACAACAATACGTTTATTAAAAGGTGGCATTTCGAAATATTTTTCAGTTTCCAATAGAAGAGTCAATTGATTCATAAGGTCTTTCATTGTTTTCTTTAGCAATAGTTGCTAATTATGTTACCAGAGTGATTTGAAGCTTCCATACATTTTAAAAAATAAAAACACATTTTAACCAGTCAACTGTAATTTGACAATGACGAATATATTCGTCATGAAGAAGTAGCAAAATATCAATAAACATTTGAAATTTTTGAAAAAAAAAAATTATATTCTGAGAAGACAAGTTGTTTATAATATGTCGAGGCTATGACTGTACGATTTATGTTATTGTAAGTGACATTTTACCTTCAGGCAAGTTGCGTGAACTTTCCAAAGTTTGAAATAATATACCTAATCATTGAGATATGATGTAGCTAATTAAATAAGTCTACTACTACTACTGTCTATTTTACATTCCATCAAAAACCATTGTTAATTTCTTAAATTTACATGTATATTATACATAATTAAATTTCATATATTTTTAGTTTAATACGTTTTAAGTGCTCACAAAGCAGAAAAAATAGTAATAAAATATTTCAGTTTTGTAAAATAAGCCTTTAGAATACCAGCACAGTTTATCAGCTCGATTGACATTGACAAATATACTCGTCATGAGCTCTATTCTGATTTGCGAGCGATTTGATGTAAAAGCCACAGTTAACTGGTTAGTTGCAATTAAAATATGAATTAAAATTAAATGTATAGATAAACTTATGGTAAATTTTTAAGCACAATCTTCAAGATTGTTTTAGATCTTTGAAATCGAACAAGTTCTAGAAGCTTATAGATATTTCTATTTCAAATTTCCTATGTTTATATAGCTCTGCCAGCAGCTCTCCGTCTAAAATGTTCTCTTACAAAATGTATAAATATTTTTGCTCGTACATATCGTACGAGGCAGGCAAATGTATTATATTAGCCGCTCTCGCATAATATGTTATGTTCAAAACTCGTACAGAAACGTAATGCACGGGGTGTCTGCCAAGCGTTGTTGCATAATAACGAAGTTACATGAGATGTTACATAATCGAATATTTAACTTGTATGAGATCAGGTTTATTTTTGAAGAAAATTACTACACTGGGTCCCTTCGGTGTAAATCTACAAATGATGGGTCTCTAAATTTCTGCATTTATCAGGTCTTAAATCGTATAAGATAGAATAGATCTATGACATTCATAGTCATAATAAATAGTTGTCAAGTAGGTCCATGGTGGAAAATCACCAAAAATCAATGATTTTTTTTCCTTTCCTGGTTCATTAGGTCCATTTCCATTACCCTTTTATGCATTTTCCTTTCCGCTTTCATGCTTCCTGGTCCTGTGCTTCGGCTTGCAGTTTCCTGTATTTCATGTCTTTAGTAGTAACAGTAGCAATGACAATATTGCGCAGGACGGTTTACATGTCCAATCAAAACAAAAAAATATTTTAATATCATTCAAGATCATATTAAAAAAACGCCTATTACTACTTACCCCTGTTACATGAAGCACCTAGCTCCCCCACATATATCTCATATCAAATTTTATATCTCTAGAAATACCATCTCTATCGCCAGTTAATTTTGTAATTACATACTTGTGCATTATAAATCTATTCTACCAATGAGACTACTCAGACCCTCCTATCAAAAGAAGTTAAAAAGTTACAGGTCACGTTTCTCCACTTTATTTACCTAATAAACTGCAGAAGTGCGTTCGTGTTCATTTTGTATGACTAATAAATAACACAGTAATTGACACGTTTGAATACTTACCGAGGTTAATAGATTCTTAAAGTAATAAAATAGACGTACATTCCTTTGATATTTTGTTACGTACAATTATTACAATCGATAGCTGCACTATCGACGATCAACCGTGCGTTTATTTGAATTGCATTTATTTGTATAATTACTTTAGGATAAAACAGTACTACTATAAGTGCCACTTTATATCCCTTATTTGAAACCCATTCGCAAAAGACAAAATAAGAAATCATGAGCACAAAATTTTTTTAATTGTGGTATTAGTAGTGGCAATGAAATCTGATATATATTTAATGTGTATTTTTCAACCAAAAGGTCCTATACCCATAACCAATTAAAAACCATCAGAATTAGAGAAATTCTAATAATAAATATATATATAAGATAGAGATGAGCCAACCTTTGGGTTAACTTCTAAAAAGCTTCATAGTTAAGCTCGTAGGAATTGTTAAATTTTGATTTTGAAGCTTTTGAGTACCAAGAAAAAAAATTGGCACACTTGTATGTTCAGTTAATAATATTTGCATTTACAGTAGTTTTGTTTGAATAGTTATTGTTTACACAAAATGTTGATGTATATATTGCATATATAATATTGCTTATGTAACGGAATTTCTTCTATATAATTTTTTTTTAGCTATTTTAGACACATTCAAAGTTTGGAATATATTGTATTGTTTTTAATTTTTTATTAACTTCACATAAAATAAATTTGGCAGTTTGGCAGAACACACTAAAATAAATTAAAATGCGATCCATCTAAATGAGTTACCGTTTTCTATTTTTTAGTTTCTCTAATGATGAATATATTCTACGTTCTATATCTGACAATAAAGTAGTATTATGTTTTTTTTATTATACCAATACAAATACACATCCAAATCGTATTCGAATTTCATCTCGTGGCATTGTCAATATTCCACCAATCGACTACAATTCTAAATTATGCATGAATTAATTTGCACTTTGTTCTGCTAATTTTAGTTTGAGACATGAAGGTCGGTTTTAGAATAATCTAGTCATAGTAGTCCAATACTATTTTTGTAGATATTCATGAAGCTTAAGATTCAAAATTTCTTTGCAAGAATTGATTGATTTTTAGTAAGGAGCATTCATTACATAAATCATAACGCATTATATAAAAAATGTTAGTAAAAATTTAAATGTTGAGCATCTTAATAGTAGTAAATTAAATCATTGGTTCTATTATTGTCGAATGTTGATTAAGAAACTTTTTTAATACAATTTTTCAGATATTTTTTTCCTAATTTTAAATGGACACTAAAATAATTAATTATTCTACTAACGCCAGAATAAAGTAAAATTTCAAATTTTCAATAATAATAGTAAAATAAGCATACGCGCTAGAGATTTTTTTGCTTAAAAATGTTGTATTAAGTTTGGTATAAGTTTCAAGTTTTGTGAAATACTTTCAATTTCCTTATTGCATTCCTTAGCATATTTTTACGATTACCAAAATAAGTCAGATCTGTATATGGTGTTCTGTAAAATTCGTCTCAGTGTGTCGAATTATCTATTCTGTTTCGAATTTAGAATAAATAGCGCGTGTGGCCTGACAAATTTTATTCGCGAACGTCATCGCTCAAAGTCACGCCGTCGGCACGTGCGTCGTGCGTAGTCTGAGCCTCTTAATGGGCATCTTAATATTTATTTGAGTTTTTGAAACATTGTAATCATATTATCTACATTTTCATATATTAGCTTTAATTAATATTTGTATGTTAATTATAATTCGGTATGTGCCCTCCGTTGCGCGACTGTCCTATGCAGCACAATTGTACCATCCACAGCAAATGTAAATGCGCTCTTATATTTTCATTTTTCATTTAGATGAACTTGCTTTATCAACCGTTCACATGTACTAATTAATTACTAAAATGTATGCATAATAAACTATCATTTGCGATGTAAACTTATTTTATTACAAAAACGACGTTAAAGGATACCGTAATAGCGTACTTCTTGCGTATATTAATATACTCCAAGAAAGCTCAGTAAGACGATATGTTTACAATGCCTGTATCTCTTGTTAGCAATTGAGAAATGGCTCACAGCTATAGTAAGAAATATCTCTTTAGAATGCACGTACAGGTACGATTATAAATGCTGCGTTTTATTAAAATATTATATTACAAATAGATCGAGTCTTGGTGCAGTCAGAATATAATTGAGTAATTAAAGTTGTGGGATGTGTACGTGTAATCAATCAGATATCTTGAAATTCTAATCATGATTAGAAGTCGGTTTTACTTGATACAAAATGTGTTTGTTATTGAAATTGTTTTGGTATGAAGAATTTTATGAATTCGTTTCCAATAATTTTAAAATAACAAAATCTTTTAGGTATTTAAGGGTATTTTGACATACCTGTTATGTATATTCATAACATAAGTTTTTTTTAAAATACAAGTAGTATTTGCTGACATTTTTATTATATATATTCAACTATACCCACGAGAAGCGATTTTCACTTAAGGCTTTATTTGAGATCTTTAATCTCAAGTGGAAATTTGGCGGTAGCGGGAATCGAACCATCGAACCCAAGGCTAGTTGGTGCTAGCCCATGTTCGATCAGTAAATTTTTCATTCAAAAAAATAGATGCATTTAAAAAATAAATTGAATTTTTTAATACACTTAAATCCATTGATTGCAACCTGTGGGATAAAGCTACTATAAGGCGGGCGTGCTGCTGTTTCTAAAATACATTATATTTATCGAATTATTATTAAAAATATCGAAATATTTGAATATAAATTTAAAATATCAAAAAATCGAAAATATCAGTTGAGTAATTATAAAAATAAAATTATTCAAAAACTCGGGGGCAGGGTGCAGGGGGCGTTACGGAAAGAGTGGGAACCACTGCCTTGAATGGTATTCAATATGTATGTACGTATAATTTTTCAAACAATCAATTATATAAACAATTATTAACTTCCCGTAGAGCAAGTTATAGTAATCGCAAAAAAATCGAAAATGAAATTTTTTATATAGCTTTACGTTTCAAAGGTTTCTGAACATTTTGGCATGCCAAAGCAGTACGATTACTTTAAAAAAAAGTTCAAAATTTCCAAAATATGTCAAAATAAAGAAAACATTTTTTTTCAAAAAAAATTTTTTTTCAAAAAAAAGTAATTTTTTGTCGAATTTATATTTTCTTTTTTTCAAAAATGTTAACCGTTTTTAAAAAAGTAATAATTTTTGGTACGGTAAGTTCCAGCAATTTGCCTTAAGGCACGATGCCATGCGCCCCACTAGTTTATAAACTATTTAACATGATACACTACCCTGCGCTACAAATTTTTGTTCTGAATTAAAAATATGGTCATCTTAAGTTTATAGAGAAATTCCTAAAGCTTCGTGTTTTTAGTTACTTATTAATTGAATGATAAAAAACAAAGAGATCTACAATTGAAACACTTTGCTCATAACACAGTGGCATTTAATTTCAACATGCCAAGTAATAAATTGTATGTTAATCTTCATATAAAATATTTAATATAATAATCTAGTATTCATTCTGTGTATTTTGATGAAAAAATATTTGAAAAAAAATAATTTAATATATTAGCTTAACACATCCCCTAGCGCTGCAAGTTTTCTTATCGAATTTGAAATAATGAATATGGTCACCTTAATTCTAGGCCTGTAATATTTTATAGTGAAATTCATAAAGTTCCATGTTTTCAATTACTTATTAATTTAATGATAAAGTACAGAGAGATCTACAATTGAAACACTTTGCTCATAACAGTGTTACTTGATTTCAACATCGCGATTATACAATCGGATCGCTCCACTCCGGACTCTTAACTATACACTTTGTATTGAAAACAGAAATGCACAAGGAGCCCGTCCGTCCGTATCGGCAGACTGCCGGAGCGGGCTTTCGACTTTTTCTCCGATCGTCGTGCTCCACGATTTTGTTATTAATTTTCGTTCACACGTTTCCTACTATGAATTTCACCCGTAATTTTCATTTTACCTTACACAGTAAAATACATACTAAATACATATTGGCACTTAGTTTGAGGCCGATACATTGTTGAAATGCCATTAATGCAATAAACCATTATTGATTTTGAAATAATCAGTAACAGATAAAAAAGGATTTTGTTAACGGAAAGTTTGAAAATTCCATTATTAATAAGATGGCCATACGTCGCCGGGATAGTTCCGGATTTCCATTTTGTATCCCTGGCTTTTCTAAAAGCAAAGATCAAATTTTTCTACGAAACAATACGTTATGACTTGTCGAATATAACAGCCTAATTCTTGTTAGGAAACTATTGGGGTGTATGGCATCGTGCCTTAAGGCAAATTGCTGGAACTTCCAGTACCGAAACGAAATGTTCGAGGATTGTAACATTGTCTAATATTTATAAGAATTATATAAACTGAATTGCAAAGTTGAAATTATTTGTTTAAACTATATTAGAACTATAGTCAGAATTAAAAATAAAATCTGAATTATTTTCGATATTCAGAAAAATAAAAAAAAATATATATATAAAAAAGTTGAAACAAAATTTATTTTTCAAAATCAATTATTTTGTTAAAACAAGCGGAAAGTTCTTTGAATCATTTAAATCGGACGCTTAGTTCTCTCAAAAACTGCCATTTTTGTACATTTAGCTCCGTATCTTCGAAATAGCTGGGCCTGCCTTTGCCAAAAACTAATAAACACTTTTCCCAATCATTACTAATTGACTGTTTTTTAGATGATTTAAAACGGATGCTCCGTTCTCTCAAAAATTCGTTTCTACTTTCTGCACTTTTTGCTCTTTATCTCCGTAACTGCTGGACCTGCCTTTGCCAAAAACTAATCAGCCCTATCAATAGGAATCGCATGTTTTTTGAACCATTCAAATCGGTAGATCCGTGCGCCCGAAAAAGTGATGTGTGTATGTATGTATGGATACAATTTTCCAAACACACACACATCCATTTCTTTTTTTCTTTTCTGAGGTATGCCAAAATGTTCAGAAACCTTCAAAAGATCGAGAAATGTAAAAATTTTCAATTTCGATTTTCGGCCCATTACAATAACTTACCCTACGGGAAGTTAATAAAAAAAGAGCAATATAGCCTCAAGCTAAATTTAAATAAACTAGTTTTATACAAAAATGCTATATTATAATGTATGTATTACGATTATTTTGTTGAAATAATTATGGAATAAATCTTATTAACTATGTTATGTTTATATATGTAATTTTTATATAATATATTATCTAATTTAGTTAAATTTTAGTTCGTCTGTTCTAATCTATAACGAATTTATAATGTGTTATTTCATTCAAACTTTGAAGGAATCCAGATCTATTGCGTTTCACAGATAGCTATAAATTATAATCCTAATTATATAGGATTTCAGTGTCGACCATTATTTGAATATATTGCCAAACTCGTAGACCTTGGTTACGCAATACGGAACTGCGATAATGAATTCGTTTGAATCGACTCGCCATAGAAAATTTTATTGCCAAATTCAAAATTCAAGGTCGCTTATCTCAAACTAGATTCGCTGATTTTGATTTTACTATTGACAGTTATAGATTCTATTGATATTCTATAAATCAATGCCAAGATATTTAGTGAATGCTTGTTGCATTCAAACCAGTTGCATGGATACAGAGAGAAAATGCAAATAAATAATTTGAATAATTTTAATTACTAAAAAAAATGCATCTGTGCCCTTCACTGTTCATTCCCACTTTCTAAATCTTTCTAGGTATATATAGAAAGCATTTGATCATTCTTTCAATAAAAATCAATCGGAAAAGTCTGAGTTTGAGGTAATTTTGTTCACGTTGAAAAGCACGTTATTCCTAATAATAACACGCATATGTGGTAGTACTAAAGATAGAACAAATTTGTATATTTTTGCTATTCATGTAAATGATTGAATCGTTAAATTGCCATAACTGATCAGATGTCGCTGTAATATATTAGTTAGCAGACCTTGGAAGCGACAGTTATTTCTTTTATAGTGAATTTAGAAGTTTCTTCTAGATAATTATTATTCTATTTTAACAGTAAACTAGCGAAGGTTACCTTAGTCATCATATCATATATTTATTTTAGTGTAACGTAGTTGCATTATTAATATTTCATATTATTATACATGGGTAAATAGAATCAGTTTATAGATCTTGCAATTATATTCATGTGTGTGAAAAGCAGATGTACATTCTTTAATCATTTTTTTACTCATACAATTATTATATAAATATGTAATGCATATATATAAATAAATAAATAAATATATATATATATATATATATAATTTAAATTTCAATCAAAATAAGTACGTTTTATTGTGCTTAATGTTCTAAAATTAACATTAACATTAAATTTATCCAAATATGACTGTCGTGGCCGCTTATTCAGATGCCCAGTTTGAACATAGTGTATTCAATTTTAATAAGCAATATTTATGACCGTTAATCATCGATAATCAAAATAATTATATACTTTTCGACACGACCGCGTGATCGATAACGTTCCTTCTAATTGGTAATCTCTTCATAGATCGTACTTTGGATCTATTATCCTCTGATCGATCTCTTGTGCATGAGGTAATTTTGTCCTGTGGGTCAAATCGCGTGTAATAATAATTGGTATATTCAAATTCAGCTTGTGCAAACGCTAAATGTTTAGCGTAGCATTGCATACAGGCCCGCATTTTGAAAAGAATCATAAAGAAAAGATTCGAGAACTCTATTTTTAAAGGTTTGTTTATTGTATCCCTGTTAACTCAAAATGCAGGTACCATTTATCATATGCTTTCATTGTATATTTAGTCAAAACCTCTGGAGATTAAAAGCAAAACAACAAAGCCAAGATTTGGTACTTTCATAATTAAATCTATTTGATAACCTGAAGTATTTACAAAAATTTCTAATATATGATATGTAAATAAACAATTTTTTTTTTTGAACTCAAAAAAATATCATCGATTTTAAATAATTAATTTTCATTTTTTAAATTCCTGAATTTAAATATTAATAGAGACCAATATATATTTATTCCTGACTCTGCCTAATCTAACTGATGGATAATGAAATAGTGGGCGGTTGCAAAGATTTTTCAGCGGTCGCGCCGGTATGTGGCGTTTAATTTTATTACCGGTAATGTGTGTTATCACATTACAAAAGCATTGTGTCAGGCCTCAGGGTGTGCGCTAGTAACAGGGCCCACGCAACTTGATACCGTACGAGAAACATCTCGAAAATATTTTGACTATTTTCACAGTCAGAAAGATATATGATGTAGCAAAATTGTATTTTGCAATTACTATTTGTTTGGCGAATAAATAAACAGTGCGCTGTGATATAAAGGACAATTATCTGATAAAATGAAAATGTTATGGCAACGATATGTTGCGGGTCTATCTTCGTATGAATGGGTAGTGAGAACTTACAAAAAGCTATGTATTTGCTGTGTGATCATGCGGTTTACACATAAATTTTAACTTCACAAATATGTTAACAATGAGATATCAGAAATTTGCACCTATGATACAATTGTAATTTGACTTTTGTGCGTTCTGTAAGTTAGGTTTTATGTGTGAAACGCCTAGTTGTGCAGGAAATATATAGCTTGTTAATGCCAATTCATTCGAAAATAGACCCATAACATAGAGCTACCGTAACATGTCTATTTTATCGGAGAATTGGTCTCATAGTGTTCATGAAGCAAAATATCTTGCTAATTTGATAGAGGAACATCTTGAAAATATTTTCAGTCAGAAATAACTATGGTGTAGTGTTTTATTAATTCTAAATTATTATTTTAGTGGCAAATAAATAAGTAGTTCGTAGTGTGATTTAGTGTTCGTATAAGATATCTTGCTTATATAACCAGTTTGCCATTTAAATTTATGGTTTGTATTGCTACTTCATTTTGTCGTTAGTGTACTATACATAAGTATACAACTCGATAATCATATAATTTTATTTGGTAATAATAATTTTATTCAAGATACGATAAATCTTTATAACTTCATCAACTAAGCACAGTATCGTGGATATCAGCCTACCTTTTCGTATATGGAACGAAACCCGCCATCACTGATATCCATAATTTGTTCCGAGTTTAACATTGTAATTTATTTCCGTTGTTGATCCTGCAAACTTCTATTTCAAACGCATTTTCTTTGCTTATTTATGGCAAGTAAACCGTTTCATAACGTCTAAGATATCATTGATATGATACATTACCTAGTAAAATTCTCTCATCAATTCCTCCGGCTGAGTTGTGAAAACCGTTGATAATAATAATTTCATCTCGGTCTGGTACTCTAACAACGTTGTATATAGTGTCTGTAGGGGACTCTGTATGCAAAGAGCAAATGCAAATTATCAACTTGGCGGGTAAATCTATTGGACGTATCGAATCCATGTAATTCCTATGATTACATTGCGCTGGTAAAATAAACTATGATGCAATGTGCCAAATGCAGAGGTTTGTTTTATGTGCATAGTAATTACAACTGAAAGCTTGTATTAACACATTACGTCCCACACGATAAATTTGATGTGGATTCTCAGATAGTATTTCGCCTAAGTAATTTTGTAAAACAATTATGCATGTTGTTTAAATTATATTAGATTCCTATAAAGTGTATCTAAATTGGAGCGGACTGCGGCGAGCGATGATGCGCACGTTCGCCCTTGAGCAAAATGCGAACTGACACTCGATCTGACCGTATCGACGCCGCGTCCGCTATTATTACGGCATACGGTAGTGAGACGGAACTTTTGATATCTCGATACCCCATGGCATAGCTGAATCATTTTTCACTTTTATCCTTCGTTTTTCCATTAAACTGCCACTGCGCTGAAGGCAAGCATTTGTATATCGGTGCTGAAATAAAATGATCGAGACGATAGGTAACTAATGCACTTACAGTAATATAATGTCTTTTAATCTAGCCGCAGCGGCTTTATAGACAAAGAATTTCAACACAAGCGAAAATTCCAGAAATTTATATATTCTATAAAAATATCTCCTAACATATTCTCTAATTGCGTGAGATCGTTGTCAATAGCCAGGCGATGAACGCAACAGTCCCGCACATAGAGTAGTGTTTTATTAAAATAAATTCTTTAAATTAAAATTTGATATTGTAATTATTTCAAACAAAAATAGTCCTATTTATCCTACTCTGGTACGTTTTTTAAAAGCTCTAACATGGACGGAGAAATGAGACCATCCACCTTTGAACTCAGTACTTTTATAGCACGGTTTTATTTTAACAGGGATCGATAATTGAGCAAAATCCCAACGAATATAAAATACCATAAGAGCTATTAAAAGCAAACTTTATCAAATTTAAAATTGGTGAAATCGCTGTGCAATAGCCCAAAACTAATGCAATAGAGACAAAATTTTAACATTTTTTATTGGAGTAAGTCTGCTCAAAAAGTACCCGGAATTTTCGTTTTTTCAAAAAAATATTTATTTATTCGTCTACATTAATGTGGTCCCCTTCAAAGTAGTCCCCCCCAGATATAATACACTTATGCCAGCGTTTCTTCCAATTTTCGAAGCACCCTTGATATTCACTTTTTGATATGTCCTTGAGCACTCTCAGCGATTTTCTTCAATCGAGGAAAACCGCCGTCCTTTCATGGGTCTCTTCAACTTTGGGAATAGGAAAAAGTCACACGGAGCCATATCTGGTGAATTTTTGCACTTTGCAACACTTTATTTCATTTTTTACGCAAAATTTAATACAAATTCTTTGACTTTTCAATTCTTCCATTGTAAAAATCGCCGAGCTCAGAAAAACACGTCGAACCTTAGCGACTACCACAGACAAAGTAAACAGTGAATATAGCTGAAAATTTCATCATACTTTAGGGGCATGCAGTGCTGGATTTACAGTAGGGGCAATCGGGGCTACTGCCCAGGGCGGCAAATTTTGGGGGGCGGCAAAATTTGGATAGTGAGAAAAAAATTCTATACAATATAATCAACTTTTTTAACAACATTTTTTATTTCAAGAAATATAATGAACAAAACATAATACGATTACAATGCAAAATTTGGGTTGAAATAAACGATAACTAAAATTTATTATTTTGCCTTGCCTCCCTCTCCGAACGTAAATTATCAAATTAGTTAATAAGTTATCAAATTTGGCAATTTGGCTAATATAAAGATCCTTAAACAAGCTGGAAGTTTAAGAAAAATATGTTCTTCAGTTCTCGAGCCCTCTTAAAATGACGTATTTGTGCACTTCCAAGCTTATAGCGTCGAAAAAAGTATTTAACTAGTGACTCATGGCATTGTGCCTTAAGACAAATTACTGAAATATCCTGTACTGAAAATTACATTTTATAAAGAGCTTTAAATTTTATTGAAAAATGAAAAAAAGACTTCTAAAACACATTTTTGTATTTTGAAATTTTTTGAACTTTTTGCAAAGCAATCGCGTTGCGTAGCTGTTTCAGAGAAGAAATATCAAAACTAAATTATCATTTTTCGTAATTGCCTGTACCAAAAGCTAATCAGCACGTCTCCCCATCAATACAAATCTCATATTTTTTAATCATTCAAGTCGATTTTGAGAACACGGATCAACCGATTTATGATTCAATTCCTATTGATAAGGAGTCGTACTGAATAGTTATTGGTCAAGGCAGGTCCAACAGTTTTGATGATACGGGCCAAAATGCTAAAAATGATTATTCAGTTTTTGAGAAAAAGCGTCCAATAACATTCAAAAAAATTTACAAAATAAATAACTGCTTAAATTTGTGGGGGCAGGTTTAGCGGTTTCGATGATCCAATAAAAAAAATTGAAGAAAAAACATTTGGCGGACAAAAGTGATCATAAGACATATGCACATTAAATTATCAGATATTTTAAAGATATTATAATAATAAGTATAAATTTTGTTTCCATTTATATAAGTTCTGTAACATTGTTTATCCGTTAGACTGCGACGCGGCGCTTACGCGCTTCTATATTTTGTCCCTCGCAGCTAAAGCAGCGCCATTACTTTAAAAAAAGTTCGAAAGTTTGTAAAATTTCAGGGATGGGGCGGCATTTTTGTCAGTGCCCCGGGGCGCCAAATTTCTAAATCCGGCCCGGGGGGCATGTATACCAACACAATAAAAAAAAAATTTGACAATCAGACACTCCAGACCCGCGAAATTTAATTATTAGTAATTCCGGGTACTTTTTGAACACACCTCGTACATTCTATCACAAAAAAGTCTAGACTTATCAGAACAGTTGGTTATATTTCTTAAACGAATATCCTTTGAATAAAATGAGCACACAATTTTACTAATGGTAACTTGGGTTTGTATCAATAAAAGAATATATAAATATCTTTTCACCAAACGTAAACAATCGCAAATATGCAATTTTTTGTCGAAAATTGAGCATGAAATGAAGTTAGTATAGTTAAATGTTCAGAGAATTAGGATATCTTGCCAAAAAGAAAACAATCGCTTTTGATAGCACTTACTAGTTCTTAAGAAAATTTAGTAAATATTATATCGGGAATATAATATATATTTAATAAATCAATAAATGCAAGTCTCTTCTCTTGTGGAGACCTTTGATTTATTTTTAAAGTAATCCGAGTAGGAGTTAAATGCCAATCACCATTGACAGGTTCAATTTTTTTTTTCTTGGACTCAAATGTAATATCCTGCAGTGCTTGAAAAATAGTGCTATGATATTTTGTCCATTGCATAAGAATCATTGGTTCAAAAGAAACAAAAATTAATGAATCAAATCAAACAATCGCAAATATACCATTTTTTGCCAAAAATTAGGCATAAATATGGAAGTGGTACAGGTAAATGCGAAAAAATTATGATATCTTAGCACTTGCTAGTTCTTAAGAAAATTTAGTAAATATAATATCGGGAATATAAAAATTTATATATAAAAGTTTATTGATTTTTATTTAATAAAACAATTATTTTTTCCAATTGCATTCGAACACGTGTCTTCATCCTGGGTACGATTTGTTGACGTAACAGCCCGGGATTGCTGCGTGACCAATTATGACATCAATGCAATCGTTATTCGTTAAATTAATTATCGTAAAATAAAATTCGAAGAACGTCTGGCACGGATAAGTCGGTCAGTTGTATGAAGTTATGTCTTAATAACTAGTCTGAGACTGTACTAATAACGGAGTAAAACATTGCCGCCCTCTTCAACTTTGTTCGTCTTAATTTGATCCGTGAATGATTTTCAAGGTAAATTTCAGAGAAATTGTGTAGTTTGGTATTAATATTCTGCAGTTGGAATTGTTGAATTGAATTGTTGTTATTAGGATCAAATTTATAAGAAAATTATTTAAATAATAAATAAGTCCCCAGAAATTACTGAGTTAAGACTGTGACAATGACGATCGACATCTGACATGTTTGTGATTATGGCTTTCTTTATGGCATACAGTCGCAAAAACGTTAATAAAACTGTCCAATTTTTTAATAAGGCCAATGTGTCATTTACTTCATATGTACCATTTATATTCCATTATTGTCTGTATTTCCTCTATATGAGTGTTTTACTATAAAATAATCAGGATATTGAATCCAGCATTACAATATTCAATCTAAAAAAAATTACTTAATTTAGCAAATTATTAAGTTAATGAATCAGATTCAATTGAGATCAATGTGCCAGATTACTGTTCGAGTTGCATTTGCACAAGGACACAGCCTATGAAATTGAGAAATCTCGGCGGCTTGTCTAATAGGATAATATGCAGTGCGTGCGAAAGATAATTCCTTATATTTCTGCCAGAGATTTTGAAAGCAAGCTTATTTGCTATTACATTGGTATTGGTCAGATCAATGTGTGTAAAATAATTTAATAGACGAGCTTGCGATTAAAATTAGGGTTTGTGCTTTCATAACACTACAATTTTATTTTAAAAGGTATAAGCAAAATATGTTAATAACATCATGTATAATAAAAATTTTACAGAAATGAACTTAAATTTAATTGTAATTTATCCAATATTAACTATTGAATTAATTCGAGAAAATGTTAAAAAACTGCATATAAGAATTTATTTGCCTAACTGTTTTACAATCTTCTAATATATTACTTTTAGATTGTATTAATTTGACTTACTATATCAATAGCTTACTGAAATCGTTATGCACACTTTTTTAAATAAATATTAGGGATTTGATAGTTCTATTGTTTACCTGATATCGGGCTTGTATCAGATTTTTACTTTGCTCTTGGTTTCAATGATTTCCTTAAATATTGTCTTATCAATGATTTCAATGATTTTCCTTAAATATTGTCTTAACTGATATATTTTAATGTCTAATATTTATTAGTATGCTAATTAATAAAAGTTTATGGTTCAATGATAGTATTTTGAATTTGACTATCTCGATGATCCATTTAAACTTCTACATTTCAATATAATTGTATTGAATTGTTTCCAGTATATGCTCTAGAAAGACTTAAAACTTACAATGTCTGTAATATTAAAAGAAAAATAGATATCATATTATCATTTTGATTTTCCACTTGTATCAGAATACAACACTTGAATAAAATTATGACCAGACAGAATTATGTACATTAATTATAATATTTATGTATGAAGTATATTTTAAATTAATATTTATTTAATTAAAATATTTTTTTTGTTTTTTTTTTTTTTAGTTTTGACCCAATACGCGAATGGACGGCGACAGAAATAAATCGTTAGTTTAGTGATGCTGGTTTGCTTGTTTCTGGAGAACAACAGGTAATTAATTTTTTACACTTAATTTTATTAAATTTTATATTATTCAATATTTTCAACTAAATTCGCTTAGTCAAACACATTTACTGAGAGTATAGATTTTTTCTTACTAACTGGCGAAACAAATATGAAAAGTTTATGTTAGAAACATCAAGTTGAAAATTTTGAAATTCTTAATCAGATGTGTAATTTGAATTTTACAATACCGATATAATATTGCGAATTGATTATTCGATCCGACTGCTGAGTGTATCGGAAAATGATCGATTTCATTTCACTATTGCGGGGCGTACGTGTGCCATTATTCAGAATGGATATGGATATGGATAACTTACGGACTTCTTATTTCTTATTTTTGTTATGTAACAACAATAGGAATCAGTTGATCGCCTTAGATAATAACAAACTCCATACGGAGTCTAGAGTAAAATTTACTTCAATCGTCATATAGCTATTAGTTTATGAAGTGAACTAAATTTTTATAACTATTTTTTTATGAACTATCAAATATTTATTTTATATTTTACTATATGAATACTTGTTTTATAAACTATCATAATGTTTGACTAATGCAAGTTTGTTACTATATCCATATTTGTGTTATAAATAAAGCAATATTTGACTCTAAAATTCTACGTTCATCTCACAATCTCATCATCTGCCATTGATTATAGAAGATTGTATAATAGAATATCTAAAATGATTTTAAATTAATTTTAAACAGGAACATGAAATATACAATGTGTATTGATTACACACCTTTCTTTTAAATTATGTCGATGTAGTATTGATGCACAATTGATATTGTGTTTGTCTTGACTAGAAAAAGAAATTAAATGAACTTCGTTTGCCAATTATTAAATATAATATTTATCAAAAAACCTGCTTGAATTCTGGATTCTAAGAAAAAATTACGACCAATAAAGTTGATTTTTTTAAAAGAACTTAATATGTCTTTTGAATTAATTTTAGTTTTTGAATTAAAGAAAATGGTTTGAAAAAATGAAAGTTAATTAGATAATTTTAAAAACCAGTTTCTACCACTTTGAACACAATTATTATTAATAATATCTTTCTCAATAATTTATTGCTTGCTATATATTCCGCAATACACACTGATCAATCAGGATTAATTAAGTCTATAATTTCTTATAATTTATTCATTAATTCAGACTCACATGTGAACGCGTCAATATGTCAAATTTGATATTTATATTGACTATATATTTGCATAAACACAATCGCATAAAGTCTCTAAATTAGGATTCTCGATTTTAATCCGTTTGCCACCACACAATTAAAAAGTTTTAATTGTGTCATTAGTTTGATTTTAAATATATGTATATATATATATATATATATATATATATACTCAAATGTGGACGCGTAAAAATGTCACTGAATAAAAGCTAAGACTATAGCCTAAACATAAGAATTTTAAAATATGTTTCTTAAAATTATTTTTTTATTGATTTTGCTCTATTTTATTAAACTGATCTGCTGTATATATAATAAATACTTTTAAATTCATAATTCTAAATTTCAATTCTTTTAGAATAAAATTTTTAATAAAAATGTAATACATTTTATGATATGCGCTATATTACGCAATTAAAATACCTCAAATCTGGTTTTATAAAATTAGATACGCATTGAAACAAATGCATTGGTTTTATGATTGCGTTGATTAACATAACATTAAAATAAAATACCATTTTATATACACATCAATTTACATAGAAGATAATCCTGATTATGACATCTATCGCGTGCACTGATACTTTCGCCTAAAGGTTAAGTAATATTTAATTAATCGAAATTAATTTAATTAAAAATATTTTATTATTATTCTGGATCAATTATGATTGAAATTGGTTTAAAGATTAGACCGGATTTAGGCTACATTCAAATTAAATTTAATATCATATTATTACTGAGCATGTATTCATATTATACATCTTTCTACCTTTGGACCCTACGTCAAAATTAGTATAGTTTAGCTGTTATGGCGACTGTCGCTACCGGACCCTGTCACAACCGTACCCAGTCCTTCCTATTTAATTAAAGTATCAATTAAAACTGTCTCTAGTTATCAATTGATTCAATTTCTTCATCGAATTTCTAGTATTACCTCTCGATATAAGCTGACGTAAGTGACTCGGATCTTCGTCTTCGGAAATAGACCATAAGAAAACTACTAATAGATAGTAGGGTTTGGCCCTAGAGCGCTGACTGCGCCAATAATAAAAGCATTAAATTCTGCATTGTAATGCCTGGGTTGTGTATATTGAAATAATATTTAATGTTTTATTATAATGTCGACGCAATAGATGAGCCTCGGGCATATCGTAATATTGCGGACCGTTTCTAAATAACATGGCACGGCGTGCGGGGAATGGTCGACTATAATTTTAGGATAAATCTTTAACAGGCGCATATTCGAGAAGTTAATTATACAACAAATTAACTTATTGTTAATATTTATTATTAATAAAATTGCATTATATTTGAAACTGCTGTTCGCTACCTAATTGTATCGCTAAATGTAGTATTTATTGATGTAGAGAACTTCCGCGGACAGCAATGTTGAATTCTATGATTTGGAAAGCTGATTGATCATATTATTAAATATAATGAAACATGAATAATTAGGGTGCCATTTGGGCATACCAAAACACATGTCAACTCTTCTCACGTCTGTGTAAAATGTGGAAGCACAAGACTTCCATCTGCATAACCTAACAATAAGACAATTCAACCACTTGCGATCTTAGCAGCAAAACTAACTTAGCTATCTATGAAGGAATTGGAATCAGTTATAAATATTTAACGTCTAAAAAGAACTAAGATAAATCATAGTAGTACCACCATCTGGCATCTTTAACCAGCCCACAACGTAATAATGTGAACGATCAGTTGCCAATCATAAATACTTCAGACTTTGCAAAGAGATTTTGAAGATATGTTTAAACAGCTAATGGATCAAAAATCAAACCATACTTAATATGCTTACCATAATAGCTATGAAATAATGTGTAAGCTTCTCAGAAGTTCTCATTGAAACGATGCTTTAAACCACAAATTTATATATCTACGTCATTGTGGTTTCTTCAGTGTGCGGTCCACTTAGAAACAACTTAAAAATTTGAAGATTATAGTAGATTGGTGACTGACAGCCTGAAAAAAAGTTGACTCTGGTGACAACAAAACAAAATTTCTTCCTTTTATCTTCTGAAAAAAAGTAAAAGATATTGCCATGAGCAAATATACTGGGAAAGGGTAAAATATATAATAAATGATAAACAAAAAGGATACTGTACCGAAGTAGATAAAATGCTGCCAAATAGAAACTACAATTTACCAAACCAAAGAAACTCGTTTTGTAAATTGTCGTACTATAGAAATAATTTTTAACATTATTATATATACTGTTAAAAGTTAATAATGTTATACTAAAAAAATATTTTGTTCTTCAAAATAAAATATGATTTCGTAATATTGCAACATTATTACAACACCAATAATCTTTTGTGTAGAGATAATTAACTTTTAGTTATCCGACCAACAAATAATTTGGATTTAGAGTTATCCTACTTCCAAAGGTTAGCGAGTCAAATATATATTTTTGATTTTGTAGCAACTTTTATTTTATGATTATGTATTTGACACAAACGTGCAAGATAGTTCAGAGAAAAAGCATGCACGAGCGAATCAAAATGTAATGTTTGCAATCTTACACTATAAGAAATTACATAACATCGAGTAAACCGCATAAATATAGGTGGATAAGTGCAAATTTTCGATTAGTATTTACAGAGCTCGTGATAAGCGGAGGTCTCAATAATAGTTTATATATTTACATGATCTTCAGTTAGATGATGATGCATGGTCATTTAGAAAATTGCATCTGCAATGACTATGAGAACACGACGATTACTCAAATGTTTGAACACGTCAAAAGTTTATTGGAATCTCTTGGACAACAAAGATATATGAACACTCACCAGTTCAAAAATGAGTGTCTCCTTTTTTATTTGCTTTCATAATTCACAATCTGTCGTTAAAAAAGGAAATAACATTCAGTAATTTTGGTGGATAATTATATTAGGGGGAAGGTCCAGTGACAATCCGTTTTGTTGTTGAAATGGTGAGTGTCTGGTGTAAATTATTCGGAATTTGTCGCTTCGTTACATATCTATAAATCTGCAAAATGCACAATTTGATATGCTTCTAATTTAAATAATCAATATTAATCGCAAACCGTAAGGACTTGTCCTGCAATAAATGCCGCGTAAATTGATATCGCTCTTGCTCAATAGTATTTTAAATAACGAAGGTATAATTTGCATAACTTCGTCGAAAGAGGCGGCATTACTGTCTCCGTATTAAATATTGCGGCTATTAAGTGATTAAGTTAAATGTAAATGGCGCTTCGGAATAATTCAATTTTATATTTACATTGGAAAAGCTGTAATTATTGTATTAGATATGCGACAAGGTATTCTATTAGATACGCTCGGCGTCGATACTAAGTAAGTTTTGAGTTTCGTTAAGTATAGGATACGATATAGGCAAGTGTTTGCAGATTTGTAATATTTACGCGCCGTGTTGAAAATTATGGTCACTTAAGTTTTTTTACTCGATGCCATAATAGTAACTTCAGTTTATCAATAACGAGGTCCATAAAACTTAATGCAATCTATCAAATTGATAATGTGCTTACCTGAGTTTTGAAAAAAGTTATTAAGTTTATTAAAGTTATTAAAGGCACAAAGGTCCAATTTGAATTTGAGCAAATATATTGTGAAAACCAAACCAATTATTTATTACAACAAGTAACACATAACAAATAAACTACTATCAGACTAAGTTCAGTAAAACTGCTAATTCGTCATTGCTGAATTTTTTGTACTGTTTTTCAATAATATGTTATCTAGCTAGTTTTTTCTGCTCCATTGGCGGGGTAAAGTGGGACAGCCAGGGGGCAAACATGAATTTTATTGTTTTCACCTTTTCCAGGGTAAAAGCTCAGATGGCTCTTTTTAGCCAACCCACATTTAAGAAGTTATATGGAAAAGTAAGCATTTATAGAAGTTATACAAAAAAGTAAGCATTTATAGAAGTTATATAAAAACTGTTGAATCTAACTCAAAAATAACAATACAACTTATAAAACAATCAAATAACGTATACTTAAAAATTATATCAAGGTCTCGTAAACTAAACAACCATGCTCACAACCAAAAAAACTAGCAAAGGAAGAAACTGCTTTTGTTATGGATTTTTAAACATTGCTGTTTATCTCCCGAATACGTCTCCCGCTACATCGTAAGAATCAATGTGATGGCTGGTTGTACATTTTTTCCCTCTACTTTCAAATATTGTTTTTTTTAAATTCTTAACTTCACTTTTTATCCGCGGACCTTTAAATCCCACTCTACCCTACTATTCATATATTTTTAACTTCCCGTAGGGCAAGTTATAGTAATCGCAAAAAAATCGAAAATGAAAATTTTAATATATCTTTACGTTTCAAAGGTTTCTGAACATTTTGGCATACCTTAGAAAAAATGAATGTATGTGTGTGTGTGTATGTATGTATGTATGTATGTATGTATGTATGTATGTACGTGTGTGTATGTATGTGCGGATACAAATTTTCGTCGACGATTTAGGGAACACGGATCAACCGATTTGAATAATTCAAAAAACATTCGGTTCATATTGATAAGGAGACGTGCTGATTAGTTTTTGGCAAAGGCAGGTCTAGCCGTTCCGAAGATACGGGGCAAAAAGTGCCAAAAACGGTAACTCAGTTTTTAAGAGAACGGAGCGTCCGATTTGAATAATTCAAAAAACATTTTACTTGTATTGAAAAGATGAAGAATCGATAAAATTTTCATGAAGGTAGGTCTAGCGGTTTCGGAAATATGGAGGAAAAAGTAAAAAAATGAGACATTTGGCGGTCAAAAATGATTATTGGATATATGCACATCAAATTATCAGATATTTTATAGAGATTTTAACAATAAGTATACATTTTTTTAACATTCCTATGGGTTCCGTACCAATGCTTATGCGTTAGACAGCGACGCGGCGCTTACGCGCTTTATATTTTGTCCCTATGCAGATAAAGCAGTACGATTGCTTTGAAAAAAAGTTCAGATCTTCCACAATATGTCAAAATAAAGAAAAAAAATTTTTTTTTCAACAAAAAAAAATTTATTTTTTTATTTTTTTTTTAATTTTTTTTTATTAAAAAGTTATTTTTTGTCTAATTTATAGTTTCTCAAAAATCTTATTTTTTCAAAGTAAATTTTTTTCAAAAATGTTAATCGTTTTTAAAAAAATCATAATTTTTGGTACGGGAAGTTCCAGCAATTTGCCTTAAGGCACGATGCCTTAATTGCCTTAAGACAGAATTCCACTTACAGCTAGTTCATCCATTTTTTGGGCATTTTTACTCGTGAAATCTTTAAGCGCCTATAACTTTTGAACGAATCATCATAGGACATTGATGTTCCCAGATGAAATATTCGAAATCAAAAGATCTTTGACCCAGTATAACAATTTTTAAAATACCTCTTACCGTTCGCGAGATATACTCCAAAAACAGTTTCAAATTTTCGAATTTGAAACAGTTAAATGCCCATATCTCGGAAAATATTCAAAATAGGGTCATGATGTATATGAATGAAATATGCGCATTTAAAATATGTATCTGCAGGTGCAAAAATTTTTATGATACCTCTAACCGTTCCCGAGATATTCGCTAAAAACCATTCGCCTCCTTTTCAAATATTAAAAATGCGTTTTTCTCGAAAACTATTTGAAGTGCGATCGAAATTTTTTAATAGCATTTTCCTTATGTCATAAGGTATCAACGTTGTGAAAATCATCAAAATCGGAAACAAAAAATTTTCATCCAAAATCGGAAAAAAAACGTGACCCTAGCATCATGCTATAAATTCAGTTTTTTCTTATTTATTCGGCAACCGTTGAGAATATTAAAATGCAGTTTTTTTCACGTTATTCTAGCCCACAAGACAATTCACCTGACGTCTAATTGAAGCTTCTACGTGCCCGGGAAGTGTGTGAAAAATTAAAAAAACTAACTAATTTTTCGTCCATTTTTTGGGCATTTTTACTCGTGAAATCTTTAAGCGCCTATAAATTTTGAACGAAACATCATAGGACATTGATGTTCCCAGATGAAATATTCGAAATCAAAAGATCTTTGACCCAGTATAACAATTTTTAAAATACCTCTTACCGTTCGCGAGATATACCCTAAAAACAGTTTCAAATTATCATGTTTGAAACAGTTCAACGCCAATATCTCGGAAAATATTCAACATAGGATCATGATGTGTATGAATGAAATATGCGCATTTAAAATATGTATTTGTAGTGGCGGGATTAGCTCAAGAGTAGCGTTCCCGATTCACATGCTGGAGGTTCTGAGTTCGAATCCCCGGCAAGAATTTGAAAAATATTAAATTAGTTAAGTTTGAATAATAATAGAATTATGAATTGTAATAAAAAGATTTGTATGTAAAAATAATCAGAATGTATAAAAAATTAGAGAATTAGATTTAAAAATGAATTGAAGTAAGAAGAGTTTAGAAGATGAAATGAGAAGTATAGAAGAAGAACATAGAAGTGTTTAGAAGATACTAAAGAAGAATTAAGATAAGTTGAGAAATATAGAAAGAATAGGATTATATGAACAAGATAGTATAAAAATTGAAAGATTACATAGGATATATGATTGTATAGAATAATGTAGGTGGCTAAATGCTCGAGTAAGCGAGGCCAATGAAAATAAAAAATAAAAAAAAAATATGTATTTGTAGGTGCAAAAATTTTTATGATAGCTCCAACCGTTCCCCAGATATTCGCCAAAAACCATTCGCCTCCTTTTCACATATTAAAAATGCGTTTTTCTCGAAAACTATTTGAAGTGCGATCGAAATTTTTTAATAGCATTTTCCTTTTTTTAAAATTTTTTAATAGCATCATGCTATAAATTCAGTTTTTTCTTATTTATTCGGCAACCGTTGAGAATATTAAAATGCAGTTTTTTTCACGTTATTCTAGCCCACAAGACAATTCACCTGACGTCTAATTGAAGCTTCTACGTGCCCGGGAAGTGTGTGAAAAATTAAAAAAACTAACTAATTTTTCGTCCATTTTTTGGTCATTTTTACTCGTGAAATCTTTAAGCGCCTATAACTTTTGAACGAAACATCATAGGACATTGATGTTCCCAGATGAAATATTCGAAATCAAAAGATCTTTGACCCAGTATAACAATTTTTAAAATACCTCTTACCGTTCGCGAGATATACCCTAAAAACAGTTTCAAATTATTATGTTTGAAACAGTTCAACGCCAATATATCGGAAAATATTCAACATAGGATCATGATGTATATGAATGAAATATGCGCATTTAAAATATGTATCTGCAGGTGCAAAAATTTTTATGATACCTCTAACCGTTCCCGAGATATTCGCTAAAAACCATTCGCCTCCTTTTCACATATTAAAAATGCGTTTTTCTCGAAAACTATTTGAAGTGCGATCGAAACTTTTTAATAGCATTTTCCTTATGTCATAAGGTATCAACGTTGTGAAAATCATCAAAATCGGAAACAAAAAATTTTCATCCAAAATCGAAAAAAAACGTGACCCTAGCATCATGCTATAAATTCAGTTTTTTCTTATTTATTCGGCAACCGTTGAGAATATTAAAATGCAGTTTTTTTCACGTTATTCTAGCCCGCAAGACAATTCACCTGACGTCTAATTGAAGCTTCTACGTGCCCGGGAAGTGTGTGAAAAATTAAAAAAACTAACTAATTTTTCGTCCATTTTTTGGGCATTTTTACTCGTGAAATCTTTAAGCGCCTATAACTTTTGAACGAATCATCATAGGACATGGATGAAAGGATGAAATATTCGAAATCAAAAGATCTTTGACCCAGTATAACAATTTTTAAAATACCTCTTACCGTTCGCGAGATATACTCCAAAAACAGTTTGAAAAGTTTATTTCAAATTATATTATAAACACTTTTAAATGTTTTAAAATTCAATAGAGTTGAATAACTTCAATGACTCTGGTACATTTATACATACGACTTTAGGACTTCGCAAATTATTTCGATTTTTTCAAGTATCAGGAGCCCACGCGCACTCTAGATATAATGGCTGTGCGAGCCATTACTTTCTTACAAATATGTTATAAAGAACTATTATTAAAGTAGCAAAATGTTAAGTATATCAGATCCTAAATTGAAATAAGTTAGTAATAAGTTTAGTTATCATTGAATAAAAAATCGATAAAGATATATGTCAGAATCATTTCATAGCTATTCAACGCAAGTATATAGGGTGTTTTTGTACCGGCAGAGCGCGTACTAGCTTAAGTTTTTCCAACTTTTCTCCCAAAGTTCCATTTAGATTTAAATGAATTTTTGAATAATAGAAGAAAAATGTACAGGCTTTCGAATGATGCTAATATAAAAGTAGTCAAATAAGCTGCACTGGTAGAAAATGGAAAATGAAAAATCATTTTTACTTTTTCACGCACTAACAAATAATTTTTTCGCATTATCATTATCATTATCATTTATCAATTATCATTATCACGAGTATAGTATATATTGTTATACCCAATGTATCACTAATTAATTCGTTATAAGCGCGCCATGTTGTTCACTTAAGTAAGTTTTAACTTTGAAATAAAAAATGTTCAAAATTTACAAGAGTAGTTCGATAATTTTGGTTTCAATAGCAATTTGAATCATTCTGCTTCAAAACTAATTACTTCTTCTTGAAATATACGATTCGAGGAAAAAGCTCGTGCTCAGACATATGAAATATATGAAGTAAATGTAAAATTTAAATCTCACTGCATTTTTTCAGATACTCTTCGGAGTTTCCATATAATTATAATTTAATTTGTTCTCGTGCCATGTGGGATCCCCCGAGAAGAAATTGCTAAATAATCGCGCACTGTACAACAGCCCGTGCTTGATTTCGTTTTGCAACACGGTGTATCGAAACGGAACGCCCCGCCCGTCTTATTAATTTTTCTTATGGGTTCCGTAATCGATCTGCAATTGCCCGATAATGTCGAGATCGAGAGTTAATATTTGTACACGGTCAAGATCTCAAAAATATATTACAACTTATCAGCACTTAATAACAATAATTCTTCATGTCAGTACCAGGTTGTTGTGAAAATCCATTGAATTAGTTTCGAGCTACATGTGAACCTGTTATGTTATTTATTTAGCTGGCTGTTGAAGTTAGCCACAATAAATGATTAAAAATTCTTTTTATATTCTAATCATGAATAATGCTGGAAATAAATTATCTGATATTTAATATTACACTTGTAAAGAAAATACCAATTATTATATACATATTTCTAAATAAAGCTTTTACGTAGTGCTTGCTGCTATTATTTAAATCCTGAAATCTATCTTCTCTATATATATTTCAATCATAACATCAACTAATTATCGTTTTAAATACATAATTGACTTTGATTGACAAGTTGTGATGATTCAATCACTTGGTCGTAGCTGGCGGCGGTGTGTTTTTTAGATATTGGATTAGCATATTAAATATTTTATATAGTTATTAGAGATTATTATATTAAAGCGTATATTTTATATTTTACTTCTTATATCATTGCACGTGTGTATTGTCGGTTATTTTTCAAGCCTTTAAATTGGTATGAGCATAATTGATTAAGAAAAGTCTGGTGTGACTGGTGAACGATCCTTTAAATGTTAAGCTTTTCAATTATTATCAATAGTAAAATATTTGATTTCTTTGCTCAAAGCTAGTAAGAAACTATTGAAAATTATATAAATTGGTCAAAAATTATTTTTCATTCGTTCTCCTCAAATGAGATATTTTTCATCTGGTATCTACATATTATACTTGAGTGAACCATTCCATAAATCTAGGCAATCTGAGATAATGGCTTTGGGATGGTCCGCTCTGGTTACCAGCTCCTCATTTATTAAAATTTTTGGATATAGGCGTACAGTGAGCTAATGATTGATCTTCGACGACCAAAAGAATTTAATGAAAGTCCTATAACTGCAGTTTATCCTATGTCACCTATACTATTTTCTGCATTACCTATATTCGTCACTGATGGTTTATATAGTCGATAATTAAAAATAACGATCTACAATGTTGTTCAAGAAAGGCGTTCAGGCAACAAGCGTGTTATATTGGCACGATGCTTTATTATCTGCTCGCAAAGAATTCGCTTATGTTATTTTATTTCGGCTGCATTAACTCAAGGCTCGATACAACTTTCATTGTGTATTGTTTCAAGCACTTCAACATAACTCACGATCAGTTTATTTACATATAGATAAGACATCCATTACGAGTTACGTATTAAGTTTTATGGCAGCCGATAAAAATGTGAAATTCATCGCGAAAAGAATTTAACAGTTTTATAAAATCATTAAGAAACACGCACACCGGCACATCAGACAAAAAGAGATTTAAATGATTATAATTTGTTATGAAACATATATAGCCAAACTATTATACGGATTTGAACCCTCAATACAATATTTAAC
This sequence comes from Ctenocephalides felis, assembly GCF_003426905.1. Lineage (NCBI taxonomy): Eukaryota > Metazoa > Arthropoda > Insecta > Siphonaptera > Pulicidae > Ctenocephalides > Ctenocephalides felis. The sequence continues at coordinate 24,378,943 of NW_020537758.1, read as the reverse complement.
AAATTTCAACAAATTTTCTTCTTCGCTTAAAATGCATTTACCATTATGGAACGTACTTTATATAATATCAAACTTAAAGATTAAGCATCAAGGTATCTCAACTGTTATGAAATTATAATGTACAAGTCCGATTTCTCTTCAAAGATGTTATTAAATTAAGATAGATAAGTTATACTCTGAATGGAGTTATTAGTGCAGTAAAACCGTATGACGAAAGAATGCATATATAGAGTTGCCGTGCAGAATGATGGATTTTAGTCATTAAGCTAAGTTAACAACTCTTTGGCTTGACCCTAGGGAGGATTGATGATATAACTGGTTGTTGCCTTAGCATGGAAAAAGTCTAGCGCTGGTGGCAACACTCTTGCATAAAACGAAACCATAAAATAGGTCTTTCAAAAAAATGAACAGCTATCAGAAGTTAGGAGTTTCATAAGCTGTTGTGCTAATTTGACTTTATACTAGTCGGTTCTACAGATGGCAACCCATCCAGTTGTCCCACCTCTGTGTGTAAAATTATTATAATTTCTGAAATATGGTAATTTTAATTGATGCAGCAAAGCCTGATCAGGACTATATTCACTCACAAACGTACTCCTATACAAGACCTCTGATTCAAGATGAAAACAGGTTGGTGGAAGAATTATTGGATACTGATTTTTTTATGCTTGATACAAGGAGAATTTTGCAAAATCCTTGTTTACCACTTGAAGTTGGACTAACCGTGTTGATAAATTGACAATAATCATTTAGGGTCGGCATACATTTATTATGTTGAGTCGCCGCCGCGGCATGTATTGTCCGTCCAACTAAGGCTTTGACAATAAGATTTCTTGCGATTATTGATTGTGCTTTGAAAATAAGGTCGGCACCCGTTCTTGTAATCGTATGATTGTGAATTTGTCATTCAAGATCGATGATATGAATAAATAGAAACAACTCTTTATTATTTCATACTCTACTCTTTTGGAGTAATGTTGGCTGCCACTAGAATTATATAGAGAGGCTAAAACATTTACATTTTATATTAATTCTAGTTTTCCTATCTTGAAGTAAATTCTGATTTTCACGTCATGATGCTCATATTATCATAATTCACATAAACCTATTCCACTCCATTTTAAGATTATAAAATATATGACCATGATCAACGTGTTCGTTTTTGACAGCTAGTTAAGAAATCTTACTGTGATATATGGCATTGCACGCGTACTATGCTTATTGTAATTACAGGTTTTATGGTAGCGATTCATCTTGTATTAATCTTTCAGATCAGCAATATTAATTTGTCCTTATAACCATATTAGTTAATGTATAATTATATTACTAACACAAGCTATTTCTAGCAATAAAATAGTTGGTATTCAGAGGAAAACATAATATGACTGTGGGAAATTTCTCAGAACACTTTGCAAGTCGAATTTTAAAGCAATTGATAAATACCACTTTGATCAATAAATATACGCTCTATAACAGAAATTGTAATAATAAAATTTATCACACAGAGATGAAACAACTGTTTGGTCGTCATTTGTGAACCATAGTATAAAGTCAAATTAGCTTAACAGCTTATAGGACTCATAACTTCTGATTGCTTTTCAAACTATATAATAAAAAAATATATTAGCCCCTTGGATAATAGTGATAAACAAAATCGATGAAATGAAGTAGCCTCACAGCAACTTTTCTGCCTCGAGAAAACGTTTGGACGGGATGAAAAAGTTGGAGCATTGTTAGGCCAAATTTGAAGAAGATTATATTGAAAAATAAATTGCCACTTTTACATGGCATTTTTTTTCATTTGCAGACTAAGTACGTAAATAACGCAATTTGTTGCAGAACGAAAAATTTTCAAAAAAATTTAAAATATACCTAAAGGTTTCATGATCAAGCATCCCTTTGCTGAATGACCTATCCTGAGGCCTACTATAATTTTAATGCAACATCGATCTTACATCATGTAATATGCTAATTCGATAAATCATAAAGCACAACACTGGTTCAATTTTTGTTGTTATTAATCGCTTACAGGTTCTGCATTATGCACCTGATCAAGCGTTCGGCCGGTCTAACGGGAAATTTTCATCGTGGCCGCAGGGTGAGGCGATTCGAGTCGAGTTGCCGCGTACCTCTTTCTCGGCGTTTTGCATCGTTAATTGCGAACCATTACCGCGTTCTGCTTAATGATCTCATATCACTTTCGTTCGAAGGCCCACCCGTGAGCGCGTCAAATTCATGCTCCGATCGCCGATTTGCTGCGGGACGATAATGGATCGCTCGCAACTTGGCCATGTGCGAATGTGCCGAGATTTTTTTTCTGATTCTGATTGTTCTTCTCTCTGGCTATTTGTTAATCGAGATTTTTGCACGACTTTTACATGCTGGTAAGTGTATGAGGAATATCTGCTTGACGCCCTGTGATATCAATCATTCAATAAAATCTCGGAATAAAGATTATCCGTGAAAACATTGTTATTAACTATTTTTAAAATTTAATATATTACTTGTGTATAACGTTACAATAATTTATTATATGACTACAAAAAAATGTTAATTGATGAGACATAACAGCAGTCTTATAGCCAATGTTAGCAGCGCTCATCACCATGACTCTACCTCACATCAATACAACCGTTCTTAAACGTTCTTATCGCTTGTCGCACAGATATATCTATTTGACCTATAAGTATATGTATAAAACAGCTCTTAATTGACTATTAATAATGTTTATTTACTGTGAATATCGAAAAATGTTGGCCAGAGGCTTAGTTGCTTTGCACGTTAGTGGTGGATGCACATATCATTGCCTTGACGATAGTTGAAGTATTGAAGAATGAAATATAGCAAGCAGAAATATTATATTAATATTATTTCTATAAGCTAAATTAAATACTAAATATTGTGATAAGGATGATATTCAATGATAATATTTTATAATCTAACCAGGCGTTCTCTTCATCCTTAAAGGATATATTCAAAATACAGAAAAGAGCATTAAGAATAATTTTTTCCCTCAGTTCCTTGTCCTCATGTAGGAATCTTTTCCGACAATTTAACATTCTCACTGTTCCTTGTATATTTTTGCTAATTACGTTGTCATTCATAAAGAATAATCCTGAACGCTTCAACCTATCCTCCATGTTGAATTCCTATTATAAAACAAGAAATTTGACTATAAAAGGATCAACTTTTAAACTTGAAACATCTTTTAATACCATAGGAGTACAGCTTTTTAATCTACTCCCACTACATATTAGGAAACTGAATTATCGTCAATTTCATAATACTATTGTTAAACTTTTAAAAGCACAAAATTTCTACGATACTTCTGAGTTTGCCAATTTCGATATTAAACGTTATTTTGATAATGAAATGCCTACTAATAATAATTGATACTTTTTTTCCAACAGTTACAATTTTTTCCCTTTTTCAATGCTTTTTCTAATTTTTATTCTAAATTATTTTAACATTTTTCTACTTTAAGTATTTTATCATTACAATTATTTTCATATTATATATTCTTTTTTGATACTGCTCTTCATTTTTATTTTCCAGATATGAGACTCAAATAAAAATTGCATAACGGATATTTAAAGAATTTTTTTATCACAAGAAGACTCTCAAGATCTACAACAATTAAACTATTTGAATTTTATTACATTTTTTTCTTTAAGTTATTGTATTAGATATTACTAATGTTAGGCTTAATATTGTTTAATAGTTGTATTTTACTGTAATTAATTCAGTTAAGATAATTTATTTTCTGTAATTATTGAATTTATTCCTGTATCCGTAAATATAAATATAAATATAAATATAAATATAAATATAAATATAAATATAAATATAAATATAAATATAAATATAAATATAAATATAAATATAAATATAAATATAAATATAAATATAAATATAAATATAAATATAAATATAAATATAAATATAAATATAAATATAAATATAAATATAAATATAAATATAAATATAAATATAAATATAAATAAATATAAATATAAATATAAATATAAATATAAATATAAATATAAATGGTCAGTTTTTCTTCGGCATCCTTTTCTTTCACTCTGACTAAATGGTTAGGATAGTTTTTTAACTTAGTTTAGTTTTGATGCTAATGATCTGATTGTTTTTTATACACTTGCAAATTATTGTAGACTGTTTCGTTGACATTTTAGATTGAATGTAGGATCAATAATAAAACATGAATGAAAAGATATGGGTTATTTGAACTACGCATTCTAAAGAATTTTGAATAAAAAAAAATGCCTCAGTTGGAAGTTTGATATACTATTACTAACGAGTTGAGTCGTAGTATGTACATCGCTTTTCTATCCTGTGTTTATAAAGCATGAAAATTAATTTTTCTAATACTTATTATTTTGATATTTACTTTTACTAGTTAATTTCCGCAAGCATATTTTACATAATAATTAAATTTTAGCTAGTGCATTCTCAAAGATGACGTAAGACAAAAAGTGAAGTGTTCTGATTACACATTGGTTGTGTTTGAAATATGTAGCAACTGGGTTTTGAGTCACGGTGACGACCTGTGACACCGCGTTAAATGCGATCGGATAATGCAATGTGCCTGATGGAGAATTCGAAACGGATGATCTCAGTTGGTTTTAAAAGTACTCCACTACTGCGAATCGCTAAAATGATTGCGTGGGAAATAATTTTAGAGTAAACCAGAGCGGGACTGAAAGGTCCACCGGTAAAAAGTTTTACTATAAAGTAGACAAAAGATGTGTAACTAGCCATCGACATAAACTGGGAAAAGTCGTCATCTCTAAAAAAACGGCCATTTTGACAGAATTTTTATAAGTCTTTTTATAAGTTGTTACCTTTTCTGGCTTTGAGCTCTGTTGTATAGTCACAATACCTGAATATAATTTTTAAGTATACGTTATTTAATTCTTTTATAATCCAACAATCAACTATTGATTCATAAAATAAAAATATTGGTGTATTCTGAATATAAGTGTTGTTTTCTATAGAAATATTTAACCAACTGCAGCTCCTTTGTACCTTCCATCGAGTATCCCGTAATATATCAGTTCGTTCCGGTGACTCGGGAGTGTAGAAGCAATCGCGATGTGTACGAAGATCTTGTGATCGCGTAATAGATTGGTCATAGATAAATCGATTATACCCGTTTAAACGTATTGTAACGTGATCTTGTAAATATAATGTGGCGATAAGGGAATGACAGAACAAGCTGCTGCATTTTCGCAGATGAATGACTTATACACGATACCAAATGCGTGTTGTTTTGTATTAGATGTCAATAGTAGTTTATCAAGTCTTGGGCAAATATAAATTGCATTGTGTATATGGTAGCAGAAATATATAAAATATATTCCTTTTTTTAACTAGAGCAGGATGAATCAAGAAACATATTTCTATTTTGTATTAACAGCGATCAGAACTACTTGTCCTATGAGCAGTTTTTTGAATAATTAGCCTAATGTTTCACGAGAGGCAACCCATCACTTATGGCCACTCTATGTGTGGAAAATATATTAAATATATATCTGATAGTTATACGTTTAGGGAATGCAACAATGTACCAAATACATATTCTCATTTGAGACAATTTTTGACCTCGAATGAAAATCCGTGGTGGGTATTGGACCTGGAAGTAGGAATTGCCAGACCACATTAATTCCTGCTACTTCTCTACTTCTCGGCTGACTGTTTTACAATTTTAAGATAGAATTTCAATATTTCATTATACAATTTCGGTTTAATCTCATCAGTTCACACGCGATGTGTTTTCCCGATAGGTATCAACTGTTCACCTTCGGGTCCTGCTGTCTTCCAGGCATCTAGGTCATATATCACAATTCAACTGTTAGACAATTTGCGCGGAACGATTGTTACATTATTCGCTCATGAAATCATTCGAATATTTCTCAGAGTGAGATCCAACTAAATGACGCGTCGTTTAACTCTGGGATAATAATGCACATTATGCTAGAGCAAAGGTTTTGGAATAATAGACAAACATCTGGTGCCGTAATTCAGCAGAATTTTATATATTATACGAATTCTATATAATAATCAGTATATTATTTTAAATATTTGCAAATATATTTATATCACGTTTTAAATTACATCAATTTAGACACTTTACGATTTCTATTTGAAACTCAAAATATTTCCAATTTTATTGATTCATTGTAATGCTCTGTTATATTTTCAAAGACATTGTCACATTTACCGAGAATTTCTCGAATAGTTTGGAAAAGGTAAAGTGGTTGAAATAATTATCGAATATATTGGATAATAATACACATCATATGATACTAAAATCTTCAAAACATTATTTGTAAAGTACTCAAATAACAATATTGAACTATCTAATACAATGAATGAATACAATCTATTCCAGGAGATAAGTTTTGGTATTGCAACTGCAGGATATTAACTGGGAACTGAAAGCCAATGCTCCGGATCAGGAATCATGAAAGCAAAATTTATGAAAAGCAAATGCATAAAAATTAATGAAAAAGTAATTAATAATGATGAAATAGTAATGGAAATATTATATAAGAGTGAAAAAGGGAATCAATGGTTCATGTGCTCTCACACCACGGACCTACCTTCGAGCAGAAAAATTGATTTTTGGGTCTTGTTTGGGAATTTTATTATCGCGATTTTGCATACATTTTTATTACTTACAATTAGTTTATGTAGTGGAATTAATAATGAAAATAAAAAATAATAAACATTTAACTAGTTTAATTTCAGAACTTCATTGTAGTCGTTTGCATCTTAAATTATCTTACGTTTATAAGGATATCATCAATACAATTCCCTAATAGCCCCCTGGCTATTAGAGAGACCCGTATCAAATATGTCAGAAGAATGTTTAGTGTTGCCATACGGCTCGCGTTCCACGTCAAGTCAAGGACAGTTTTACGGTTGTTCCGCCGAGCACTGTCATTATGAGCGTTATTAAGATGCAAGTTAAAAATAATCACGCTTGATGTGTTTATTATTATGTACAGTTTAGATAATACTACGTGATTTCGCAACGAATAAATTCGTGTGAAATGTTTAACTTAAATAGGTGCGAGCGCGAGCGTTTATCTTCTACTTCACGGTGATGTGGTGGAGTGTGATGTATGAATCTCCGTACTATTAGCATTCATATAATAAAAATCTTTGTGGCTTATTATATTCAGGTATTTGCTTGTTCAATTGATTCATCTATCCATAGTTTATTTTATTAATAGATATAATTAGATTATTGGGAAACTATTGTTTTTATGTCACATCATTTCATTAGTTGAACTCAGATGATCCACATGACAACGATACCGTGAAATGCATCAAAGTTTGATATTAGAATCTTTATAACTTTGAAGAGAAATTCATTTTTTATTCGTAATTATACATGTTAAGCATATATATCTTTCTTATACTTACTAGTAAACCCTAAATCTAGTAATAGTAAACAGGTCCGTGAGCTGAATTAAATTCTAAACTCGTTTACCGGAAGAATAACGTGAGAGATTTCTCATTGCTATAGATGGGCTATTTCAAATTGAAAACATATTTTTGATCTATATTTTCAAGTAAAAATTTATATCTCTACTGCATGATATAAAGTTATACAGAGCGGGAGTTTAAACTCACAACCTGTGCACAAGACAGTGTAGCCATCGCCATTTTTTAATTGATGATGTTGAAAAAAGTGTTAAGATTTATTGAATATAAAAACAATGAATTTAAATCTGAAGCAATGACTATAAATTTGCAATTGCGATTTTATAGTGGACAGAAGAGAGATCAGAAACTATGTTGGAAAATATTCACTATAATGTTCTTAAATGCAATAGACCTAAGAATGATTTGGATTAATTATAAAAAAAAACTCTTAACAAGTGTTTGGCGAAATTTGTTACCGTAAATATGAGGTAAAATTTAAGGGTCATTATTTGTAATGCAAGATTTTTATATTCCGTTTTTTATATTGCGGGCGCTTTCCACAGATCATACCTGTTCACCGGGCGTGTGTTGTCTCTATAATTCCATATATTTATATTTTATTGGTACCAAATGATTGAAAAACCGTGACATATATATATATATATATATATATATATATTATTAATATTTTTAAAGTACAAAAAAGCACGAAACGAGTACAAGTTTAATAGTCGATCAATAATATACGCCTCATCCGCAAGTAATTTTCGAAGACGTCTTTATGTGTCCTGCCCGGTTAACAAGTTATTTATTATTATTTATAACATTTGCTAGAAAAATTTATCGAAAGATTTATCAGATTTACCTAGATCAAATTATGCAAATTTGAACCATCGTTTCTCGTATCGAATACAATGGAAATATCATAATCATTGTCAATAGTTTTCACAAAAGAATTGAGAATAGATGCTGTGAGTAATTTCTTGTGATTCATCATCATGCTCACGATGTGAAACTTTACAGCTGACCGCGTTATAATTTATCGTGCCATATTATTACAATATATGAAATGTAATACACGTGAGAAGATTTATCGAAAATATCGTTACAAATCACGGGATAACTTACGCTTGGCTTACAATTAAACTTTCATCTTTTTAGGCAGACCGCTGGTAAACGTCGCCATACGAAATTTTTTATCATAACCAAATGATATTAACCCATATTATAGTTGAGAACATTTTCATTATGAATTGTTTAATATTAAATATTTGTTGACTTAATTTCAACTCGTAGAAGAATCGAGCCATATAATAATGTATTGAAATAACGAATATTGAGAATATTAAATACGCTAATATGTAATAATTAAAGAAGTATGAAAAATGTCGAATGTTTATTAATAGCACAATTTTTCTCTACATATTCCATAAAAATAATTATAGTTGGAATTTATTAAAAATAAATATTTAAAATAATCGAGACAATTATTTTAAATTCATATAGAGACAACAAAAAAAAGCTGAATCCAGGACGAATATTATTTTTAGAATAATCCGGAAGGCAAACGTAAATCCAGGACTGACCCGATCAAAGTATGGTCATCTTACATTTTGGCATGATTAGAAAATATCTGTGACAAGCAATAAAGCAACTTTTCATAGAGAACTTGGTGCAGATTGATTGAATTTGTATATAACAATATCTTGCAAAACAAATTATTTAGTTTTTTTTTTCTTTTCACTCTAAATATTTGTAACTTTCTGTGTCCGAACTTCTTTACCTCGTGACATATGCATCTGAAAAGTTCAAAGCGTTTGACGCAAAATGCGTGAGAATTGTAACAATCTTTTAAAACGAGTGGAAATTTTACCGGTCATTAAAATTCACTTTATATACATACTGACTGACAAAGTGTTCAGATAATCCAAGTTAATGCACTTTTTCGGTTGATGTATTATAATATTCTGATTTCACTACTTACTCAGAAACAAAATATAAAATTCGGCGATGAGCATTTAGATTTAGCGGTACGCCGCGCTTGTTATTAATACGTAACTTAAAATTCAATTAAGATTTTTCTATTTGTTTCAATGTTTTAGTATTATTTCCAAATAGTTTACATACTATTTACCATTTATTTTTACATTATTTCACTCACTTTTTTAATTAAAGAAATTACTCTACATCCAAAGCAGATTTGCTGCTATTTAATGACAGATAGATTTTATGTTTATCCCGGTTTAGCGACATTATTTAGTGAAAAACTCAACAAATCCTCAAGTTCCATCACTCTGAAATTTTTGATAAATCCAAACAATTTGCACCATTAATTGTTGGTTTACTTATAGTCTTTGAATACATTAACAAATTTCAATAAAACCTAGTCAGCAAGACTTTCATTTTTTGAACAGTTTTCGAAACATTCAGAGAACGGTGCAGATTCATTTTAGAATAACTACTGCATGCTTACTAAATCAAGGAGCCAAATCTATTTTCTTTGTTTTTCAGCTCATTAAATTAGATTCTCATGGCTACTAAATTTATATAAATAGGAAGAAGGCGCTGTAGAATATTATGACATAATCAGTAATTATAAATGTATTACAAATTTTACGACAATTGATCGCAGTATTTCCCACCGATCTTACAATGTTTCCATATAAGCGTGCCAAGTATAGTTCATAACCTACTCGAGTTAATAAGAACTCTTCGTGATTAAATTGCAATGATCTATAGTATTGCTTAGAAATGTTTATACAATTATTTATTTTTGAATCGTTCCCTATGAACCTGAATATGGCAATCGATTGCATGATGTCTTAAGTACGATGTAATTTGAGTCTATTTATGCATCGTTACTAAGCGTTCGTTATATAAAATTTACATGTTTATGTATAAATGTATTCCGGGGTTAGAAAGTGAAGTTTTATTCGAACGATTTGCCCGGGCAGATAAAACTTATATGGGATCATTAGTGGTAATGGGCGATCATGAAAGAGCGAGGATGTTGTAAGATATTACTATTAGATGGTTATACCTTCTAGATATGTGGTAATAAATAGTCAACCAAACAGTATTAACACTGTTTCGGAAGTATTTGCTTCTTATATTACCATACATCGAAATACTATTTTATATAAATTCTATTTTTGCTATTTTTTATTCATTCATGTGAATTCTCTAAAAAATTGCATATATATATATATATATTATTCTTAGTTTAGTTGTTTTTGTCTCTTCTATATATAGACAACTATATATAGTTGTTGAGAATACTTTACAATGTTTTTTTATTATAAGCAAATATTCAATTCTATTACCAATTAGAATTATATGAATCTTAGTTTGGCGGCAGACTAAAGAAGCTCTTAATTAATGATCTGATGAAATAATTATCATTTTCAAAACAAAGTTAGATATTCGTGAGCTTTAAATCACTAAAGCAAATTATTGGCTTCCCAGGATGAGCTCTGTTAAAATTTCTCATTCTAATTTTATTCATGATTATACTATCATGTGAAATAAGATATAAGTGCTTCTTCAAAGGCGGAATTCACGCAATAATGGTTCTTTCAGAAAGCTTCTGTAAAATTGTTTGAAAAATAGAAGTGTTATTTGGGCTTCAATTTGACATTTTACCGCGTTACATCTTTTGATTTGATTAGGACATGGCCAATTATTTTGTTCTATTGGCTGAAACGAATAATTTTGATTTCAATTACTTTTTTTGGAAGCAATTGGTATACAAAACTAAGTTTATGTTCAAAAGCAGACCAGTGTTTTCTGATAATGTTTTACAGATATGATTGGAATATTAATGCTTCAATCTTTAGTGCAAGTCATCAGCCATGATTATGGTTATGATATGGTTGTTATATATTCGATATTGCCAAATGACACATTTCGAAACTGTGTTATAAGGGCTTACTTTGTGCCAAGGGTTACTTTTTGTGTAGTCTAAATAAATAAAAATAGCTCAAATACGTTTATATAATCAAAAACCGAAAATAATTTAATATTTAAATATACTTGAGCCCTCGCAATTTCTTTATTTTAGCTATATATTATTTATTTTTGATTTTTATATAACTTTGCGACAGGTGTAATAAAACAATTTTTAACGATAGCATAATAATTGATTACCGTAGCAGCAAATAAATTCAATTAAGATATAAGATAAGCATATCCCTCGTAATAGTTTGTCATTACATTCTGTATAATTATAAGCATCGTGATCATCGCTCGCTTCTTATTATTATCTCTTGTATGTTTTAATCAATGAAGGCGTACGTGTTCTGCTCCCATACAATAGGTGCAAATTGTTAATACATCGCTCTACCTCACACGTGTTTTATAATATCTTTGTTAGGCGCACAACAAACAGAAGAAATGTTTATCTTATCGCCTTTGGAATCGGCTGAAACAATAGACTTTGTACAACAGTAATACGAGTAGCTCTTTTGAACCCACAACTTTTCATCTGATACATATCTAATGAGCTTTTGCGAACTCGAAGTGATGACAAGTGAATTATGCTTGTTAAAGTGTTGATGGGGTGATGAGCTTTATGCGAAAATGGTAGTGATTTTTTTTAATTAATTTGCATTAATCATTTGTCATATTAGATATAATAAAATTAGTGCATTCGAATTGCTTTGTAACCTGCGATCAATAGATAAAATTTCTGAAAAGAAATTGGGGCAAATCAATAACCTGTACGCAGGCTAAAGAAACCAGAGAATTTTTTCCAATTGTATATTCCTTAATTTATTGGATTTGGATAGATTTTTATAAAATTGTTTTTCCATTTAAATAGAATAGTGCGGTCTAATTTGACTTTAGCAACTATGCAACTAAACTGTTCAAACAAAATCAACGGCATCAGACAAACAACTATCTAACTATGTTCGGTAAAATTTCCAGCTAAATAATCATTGTGCAAATGTTTTTTTTTTTTGCTACTTTTCAAAAATTTGTCACCTGATCCGTTTTAACTCATAGGCAGGGTAAAAAGAAATAGCGAGAGTGACAAAAAGATTCGTCATTTTATTTTTATTTTAAAATAGTTTTACGGAATAGCAAAATTTAATCAATTTGATGCGGTTTAATCACTAGGTTAAATAAAAAAATTAAAAATTATCTAAATATATATATATATATATATATATATATATATATATATATATATATATTGCTAACAAATGTTTTCTGAGTGGATAGATAGATATTAATTTAGAAATATGAACAAACAACGCTCTTTTTTGCACTAATTTATTAAATAATAATTTCAAAAACGTTTCGAGATTAGCTTTGTCTCATCATCAGTGTGTTATGAATTTAAAATCTAAAATATGGAAACCTATATAAGCATTATGTGTTATCGTTACACGTCGTTCACTGTTTTGAACGACGAAATTATTATTTAATAAATTAGTGCAAAAAAAAAGTTTTGTTTGTTCATATTTCTAAATTAATATATTGCTAAGTATATTAAACTAAAATATTTATCAACTCTTACTATGGTCTAGTGTTCGAACCACATTCAAGTTGTTTTTGAGATAGTAGTAGACCCTTAGTCTGGGGATTTTTAAGCCCCGCTCTACCTCATACTAAAATGTTGTTTCAAAGTAAAGTGTCTCGATGAGAAACATAAAAACTCAGGTCTATTTATACGAAAATAAAATATATTAAAAAAAAGTCAATTAAGTACTTGCTAAAATGACTTCATTAGTTCATAGAAATATGTATATTATGTAAAAACGAACTAAATTTGAGAATAGAAATAAATATAAAAATGACATACGGAACTAATTATCCACATTACGATCATACTTTTATATGGTACCTCCTAAGACTTCGTTCGGTATCATCGAATGCTCCTCGTTAGCATCTGCAGCCCACGATAAGTCAGTGTTTTAAAGCCAATCATCAATTACGATTATTTATCAACGTTAGAGAGCTATCGACAATGAGACACCGGAGTTTGTCCTTCCTCAAACGCTTCCAATTAAACTAGTTGCCTAACGTGCCGAGACTGACACTGACAAGTGAACGGAACGATACGTTTAGGATTCGTATCGGACGAACAGCAAATGTGCCCATGTGCTGGTACGGTTACAGACTTGAGGGCAATTCACGAAGGATGGATTAAGGATTTTTTTTATCAAATTTGAAAAATCTTATGTATTTGTTCAGTGCAAGCTTCGTTTTTGTAAAAAAAAAAAAATTGGACCGTTCGTGTAGGGTACTGCATGGCCAGCCGAGGCAGCCATTTCAATGAAATTATTTTCCATTATTCACCGGAAGGATTGTACTTTCAAATAAAAAAACAAATTTGAAAAAATATTCAGTAGTTTTTTATAGCATTTTCAAAACAAAAAGTTATTCGGCGGACCCTATATCTGGCGCCCAAATTAAGTCGTCACATTTCTGGAAATTTTATTAGTTACTCAATTGTAACTTCACTTTGCCTATCGCTGTGAGATGTGTTTAATCATTATTATTATTATGAGATATTTTTCATTAAAATCATCGTTGTTGCATTAAAAGTAAGCAGTGTTGATATCTATTATTACATTTACAATATTATCCACAATATTCGCAACGTAGAGACTAGGGTTTGTCGGTATTTTAACGAAAGTTATGGAATTCGAAAACCGGTTTTTTAGTAGAAAAAGTCGGTCTTCACTGTACAAATGGAAAATGACGAGTATAGCCCATTATTAAAGATAGATGCAAGCGTTTTGATTCTTGGAATCATATCGGTTCAATAGCATTTGGAATCTTATATTTTGTCTAATGTATATATATATATATATATATATATATATTAATTTAGATTTTTATACCAGTGTATATATTAATTTAAATGGGGATGACTTCTTGAAGAAGTAACTTTCTCTACTCAATCTTAAAAAATGGCCCTTGAAGCCATGAATAAAAGAACAAAAAACTTAAATTATTATATCAAGCTTTAAAAACAATTAACCCTAGTTCGGTCGCAAGTAAGAGAGTATTTTCTGTTTCGGAAAGTTTTGTGAACAAACAAAGGACACGTCTAAGTAACAAATCAATATATAGACGTTCTCAGATTTTTGAAATCATATTTTAAAAAATAATTAGAATTTTTAAAATTAATTAATTAAAGTTGATATTAACAAGTAAGCATTAACATGTATCTATATTTTTTTTAATTTAATAAATATTTTTGTATTCAAAAATGTATTATTTTTATTTATTCGGAAACTTTCCTTTATCTATCATAAACATACTTTTATTCTTATATGTGAAAATGATGCATAACGAATAATTTTTGATCCAGATAATCTATTATTTTTTGTTCTACTAATTAAAATTAAAATAATTTTATTTACTATCCATAAAATTAAACAATAAATAAATTCAGCCAAATACTGCTTCAAATCGCACTAAATTTGCGGATAAATTTTTGTTGTTACAGAATATTCGAGCAAAAATTTACTTACTATATAAAATTCGACAACCAGCTTAAACCGGTTTTTGTCAAAATTAAAATTCGAAAACCGGTTTTCTGGAATCTCGGTTTTTATATAAACCCTAGCAGAGACTATGACTTGTGTAAGGCAATATTTAACAGAAATTTTAAGTTTCTATTTCTTTATGTACTTAAATCTAATGAACTATTGCATGAAAGTACCCTGAAGTATTTCGAAACTTATAGAAATATTTAATAGAATTTATGATTTTTTTGCCGATTTTGAGAGCACGGACCAATTTGAGCAGACAAACAATTTCATCCAAAACAATATATTTGTATTGACAAATGAGACGTGCTTAATTTTTAGTAAAGGCAGGGTCAGCCATTTCAGAGTTACGAAGCGAAAGTGAAATAATAGCAATTTTTGAGAGAACGGAGCAACAGTTTAATTGATTCAAAAACCGTTTCCGTTGTATTGACGCAATAAAAAAAATTATCAAATTTATGGTGAGATTCATTAGTTCCGGAGATATAATAAACAGTTAAGAAGCTGTCATTTGGCATTCAGAAAGGTAGACATAGGTACATCAAAATATCATATATTTTATAGAGATTTGAATAATAAGTACTAACTTTGTTTTCATTTTTTTGAGTTATGCACCAAATTTTCTCAAAATTTAAAAAAATCTCAAAAAATCAATTTCTTTCAAATTTTTCAATAAATACAGGAAGTTCAGCAATATTTACCTCAAAGCACGATGTCATGCACCACTAATTAAATATTATGTCGGATTATTTAAAACGGAATATTAAACCTCTCGTATCTCCCTCTCAAAGAACTTCTTGGATAATTTGATGCACAATCCCGGTTCAGGGTAAATTGCGAATTGCGAATACTGTATTAAGCATGCGAACGGGTCAAATCTCCGCGGAATCGGCGCAATGCAGGGTCATCGGTTGTTGGGAAACTAACCCGCGGGCGAGGTCATATCGGTATAGTCGAGCGTACGCAAGGAGGACGCCGATGCAAGTGAACTGTGTTGGCGTGAAGGGATTTTTATGGTTGACTCAGGGATGCACATTCTAAATACATAAGCTCACTATACATTTATTTATTCCTGAGAACTACTATTAACTAGTAGGGTACATCCATCATGTGTATTAAGAGATTCGTCATCTTTTTTATGTAAAGCCGTGTGCGGAAGCATTCACTATAATTGCATCAAGTTTTCAATAGATAATCACGTCAACTTTCTAGATAAATTTGAGCCAACTTTGCAAGGTTAATATATAAATATTGCAAACATCTTACATATTTTCTCTTGAGCATTGCTCTATTGTTAATTAACTTTATTTCATTAAAATAACTTGAATGCGAATGATTTTTTTGAAAATTTTATATGTGCATCGGTAGAACGCAAGTTGATATTTACTAAATAAAATTGATTTAAATTTTAATATAGAATTAATTTAAAGGGTACAACTAGTGAAGATTACACCTTTAAAAATAACACATCAAAATTTCAAATCGATATCGCAAATAGTTTTTAAGTTACAGCCATTTAAAAAGTATACATGTAGTATATAGTACAACGATCATTTTATCTTTAAACGCGTTTTTCACGAAACAGCATTTTCAGAATTTACTGCAGTGATTACTCAAAAACGTATGATCCGATCACTATCAATTTTTTTTTACATGTTCTGTATATAGTTCTCCGTCAAGTGAACTATCGATTTTTTTATCGGATCAAATATCGAAATTTGGCAGTAGAAAAACGACCAAATTTTGGGTAAAACTCGACTCTTTTTAAAAAACGCCGCCATTTTGTCAATTTTTTATTAATTTTTTTATCGTAGTTCATTTTACAGACAATATTATCCAGTTTAACAAGATTTTTTTTTATTTCATCCACGTAGAAGGCCGGAATCACTGCAGCAGTTAAGGGCCTTTTTTTGTCGCGCCGTTGAAGATCGACGGTAACTTAAAAAACATTTAATTTTTTTCTTCAAAAATTTTACTATGTATTCTTAAAACATGTATAAATATATTTCTAAAACTAAATGACTGATAAAGTAGTTTTTTTAATATAAATTCCCAAAAATCACCTTTTTTTTAGGCGGTTACACTAGTTGTTCCCCTTAATTCAAGATCGAATTTTATGATCGATCGGGAACTTCGAGCAATATGTGCTCAGGAAGATATATTTTTCCTGTTCATATTTTAAGTTCAGTTAAATTATATCTTATCTTATAACATTTATTCATGAAAAAAAACATTGAAAAACTGTTATTTCAACAATTTCGTGGTGACCGAACTTTTTATTTTTGAAAAACAGTTTGAGTGTTCTGGTAAAATTCATGGATTACGGATTTACGGATGGTATATTTTCTAATTTGTTCGGAACTCGATCACCGTTAATTATTTTTGAGTTTTTTGAGTTTTTTTTAGACATTGCAACGGGTTTTTGTTAGCTTTACTTGAATAATTATCGAAATGGAAGCTATATTTAAAAAATAATCTTATACAGATTTTTCAAATGTCTATATTTGGTAGCTAATCAAATGGAAACATGTCACAAATGTTTAGTTACATCTCTCCGTCTTTATTCTAATAATCATATCATTATTTTCTTGTCTGGTAAAAATTGGATTATGTTGATGAACATTCTATTATACTTCTTGTGAATTTTAACTTTTATAATTGTAATTATACATTATTGTGAAGAATTTCTTGGGAACCTATTGAATATTAGATTTATAACTAGACTTACTGATGTGAACAAATAGCCATACATGAAGCTCTGATTTTTTTTATCAGAGTCTTATGTAAAATGATACTCAGAGCATGTGATTTTTTATTGAAGTTTGGCATAAAGTACTCATCACCTTGTGTTATTTTTTCTATAAATATTCTTAAGCCGAAGCTAAATTCTCGTAGGCGCCATCATTTACCTCGTTGACCGGTGATTGGCGAGACGAGCAATAATATAGCGACAGCGCACTACGGTAGATTGCGCGAAACATTGCAAAATCCATGTGCACAATCCGACACCGAGGCCATTAAGGAAAGGTGTTATATTATACATGTCGTTTGTGAAAAAATAAAAGATAATTCTTATGAAAAATCAATTGATGCGTACGCACTAATAATAGGTATTCATGTAGATGGCCAATCACTAGTATGCTCAATTATAATATATTTCTACTCCATATAAAAATTAAGCAATTAAATCGATCTGCATATTTAAACTTTTTTAAATTGAGGATAACAAGATATCTATTAATGATGGGCTCGCCCGTAGGTGAGCGGTTAAGAGCCACGGGACCTGAATTACAGGTCCCGGGTTCGATACCCACTTCGAGCAGCCTGTTGTCAGGCAGCAGTGACAACGATTTCCACTTGGAAATATAGATAGCAATATGTTTCCAAGTGAAAATAGCCTTCACCCGGCATTGCTGCACCAATAATAAGTCAGCCATATTAGATTAATTCTAATAACAAAAATCATCAAATATGGATGGATTAACCATTGGGTTACCAGCTAAAAAATACGAAGTAAGAAGTTTCAGCCCAATAGCTCATAGGACGTAAGGTTCTGATTTCTGTTAAAAATATAGAAAAAAAAACTATTAATAATAAGCAATAAAAATTATAGTAATTGTTGCAGCAGTGTCATAACATATGAATGCTTACCTAAATACAATAATTTCAAGTATGATAATTCCAAGGCATTGACCAGTCACTCACTTGTAATCCGTCATGCGAGATGTGGTAGTTTTGTGATATGCTAATTTTTGCATGGCCCAGAAGTGCCAATTACTTTTATGACTCATTACAAGGTGAAACACATGAAATCATCAAAAGTTGACAATATTATAAACACTTTGAGGCGCATTCTATATAAACAATTACTGGACATGGTAATTACTTGTATTTATATTTTTGATTTATGTTTGTATTTTATATGCATGCATGCGCATTAAAATCCAATTGCATAAATAAAAAGTTTTAGCGTTTAAGTAATGTAATACATTCTTACCTACTTAATGAATGAGGTAAAAAATTGGTATACCTCCACTATAAAATAGTTATTTTAATTACAATATTTACTATAATTTTAAGACAGTAATTATGTAGTATGATATACTGGGTACGGTTGTGCCATATTAGGGTTATGACAGCTGTTATAATAAAGTATACTCATTTTGAGAACGGGTGTGAAGGAAGGAAAATGTAGTATGTTTGTTTGAACAAATTTCCATTTTTTTGTTTAGTCAGGCCTTTACATTAGCATGAGCTGTAGACCGCAAAATTTAGCTCAGCCATGACGAACGATTTGTTGATATGGTTGTGACATTTTTTTCATGTTTTTTTTTAATTGATGACCAGACAGATAAAGAAAATCTTTCAATTTAAACAAAAGGAAAAAGGAAAATAAAAAGCAATGCAATAACAAGAAAAAAATCACAGCCAGCATCATCTTGCTGGCGATCAGTTCATTTCTTGTTACCTTTATTTAAAAAAAATATGCTTTGTTAAATATAGTTATATTATGTTCATAAACTTTGTTCAAATAATTATGTTGTGTTGTGACAATAAAAATAGTTTTAAACTATTTTGGTGTTTATCCAACCGCAGTCACAACCGTTTCGGGGATGTGTAATAACTATATTTCTTATAAATTTAGATAGATTCCTTATTTATTTATTTATTATATTTAGATACCGAGTGATGATAATAGTCTATCAAGATCCAGACATTCGTATAACAATTCTATAATTAAAGTACAATCTTCATAACTATGAGGATTGATATTAATTTTATCGCAATATGATCACATCCTAATTTGGTCGCTACGAAACACCATACCCCTGAAGTTAACGCTTTTTTTGCATTTGTAAAGTTATTTACAACGTAGTATAATTTTACTATCTTCATTGGCCACATCACATGTATGATTTACACTTGCTATATCGACTAGAAGAAACTTAACTTCTTCTCTAATAATCATGAATTATGACGATGTGATGTGTTTTTGTAGTAGATTCCGTGGTTTATGAATATTTTCTTCAAATCATTGCTAACAAAAATATACGTAAGAACCTATTGCGAAACTTTCCACTAAAATAACTGTACAAAAATTTATAATTCACAACATTTTATATTTATAGTCCAGACCAGCATAATTCCATGACATTCATTAAATTTATCTTCTCTGAAAATCAGGGTACTTTGTCATTGCTCAAATTTACTTGTTTAATTTTACTACATGTATCTTTCTCAAGTACTTTATACTTAATTCGGCAAGAATATAACATGATATTTAAAAATAAATGAATTAAATATGAAATTTATCAGTTTCTTAAATCTTTTAATGCCTGTATTTAAGTGATCGCGCGAAAACGATGAACTGTTTTGACAACCCACCGCAAAGAAATCTTAATAATCTCATTTTTTTCTGCAGTGTTACCTGCTCTAACAAGATTTTCACATAATAGACATGTTAGAACTTGGTATTGTTTTTTATATTTATGGAAAATTCTTGCCTTTTTCGATAGATTTGTTGATCATCAACAGCTTTGTTTCAATAATAGCCACATCGTAGAACTAGGGTGATCAATAAAAGATTTATTATGGAGAAAATGTCTGCAAATATTGGAATTATAGTAGCGAAACACTGATATTATCTGATGAAGACATAATAACTACTTCTTCAGCAATTAGTCTATAATCAATTTTTCCAATACCAGTTACATTTTATTATCTTATTATTCTATAATCTTAAGTATGTTGTATTTAATTAATAAATATATTTATATGCAGTTCAAATCAACGCGAAGCCTGCATAACGAGAATTCATTTAATGCGTTCGTTTATCGCATAATGAGCGAAAACTCTTTGAAAATTATTACGTGCACATAATGTCATAAATATACTTACAAATAAGCCTGAGGTATAGATTCAGAAGAGATAAAAACAATCGAAGAATTTATAACGTGTAATAACATCATGTGCGGCAAAAAGTTTCTATAAACCACATAAAGGATTTTTTGCAAGGTGCTGATAATATGTAAGTAATAATGATGTGTCATTTCGAGATAATTCAATACAATTTATAGATAATAATTTTAAGATAATCATCAAAATTATATATAGGGTGCCCCAGAACTCAACGTCAAGGTGATAATATTATTCGTAACTATTATAAACAAATTGGAAATAAAATTCCACGTACTTTAAAAATTATGAGCTTTTCAGTGCACCCTCGAGCTTTTGTGAAACTGTGACCATTTTTCGGTTATTCTGTTCATTTAAATTTTGGATCCGTAAATAACACAGTCAAAAGAGGCAAAATATTCTAAAGTCTGTTGGCAAGTTCTATCAAAAGCTAGCTTTTTTTCGGTATGCATATATTTGTACAGTCAATCAGAAAAAACAATATTATTTTAAATTATATGTTAGTCTTTAACGCTTTGAGGAGTTTATTCCCAATGAGATACCTTCTTTATATTAACCTTTAACTTTAAATCGAAATAAGGGTTGTAAAATGGCAAAGTACTTGATACTTTCATAATAAAAATAATCGAATAAAAAACAAATTTTTAAAAATAACACGATAATAGCTAGCTTTTCATAGTGTAACAAAAAGTCTTAATTCTTGAAAACGTGAGGCATTTGTGTAAATAATTTTGAACATGGTCATAGAAATAAAGCAATTTTGCAAATTTTAAATTCATAATTCAACAAAAAGTCTTAATTCTTGAAAAACTGGAGCATTTCGGTGAATAATTTTGACCATGGTCGTAGGCATTAACCACAAATATCGCAGAATGGTTACAGTTTCACCAAAATTCAAGGTTGCACTTAAAGTATCTAATTTTTCATGGTACATACGTTCAAAACTATTACCCCGTTTCAATTCAATTCTATTTCGTGTAAAATAATTATTTTATTTTATTCATAAATAGATTTTTTAGCATGCGTAATTTCATCATATGTAAGCATAATCAATTCAACATAATTTTTAAATATTTTGCATGCAGGTTTATATGAATCATTTAGAAACTACATCTTATCGATTTTTTCATTTGATCAAATACACAAAGGTGAAACAACGTAATTTAGAATTGTACTCAAATGTTTGATGTGCATTTATTTAACAATATATTGAGAAACAATATATAAATTTTTGAAAATTTGCAAATTCTTTAAAGTATGATTAATAGCAGCATAAAAGCAGAATTAACTTGTGTACTTGTTGCACACATCAGCACAAAAGCTTGTTTTGTACAAGAATCGAATTTATCGTGCTGTGATATGCAATATTTCATATAACTCAGATGCAATATGTGTAAGTTGTGTGATTATCTTTTATTTTCGCTTCAAAAGACACACTGATCATCTATTTCTCGTTGTTTTGTGCGTTTGTTTTGATTTTTATCCTAACCCGCAGCGGCGAGCGCGGCGGTAGCACGCACAGATGCCACGCACGCACTTATAGTTCGACGATGCGGATATTTCATTCCTTCTATATGTATGTTATCTTTTTAGTATCTGTTTAGTCTTCTATATTCATTTACTTTTGCGTGTTTGTATCATTAAATTATGTTGTGTTCATGCACACTGTATGCTGCTTTGCAATGATTTAATATTGTCGTCTATGTCATTTTTTGTGCATATTATGATGATAAATTGAATCAAGTCTGGAAGGATTCTGTTATTAAAAGATAAATTAATTGAGCGAAATCTTCGCGTAAGAGATTTTTATTACTGTACTTAATTTATGCAAAAAAATTCTCTTATACTCCTTGGCGTTTCTGTTCCACCTGGCCTGTTTCACACTTTCTCAAAAACTGACGAAAAATTCCTTCGATGGTCGTATTTTGTTTAAAATTATTCTTGCATATTTATATAACAATAATAATGCATTCCCGCAACCTGATATCAAGCTGTACATATTTACACTTGAAAATAAAGCCAAACTAGTGGTGTATGACATCGTGCTCCAAGGCAAATTGCTGGAACTACTCGTACCGTAACGAAATGTTCGAGGATTATTAAATGTTTTCAAATAGATTTTCATAAATTCTGTAATATTTTCTAATATTTATAAAAATTATATAAACTGCATTACAAAGTCAAAATTATTTAAAGTATATAAGAGATGTTTAGAACTTTAGCCAGAATTAAAATTAAAATCTGAATTGTTTTCGGTATACATTTTTTTGAAAAAAAAAATATTTTGAAATTATTTTGTTTTCCAGAAGCAATTATTTTATCAACACAAGTTTTTTGGATCATTCAAATCGGATACATAGTTCTCTCAAAAACTGCCATTTTTTGTACATTTAGCTCTGTATCTACTAAATGGCTGGACCCGCCTTTGCCAAAACTAATTACCACTTCCTCCAATAATTACAAATTGAATTTCACACGCACACATCTATTTTTTCTGAGGTATGTCAAAATGTTCAGAAACCTTCAAAACGTGAAGATATGCAAAAATTTTCATATTTGATTTTTGGCCCATTACTGCAACTAACCTTACGGGAAGTTAATGAATTTCAAAGTGAAAATTGCCCTCTTATGAATATGCATCACAAATAAAAATATTTGTTATGTAAATTTTATGTTAAATTTTTATCACAAAGAGAAAGGACAACCAAAGTACAAGTGCTACGTTGGAATTCTATACATACCTCATACTTTTGAGCTATTTTTGTATGTTATATGTATTTGTTTTTTTTTTAAGTCATACCCACTGATATAATCACTGTTCTATATTAATACATTAATAAAAAATATAATAATAATGAAAAAATCCACTAATGATGAGGAAGAATTCTATGTGGAGAAAGAGCTTTAAAATTTTTACCTTCTCGAGTTTTACTTCTTCTATATTTTGTTGCCTTCTAATGAAACCAGGTGGTAGAAAATGCATCACAGTTCTAATTGTTGTTCCAAAAAGTAGAGTAGAGTACAATATCCAAGTAATAATTAAAACAGCTGAATAATTCAATTCGATTGTTTATTTCCGTTCTTGAGCCCAAATGAGTTCAGTCAAAACGATATCTGCAGTAATAAAATAATATTTCGAAACCGATTGAAATTGTAGCTCCGGTACCTTATAAATTATTTATATCCTTCTTTTTCATCTCCGGACAAGATTCTTGTCGGCGATAAGTTGCAGAATTTAAATTTATGTGATCGGCGAGAATTCTCCGTAAGCCGCCGCCGCGTACCGTGTGTGGGTACTTGTGGCGCTTTTTAGCCGAAGCATTGTGAAGCAACAACCACCGATCGTATCGAGAAGCGACTATAAACATTAACATTAACCGAAACCGAAATGCGGCGTTGTCCACTTTCTTTTTCGTTCGAAAATTATTATTATAATCCTACTTATACCTGGTTAGGCAATTGTTATTTATGACAACGTTCACAGGGCAATGAGATCAAACGGTGGTCCCAAGATAATAATCACGGAAATTTATCTCAATTTTCTTGCAAGCATTTTATGTATTTTTTTATATTATGTAAGTAAAGATTTTAATCTTAATTTATTATGTAAGTAATAATTTATAATAATTTATTATTCAACTCATCGCAAATCAGGTGGAGCAACTGTGCTTTTCGTAGCAATAATCCATTAATTTCTAGGTTTTCTCTATTCTAATTCAAAACAATAGAAGAATGCATTCAAACTGAAGTAAACAATTATTAATTATTAGCTATATGTACTTGAATTTATATTGCATGGGCTTTTCATTTTACTTGGATAAACTAAAATTAATATAGACTAGTGGGGTGTATGGCATCGTGCCTTAAGGCAAATTGCTGGAACTTCCCGTACTGTAACAAAATTTTCGAGAAATATTAAATGTTTTGAAATAGATTGTTATTAATATTGTAACGTTATTTAATATTTATAAGAATTATATAAACTGAATGGCAAAGTTGAAATTATTTGTTTAAAGTATATTAGAACTATAGTCAGAATTAAAAATAAAATCTGAATTGTTTTCGATATACAAAAATTTTTTTCTGCACTCTTTGCTCTTTATCTCCTTAACTGCTGAACCTGCCTTTTCCAAAAACTAATCAGCACATCTCATTATCAATAGGAATCGAATGTTTTTTGAACCATTCAAATCGGTTGATCCGTGCGCCCGAAAACGTGACTGGAAATTTGTATCCATACATACATATACACACACACATCCATTTTTTCTAAGGTATGCCAAAATGTTCAGAAACCTTCAAAACGTCGAGAAATGTAATGATTTTCGGCCCATTACAATAACTTACCCTACGGGAAGTTAATAAAACATGATTAAAACATTTAAAAAAGGCAATATTTTTTTAAGAAGTTATGATGAATGAATGGATTTTACATATATTGCATGTGTAAGTTTATTATATTTTCACTTTTTACTTTTCACATAAATATAAAAATTGTTGATATTTTTTTATATAAAACAAAGGAAATATATTTACGTATCCAATAATACCGACATAAACCTCTGCTTTTCTCTTGCCCCTATTCCCCACGGAAACCATCGTTAAGCATTACTTTATGGAGGGAGGATCTAGAATGCTATTTCTTCCACTCTTGGCTTTTCTTTCCTTCCTAGTTAGCGTCATTTGCTCTCCTTATTTTTATGGAACAAAAAATTCTATGCCTGTTGATGTAAAACTAAACTTTTGCAATTAAGGTTTATGATCTAAGACTTTACTGGAAAGCTCAACTTAAAAGTGACCTGTAATCGGTAAAAAAAATATATGAATTTGCTTTAAGAGTGTAAGAGGCAGAAATTAGACATATTTAAACATCTCATAATAATAAAAACTGGCATATTTTGTTGACTAATTTTGCTACTCGTATTGATGTCCTATTTTAGAGTCTAGTATGAGTTTGATTAGTTTTAAAATTTAGGTTTCATATTTTACTATTCTTCCCTAACATAATTACTAGCATATTGAAGTTCGTAGCTTATCTAAAGTTGTCTTTATATTAAAAATCTTAACAATGAAACAATAAACCTTCAAATATTCAATGTACAAATTTATGTAACATATGATGATAATCACTTACTAGATTTTATTATGTCTATTGTTAATTAATAAATATTTTAGCACATTTTCTAGCAGATAATTGACAATGACATCAGTCATATCATTTACGCAGAACGTAAAAAATTGAATTAATGTCATAAAACTATTTCGCACAAGTCGACACATGTTCGACACCTTGATGGCTTCAGCTGATCGAGGTGATCCGGTACATAAAACATATGAATCATAGCCCCATGTAATGTGGACTTTGCATCGAATATTGAGTATTTGATGGGAAATAAAACAGTAATAATAATATTCACATGTTTATGGAGACATGGAGAATTGATTATTACTTCCTATTTACTGATCTTGGAAGTTTCACGCAAACATCCAGGTACAATTGATTTCGATGTTTTGTTGAAAGTGCAAACTCTTAAAACCATACCTTACTAGATAAATTATTTTTTTATTTATATTATATTATAAGCAGAACCTCGTATAAAATTTACTTTAAAAGATGGAGAGTACGTGAATTTTGTGATAATTTGTTAGCGATCGCATGATTTCAGAAATAAAATTTATTTGCCCCTCAAATTATAGTATAAAATATAATATTTTATTTGAGCAGAAATCAGAAGTTAAGGGTCCTCTAAGCTGCTTTGTTTATCCTCAACTATCTCTATTGAGAATTCCATTAATACTGATGATTTTTAATTTGATGCTACAATGCTCAAAAAAGACTATTTGAAATTGAATACAAGTTTTTCGAAGTGGGTATCAAATCTAGAACTTTCCTGTAAAGTATAACTATAGTTATACCTCAAATATGGTAGAAATAAACATTTGCAAACCTCATGTTAAGTTGTAATAACGTTGATTCATTTTTTAAAATTTGATCATTCACATAAAGATATTATTGTAGGTCTAAATAATATTGTTTATTTTATAATTTATCCTTTATTCACTTGCTCAAAATGCTACAGATTACATTCCAATAAATCTCCATAAATCAATATCAATTATTAGCGTCAATAATGATTATTTACTTTTCAATTAGTAATTAAATAAGCTTGAAGATTTGAATAATTAATGCATAATTTTGCAATACTAACTGTCGACGAATAAACGCTAATGTTATAATATTGCCTGGTTGGATGTAACGGTACTTTGTTAGTAGACGAGACATGCAAGTATTGTAATTAATTTTAATATTTACCATTAATGTGTGTATTATAGTACACATCATAAGATAATTTCATGTTTTCTCACATACGATATAAATAAGCAAGATTATTTGCATTTGACTATTCATACAGGAGACGCCGGGGGAAACGGAACATTTTAGATGATTTAATTGGAATTTGATATGTTTGATTTAATGTTGTTACATTATCGAAAAATGTTGCATTCTTGTAAACCTATTCAATATAAACTAATTTAATTAACTTCTCAGCTTCCTAGAAATTTTTAACAATGGTTTAAAGGGCATTGCAACACTAACATTAGGGCCTTTGGTCATTATACCCGGAAAATGATTTGATATCTGGCTCCTAATTCAACATAACGAAATAAATTGAATATTATTTGTCTTGTAATTTTTCTCATGTTTTGCTATTTTATTATCTTTTTAAATCATTACTACGGGATTTATTTTTCGGAAACTTTTAACAGTTTTTCTTTTTGTAGCTTGTATTACAAGTTAATTAAATTATTTTAAATATGTTGCAATCTTCATAAGATTTGGAAAAGTTTAATACGCAAGGGTAAAAAACATGTAAGTTGGCAAACTCAAACTTAAATTAAGCTGATGCGGAGAAGTTTTTTATTTTATTTTTATTTTATTAATTTGATTTGATGTCATTCACTCACACACATACACACACAATTTCAAACACACATATAAATTAATGAGATAAATATTATATTGATAGTTAGAAAATCACTTCAATACATGATTCAACAATTCTAATCATATAAAGTTGTGGTAGTTCTAAGGGTCTTCAATATTATCTTTTGGCAGCTTTTTCTTCACTCTTTTTGAAATTGGTGTCTGAAGAAGCTGAGTAACTACAAAGTTTAAATGATGTTCTTGTTTATAAAAATGTTTAACAATGTTGATTTTCATTACTATATTTATAAATTCAACATGAAGAACGTCGTTTAAGATCTTATTGCTTACGAACCATGGAGAGAAAAACAAATTACAATTAAAATAAAATTGCAGTCTTTTTTGGCAGGTACAGCTAGTATATAAATATAGCTTAAAATAAAAACGATTGTAAATCATTAAACTTCAAACAAGTTTATCATTTTTAGTTAGCTTAAAATAATGCATGAACAACTAAAACTTACTAATTACAACGTACATAAATGAGTTAACGCCTAAATTGACTGATATATTTCGTTGATTGATTAAGTGATTGATATATTTCTGTTCTTTTCTATTTTACACCGTTCTCCCGTATACTAATACGCATATGAATCATAATTAGAAGATAGTCAGCGCTATGGATGTTCCTTGGTTCGGTTCTCCTTTTACTTTCATGCAATTATAATACTGGCTATCATTGAAAACGAGAAAAAGATGCCCGGATACTGTGTCGGCTGTATTGTCGATGGATATATGGGTTAACTATTGCGTATTATTTATTATTCACTCGAAATTCAATTTAATAACATCGAAAGCAATAAAATACAAAGTTGATTTTTTATTTGTCATCATTATTTTTATGCTTTATGATTGCCTACTTATATCATTTATGATGGCTTTGAATTGTAACGCGTTTTTATGGAATACAACCTGTTATTATTGGATGATTAATTCTCTTTCCCCAGTGGTTAAGCCAATTTTCACTACTTTTCGGTGCTTAAATAGATTATAAATTGTCGTGTGAAGTCGGTTAATCATGTGTTTAAATTTTGTCAAAAGTACTCAAATATTGATTATTTTGTAACCTAATCGACCAATAACGCTACTTCTATCAAAGAAAAACTTATCTCCTCGACTTAACACATTTTTCTCGAAATTCAAATTAAATGTATTGAATAATTTTGCTACAAGGATGATATAATCATTCTCACCTTCAAATTAACTACTTATTCACTAGGATGACGTTATTAATTGTTTAAAAAATAGCATAAAACATTAAATAATTTTTGTCATAAAATTTTCTTTTTTAAACACTGTGATTCACTAGAGTTACAGAATAGTTCTTCACTTATTCACTGACAATGAGATGATATTATAGTTTAAACTCAAAAACAATATTATAAGTAACATACAATATACATTAATTAATTTTTCTTATATATTTGCTCTACATATTAGAATAAAATTTTCTATTAAGTTTAATATCCCAAGTTCAATTTTTTTATATTATTATTATACAAATAATCCTAAAAGGATAAAAAGTAAGATTTTAGAAATAAAAAGGGACTTTAAAATTCATCTGACCATTGATAGTGATTTTGAGACAAAACGTAGAATGATCTTTGATTTTAACCTGGCCCTGGTAGTATTCTGGCGGAGTTTTTTGTTAATGGAATATGGTTGATCCTCGAGGAGACTTTTGTACTTTAGTGTCCCTATTTCGTCATTCTCTGTGCTGATGTCGGTATCTTTGTGAATCCACTAATTTCGAACATACTTTGGGGGGTTTATTTTGAATTTTTATTGCGTTTGATTTGGAAGCATAGTTTTATGGACGTATATCTAAATCTGGTTAATAATGTCTATAAAGTTGATAAAATGAAATTCACGTACAATAGAAATTATTCTTTATTAATGCCTAACAACAACATAGATTACATGAAACTAGTAACACACAGGCATAATATGATATATAAATATTATATATTATATAATTCAAATATAGTACAATAACAAATTGCAATGAATAAAAACGATGCTTTATAATTTTTATTAGTGACTTGTGTTTCTAACTAAACTTGATATATGACCTAGTTTTCAAAGCTATGCCCTCATCTGTAATAAATCAAAATAGTATGTCAAGAAGCCATTTGCGTTTTATTTTATTGTCTTATTAAAATTATTGCTCATTTATGCAAAAAGTGTCATGAGCAACGGCTCACATGTCCACTTTTCTATGGGAATATAATAATTAAAAGCATTTTTCTGCTCTGCATCATATCTATATTGTGATTTATAACCATCCTTATGAATACATCTATATCTTAATTACTGTTTGGAATTAATTGCATTTAATTGGCAAAATTTATTTATTTTATTTATGAATATGTGGAATAAATTATTAAATATTAATTAAATTATTAAATTAAATTAAATTAAAAATTAATTTAATTATTAAATTATTATTAATTAATTGCGACATGTTCACAAGAATTAAAATTCGTTAAATTGTGAATTTAATAATTCTAGATTGAAATGAAATTTCGTAAATTAATGCAACCTTTGGTTTAGATCTGGTTAACAAGCGTTGTTATAAATATTAAGTCTCATTATTTTTTTCATGCTTTTAAAACGCGGAAATATTTTAACCATTCACTTTTGAGTGTGGGTCATTTTATTATTTATGGCGGAACTACTAGAAAATTAAGCAAAAGATTATCTTGCAATAAGAAATGTACTTATTGACTGCAGATTGAGCTTTTGGCTAAAGTGAATTAGTTTTTTTTATAGATATTTCATCAGATTCGGGATTTAGAAAGTCTCTCACTCAATACGATTATATTCATCCTGCCAACCGCGTTTCACAAAAGATTCATCATCATTTATCAGGTTTTGATTAAAGTTGCTACACTATAAATAGCTCATCGATGTCATTTATATGTTTTATGTAACTTTTACATGTACAAGTGAATAAACCTATTTATAGAATTGTCTGTGGTTTATATTCTAAGGTAAGATTTTTGCACTTGTAACCGATAATCCGATACCGAGCAGTAGTGATATCCGTTTTTACTTAAAAATGCAGATAAATATGTTTACAAGTGTGAAGATAACATCATAATAAGCAACAGATTGGCGTACTACACAGTGACTTGGAAAGCAACGATTCCCAAAAAATATATACACCTATCAGACGAATTAGTCATTGGAAAGAATATGAATAAGAAAACAATCAATCTGGAATTGCACGCCTTATTGAACACTAGATGGGAAAAGTATATACAAATCTATACGGACGGCTCAAAAACTGATGACGGCGTTGGCTGTGCTGTATACATACCAAGCCAGGATATACAGCTTCAAATTAAACTCCCAGATTGGGCATCAATATTTACTGCAGAATTGACGGCTATCAACAGTGCGCTAGATCTAATTAAGGAACATAATTTAAAGAAGGCAATAATTCTTTCTGATAGCATGTCCTCACTGCAGGCCTTAAATATGCCTAAAGATTATGGCAATCCTTTAATATTCGACTGTTTACAAAAAATAGAAAAGCTAAACAACAATAACTACAGGATCGAATTAGTATGGATAAAAGGCCATCACAATATCACCGGGAACGAGATCGCGGATAGCCTGGCCAAAGAGGCACAAAACTCAGCCTCTTTAATTAAAAAAGCTCCTGCCGTGGATCTGGAACGAAAGATCACAAAAATGGGGATGTTGCATTGGCAAAAAATATTTGATCTCGAATCAGCGTCAAAAGGAATATTATTCCGACCGTGTAAACCGATAGTGTCCAGAAACACATGGTTTGAAAAATTGAACTGGAACAGAAGAGAGATATCTACAATATGCAGATTAAGATTGGCGCACACAAAGAACAATGTTCATCTATTTAGGATTGGGATCAAACAAGACCCGTTCTGTTCATGCAGCACTGTACTGGACACAATAGATCACATATTGTGGATTTGTCCATTGTATGAAAGGCAACGAATATTTCTGTTTGAAAAGCTTCAACAGCGGAATGTGTCATTTCCTATAAATGCTAGGTTCATCATTAGTAGTAATAACATTGATTTGTACAGAATACTGATAGACTTTGTAAATTAATCCAATATAAGGTTATAGAGTAGGATGTTTTTAGGTTTGTTTATTGTAACTATTCTGTATTGGTATTGTGATTTTTAATTTTAATTTTCTTCTTAGTTTATATTTATATTTTTGTATTGTAATTTGTAATGGCTGTATGACTAAGGAGTCGAGGCCAGTGAATAAATAAATAAATAAAAAAAAAAAATGTTTACAAGTGAAAATATCTCTTCTCCAGCATTACTGCATCCGATTCAAAATACATAGTAATTGTTAAAAAATGATAATAATAAAAATATTTTAAATATAGATAAACCAATCGTTGGGTTGCTTTCTAAAAAGCTGCAACGCAGAATTTTCATCACAACACTTTTTATGAAACTGTTAAGTTCTGAGTGTTGCCATATATATTTCACAACAGTTTTGAAGCTTAAATATTTTGGACGATAACGTAAGCAATGGGCGTTTAAAATTTTTCCAAAATCTAATTACTTTTCACTGAAGATTGAGTACAGAAAACTCAATAGAATTATATGACGCTATAACTCAAAATGAATGTGAAAGGTGAAAAGTTATATAAATTGCATCTTTGGTCTAGATTTTTGGGTGGAATAAGCTATGTTATGTAAAACTAAATAAATTAACATACAAAGAGGTGAATCTCATTCTTAGATTTGCCATAAATCTTTCTATTACAATTCCGAAGCTTGTCTTGTGCAACAAGTCTGTCTGCATTGAATTAAGGAGAGAGCTAAAATTTTGCAGGCCACCTACAAACACGAAATAAAATGGTCATTTATCGACTAAACAATTTCCAAATGCAAATGAGGATGAATTATCTTTTCTTATTCAAAGGTGCGCCGATATTTATTTATGCATGCATGTTAGATTTACCTGTGAGAACTTATTGTTGATGCACGAGAGAATATCATACGGAAGTATAATATGAAAATTTGCCAAATTTTATATTGTATCATATATGTATAATACTTTTTATGATGTGGTATTACTAGTAGAAGTAAAATTAGTAAAAGAGGCGGGAAAATATAATATCTGTTACTAATTATTACATATCAAAGTCTATTGCATATATCATATTATGCATTTGTATTACATATTCAATATTGATGATATTTTCATAAACAAAATTTAACTACAGAGTAGATGTGTAATTAAGTAAAACTTTATCATATGATTATATGATATATTATTTATATAATAAAATAATTTGATTATGTATGATTAATATGATTTTTAGTACTTCGAATTCGAATAATGGAAAGCTTGTGTAATTGAAAATAAAATAACCAATAAAATTAAAATTAAATAATTTAAAATTTAACTGCCAATGTATTGAATTAACTTTACGTATTTCATTGCACAATATAATTGTGTTCTTGATGTATTATTTGTGAGCGTCTTTCAGAAAAATTAATTCAATTTTATGAATAATCCTCAGCGTATAAAATGTTTCCATACATTCATAAAATAAATTAGAAAATAATGGAAAATATTTATGACATAACAATAATACATATAAGAATTCTAAGAGGGTCAAGGTCTGAAATTTGAAAATAAGTATACATTTAATGTAATAGGCAGAATATCATTATAGCAGAATATATGTTTCTGTTTCTAATCATAACATTCTGAAGTCATTTCTTTCAATTAATATGTATCAATCAATTACCTCTGCACGATTATCTCCCTTGGCATATATCACATAGTACGAACAAACAGTACTTATCATTCCGTGAAGCTCGTTAATCTTTCGACAACAATTTGTCATATAATCAAACATAAACTACAAGCATTAAAAACCACGTGTGCATATATATAATAGTGCAAAGGTAAATACCAAATCGAAGAAAAATCAATGCAGTCCGTGAGAACCGATTGTAAGTTACATTGAATGTAACAGATAATCCTTATGTATAAAATATCTATTACAGCCGAACGCACCACTCATAAATAACTCCGAACAAATGATATTAATCTGCGCGCGCACGGTATCAAACGCCTGTACGTGATCCAATATTGAGCAACGGCCACCGGACCGACTCGAGGGCTTCGAGATACCTTAGATAATCTTTACCATAGTTAAACTTAAACGGCGGACGATCGTAAATATGTGGCGAACAGGGTACTTTGTAATACCAATAGCCTGCCACTTAACACTTATATTAATTTCCAGGATGCAAACGTATGCAACTTGATTTTATATTAATTCAAACATCTACATCTGAATCTGTTTCATTCAGTGCCAGTATGTACGCTCGAGGTAAAACCACACAAACAAGATAGATATTGATTTAATATTATTAAGGTACCATAATTTTTACTCCCCAAAAGAAACACAAATAAATCTTCAGACATAAGAGTAAAACTTCAACGTCTGACCGTTGATAGTGATTAGGTCTTCTATGGAGCCTTCATTTTGATCAAACTTTGGTAGTGTTCTGGTGTTGGCAATACAGTTCTTATAATAATAAGAACTGGAAGAATATATGACATATTTTTTACTTGTCTGAATGAGTCAGAATGAGCGGTGAAGTCATCATCTTCATGAATCAATTTGGAACAATTTTTCGTTAAGTTTCGAGAATGTTTGATTTGGCAAATAATTCTCATAGTTGTGAACAAGATATGTTTGGAAAAATTGAATATCAATATATAATTGCGATTTATGTCAACCAATACTATGTTACGTCCTAGTTTTCATACAAAATGCCACTAAATACTGGCAAAATGCAATGTATTTGCTGTGCTATCAGGCCTGGCAAAACTCCTTTGTACGGAAAGTTAAAAATAAAACCAATAGAACGAACTCATAATTTCATAGGCTATTGTACTGATCTTCATTACTGATTATAATACTTAATAGATTTCAGATAAATTAGTTGTAAAATCTGTGGATGTTTCTAAATAAAGTTATGGTCATTGAGCAGAATTTTGAAGTAGTTAAGGTGGAAAAATTTTAAGTTATCGCCGCCATTTAATTTCAAAATAAATTTTGAAAACCTGCTTTATTATATAATTTTATAAAAAAAATATCTTGTGAGTTGAATATATTTTTTTTTTCTCTCTTTGTTATAACAACTATGGTCGTTCTACATACAGAGTGTCCAAGAAATTAACGTCAAGCCAAAAGTGAGTGATAGAATTGACCATAACTATCCTGGAAAAAATAGACAAAAATATATTTGAAGTTGATTGAAAATTATGAGCTTTTAAGTGCAGCATAGAGCTTTGGTAAAATTGCGACCAATTCATGCGCATTAAGCTTGCGCGCGCAACAATAATTTGAACTGTTTTTGAGCGAAATGCACTAGAGAAATACGTTTTATTTTTAGGTTTTTATTTTTTAACTCGAAATTTTCCCATTACAAAATAATCAATTTTTTTTATTTTACAATTTTGATTAAATG
The DNA here is from genome assembly GCF_003426905.1 of Ctenocephalides felis. NCBI lineage: Eukaryota > Metazoa > Arthropoda > Insecta > Siphonaptera > Pulicidae > Ctenocephalides > Ctenocephalides felis. Next base: position 24,343,574 of record NW_020537758.1, on the reverse strand, counting down.
CGCCAACTTTTAGTGAAATTGCCAACAAACTTTAGTACATTTTTTTAAAGAAGGGCCGCTCGAAGTCGACCGATTTTAAAAATTTTGAATCCATAGTTTAACTAAAAGTCTCAATCCTTGAAAATGCCTCATTATTTTTGACTGCGGTCTTAGAAATGTTAAATTTAAAAATTTAAGAACACTGATAAATATATAGATGGGATGTAGAAAAATACATTCATGATCATAAACATCTACACATATATTATATGTATTATAGATATATACATCTGTACATGCATATGTCGATGACATATATTTTCATAGCTTATAGTTCATCAATTAATTTAGTTTATATCGCCCTTTATTAAAAGTATTGTCTTTTATCCCAAAGCTATATCTATCAGTCGATTTTTTCTGGGTCTGTAGATATCTAATGATAAAGTTATGGTTGTTGCAACGCGCACTTGATGTATAGGCAACTAAATCAAGAAGACGATAGCGTGGAACACGTAATAAAATTATTATAATATCTTTGTAAATGTTTTCCGTGACCAGTTACAATACCTCATTTTGATGGCGATACGAAATACCTAAAGTATTATGCGACTACTACTTGAGGTTATTGTGCAATGTGTAATATATTGACTGAATTACAAAATTTCTGAGTGTTTTTCAATACGGTTTGCATTTGTATTAGAATCGCGTGCTTTCTGCAATACTAAATTAATACGAATATTCTTGACGCGGGGATCGTGCGATACTCTGACTCTTTGGGCTAGGCCGATACAGAGTCTTTCAAACATTTTCGCATCGTAGAATAGATTTTTCCATACCCTAATGATAAAAGTTTAACTTTCGGATTGATTTTAATTTTGAGCTGGCTCACCCGTAGGTAAGTTTGGATAGCTTTTGAAACAGCCATCCCAGGTACGAAACGCGCTTTGAACAGCTTAATGTTAAGCAGTATGACACTGTTAGATAGCAAATATATTTCCAAGTGAAATCATTACTGTTATAGAAATTGAAATAATAAAATTCATACGGCTGCCACCTATAAAAATAAACGTGGTTATGCTATATCATCACAACATCTCATGATGATGTGTGATCAGCACTTTTTATGAAGCACATATAATTATAATAGTAATATAAATATATATTGCAGCAATTTCCCGAGAGGCTATTTTTACTTCATGTCATATTTGAGATGTGTCAAAAATCTAATATTTTTACTGCCTTATATCTACCTGGTCAAGATGGGTATGCTATTCAGAACGAATGGTTTCTAATCCTCGTCCTTACCATGACCAGTGCGGAAAAAAATACCCTGATCCTCGTTATAAATGTTTTTACTCTGACAATGAGTGATTCAAGAAATGTGATGCTAAAAATGGATCATTCAATTTTGTACAATTATCATTAAATATATATATATATATATATTGTAATGTTTCGTCCATAGTTTTATGGTCTCGCGTTACGTTACGCGGCGAAACATGCTCAGAAAGCGTTGCGAATCGCAAATCAATCTTTAGGCAATACGACCAATGGTTCGCAGATCCCACGCCACGTCAATAAACGAACCGAGATGTACTAGTTAAGAGATTTGTGGTCAAATGCCAATAAAATACTACATAAATTAGTGCAAATCTATCTTGACTATCATAAATTCACTTTTGCATTTGCAGATATACTTCAATTAACATTAGATTTTGTTTGCTATTGAAAATCATTGGTAACTTTATATTTTAATATTTTATCATGAAGTTATCATTTTTTATACATTTTATTATACATAGTGTATAGTTTTCTACGTAAAATAAAACAATTTTTTTTCTTAATATTACTTAAAAGTGAGATTTTCTGTTTAAAATCACACATTTGTAATATCGCATATAGGGTAGGTCTGCGGGTAAAATATCATTAACTCAAAAATTTAGCAACACCATTTTTAAAAAAATCGGGCTACATCGCCGCTATCACAAGATAAATGGCCAAGTAGTCAATTTTTTAACATAAGTATTTTCTTGCGTTATCAGTTTTTTTAGCACTGTTGTTTAGTTTACAATACCTGAATATAATTTTTAAGTGAGGAATTTTAATTTTGTTATTACACCTAAAAATTAAATTCAATCGCCTTGGTTAAATAATACAGCAACTATTTTGTAAAACGTCTTTAAAATTAAAAATAAAATTGTGGCTCTTTTTTGCCTCCTGGCTGACCCTCTAAGGTCAGGATTTTGCTAATAAACATATTTTTACGAAGATAAATTAGCTGTGAATTTTACTGAACATGCTGATACGTTATAGATAGATAGTTGTAGTTGGTTTGATTTTCATGGTACAAAATTGGGCTTTTGTGCCTCACTTTGCCCTACACTACATCCCCCATCCATATGCAACATATTCTTTCTACATTTTGTTCTTGAAATTCAATTTCATTTGAAGACAATAAGTTTAAACAAAATCCTATTAATGATATTCAATCGATGATTGTCCGATATTCAAGACATCAGAACAAATAGCGGCAAAACCATTGTGTGTTATTAAATGCTAATATAATATAATAATAGCAACAAAACTCTTCCGATGTTTCGTTCAGCCAAAAACTAGTCCAGAGACCCCAGCCAGCTAGCTCTCGGGACCCTCGGGGCTTTCGATTGAACACGGGCGACCGTGTCTGTGTGGGTGTCGCTATTGTCTATATTTTTTATGACTAACAGAATATTTATCGTTATCTTATTGTACTGCACGGGTACCAGAAATAGAAGACCTCCCATAGAGCGCGCATTTGTTTTTTTTTGTCAGTACCTTCCTAAATTCTTTGCAATCTACATGGAAGGTAAACTGATTTATTTATTGGGTGTTACTTTCGAATGATTTCAATTATGTGCTTATGTAACACAATAAGTTAAATGCAGCATCACCGCCTTTTCTTAACACTTCGAGTAATATTCATCGAATTATTGAATACATGAGGTCTAGAAAGCAGACGAACTTATGGTTATTTGAGTAAGATTATAGTTAAACAAAGACCTCAGTTAGAATTGAAATTACTATAACTTACCCTAAAAAGAGTTTAAGAATGTTTATTATATATTAAATAGAGAAAAAATTATATTCATTTGAAAAAAAAAATTTAAAAGAAGCGTAAATGTTGAAAAGTAGCATGTTCTAAATATCACTAAGCTTCTAAAATTCTTAAAAAGAATTATCTTTGGATTTCCACGGCCATTTTCCAAATTCCATTAGATTTTATGCTTTTCTATGCAACCGATATATTAATTTATCATAAACATAAGTGTTATTCCGAAGCTTGTGGTAGTATATTTTATGATAAAATAATGTTTACATCATAAAATTATTCTTTTATGCACGAATAAACTGCAAATTTTCTAAATGAATATTCAATAAGAATAAACTCCTCCTGGCAGCCAAAGTGTTATTATATAACCAATTTCTTTGAGTACAATGCCGTTTCTATTGTGTTAAATAAAAATTAGCCATTCACATGACTTCTATCTCGTAAAGTATGGGAACAGACAAGAACATATCTATAGATTATAAATTGGTTCACAGATTATAAAATTGAATTTTACGATTGCTATCTGTACATTTATCGTTTCATAAATCTTATTTGATGAAGTTTATGCTTATTATGCATTTATTACAGCTTTAATGATCATTTTCTGATATTTTAATAGGATAATCTGGGATATACATAAAAGATTGCATAGCGTATCGATTGGGTAATCAAAAAAAAATTATGAGAAAATTTTTTTCATTTACTAACTTTGGAACGGTAGTATTATATTATTGTTACTATTGTTATATTATTGTTACTAAGTTATTATTTGATTATATTATTCATAAGCAAATTGTGTGGTTGACAGCCAGATTTTGAGCATTTACCATGATTGCTTTATTATTCTTCTGGGGTAAAATTGTAGAATTTTATAACTTTTACGCCGTTTGCGATTTTTCTCTCTTAGTGTTATCTTATGTGTAATGCCACCCAGAATGCACAATTACAAAATTACTTCTGTACAAACATATAACAAATTTAAATGATTAATTAATCTCGAGATTGTTTTTCTGAATTTGCAATTGCCTGTATCTCGATTCCTCTCGGTCGTCTAAAACGTTCGATGGTCATTAATTTATCACGTAAGACACGAAGTAATAAATGAATTTTGCGAAGAGGCGTCACAATAACATGCAATTTTATGTACGGCAGCACACTTTCGGTAATTATTTTAATTGATTGGTGTAATTATCGATAATACTCGATTCTCTCTTGTACCGGTTATTTTCAATAATTACAGGATAATAATTATAGCAATCAGTTCCGTAAAAACATTCAGTTGACTCATTTTACAGAAATATTGGGCACAGTTTCATTAATGAATACGGTTTCGATAGCTAGCTAGTGTTGTGCATAGCAAGATAATCAGTATATGATAGTTCAGCAGTTAGTTTCAATTTGTTAAAATTCAAGTGTCAAAATTATTTATTTATTTATTTACTAAACCGGCTAGGGGATTAGCCGTATTATTACAATCCGAGCGCATAGCGAATATCGAAATTTTTGCGCGAATACCGAGAATAATACAAAGTAAAATCCGAAGATAAGGTAATTTACGTTTATACAAAGATTAGAATGATTAATAGGTCTGGGGTTGAGCAATTCGCAGTTATCTTTCTCAAAGGCTTGCGGCATCTTATTTTCTTCTTCTCCACGCCATGATTATGTTGAATGTTAAAAATGATAGAAAAGCCATGAATATGCTAACAAACAACGATGTACCTGCATTATAGAGGAGACAGAGGAAATGGGTTAAAATATAATTTATAAATTTAGAATCTTATCATTCGGATAATATGTATACATTTTCTGAATAACGATCTGTCCATATTACGAAAACATTCATTAGTTGTCTTGACTTCATATTTTTTATGCAACTATACCACGGAAGACGATTTGAGATTATATTTGAGATCTCTAACCTCAAGTGAAAATTTGACATCACGCTGCCTCATGTCGGTCTAAAATGTGTATAAGAAAATAATATACAATACTCGTAAATCTTGATTAATTTATGATCTTTTCATTTGAACTTTTTTGTCACAACCTTCCTCACAAGTTAAAGGCAATTTGGTAAAATTTGACTTTCTCAGTTTAACCTCGCGTAATTAAGTGTTATCATGGTGTTATCTTCTTCATGGTCTTCCACTAGTTTTGCATTTGCTATAAATCATCTATGATCAATGAACCTAGTTATCGCATATGGGATTAAAGCCGTCGGTCATTCACAATATAATTTTTAATATCTCACAATGTTTCGCAATTTGTTTTATAGGACACCAACTATTCTTTCTCGATATTTCTCGTCTTGATGTTAAATCTAAATATATTATTTATTGCAAATCGCTTAATCAACTTCAATAACATGCAAAGTGATGATTTTATATTATCACATATTTCTGATAACGAATACAATGTAATAAATCATTACCTCGATCGAAGCGTTTAATTCCACATGTTATGTGAATTTTTCTTTCTTCCACCGCATAAATCACATCATGTAAATATCATACAAAATGCTTGTGTTTCGCAAATAGTTATTAATTCTATAAAGTGACAAATAAATCTTGGTGTGTCTATAGATACATCTCGGCGATATCAAATTTCACGGTTTCTGCTGCAATTGCAAACTAATTGCCTGATTTCTCATAACTCAGCGCGGATAATTTACATAAGCAAATATTTGCTCAATAAGGACGCAGTAGGATCACACATTTTTCTAGAAAGATACTACAGTAATCATCATTTTTATATATATTTTTTTACCAGCAATCAAAACTTAGTAGTATTATTAAAATTTCTGTAATAACATGAATGATAGGGTGAGGGCTAGCTTCCCTGAGAAACACATTGCTATCTATAATTTGAAGTGAAAATCGGAGCTACAGCTTGACAAAAGATTGCTTAAATCGAAATCGAACCCGGGATCTCTGACTCAAAGGTCCTGTCGTTTTAGCCGCTTACAAACGAGCGAGCCGAGTGATCAATAAGCCACATTTTTCAATAATTTTATATAATCTTTATTACGGAATATGTATATACTTTTTACTCTAATACTTTATTATAATTTGAAAGCAAGATGTCAGATACTGTTTTGGTTCTTCAGTACTTATTAATAGGTTATTTACTAGCAGTCTGAATTCCATATATTGCTAAATCGCTAGGTATATGTGTATATTATATATATATATATATATATATACATATATATATAACATTTAGTTCTCTATGTAAATAAAGAAACGTTTATTTAATTAAGCAGTAGATTTATGTGACACTTAACAGGTTGTCTTATGGTCGATTCTTCTTAGACAGAAATAGATTTTGCTAATTACATATTATTCGTGAAAGATCATAAACGTTTGTGCTTTTAATGGGCTGCCAAGATTTTATCTTTATCGTTCATGATTGAAAACTGGTGTTTAGTTAATATATTCTAAAATCCAATTATATCCGTTGTTTGTGAAATATTATACTTATGTATAATATATCAATGTTATGGTCATTCGATGCGGCTGTCTTTTATTTACAATTCCTTTTAGAAGATAAATACGACTCTAATTCATTATGTCCGTCGTGAGTTATTTTGCAATTATAGAAAATCGTAAGAGTATATTGAATATTGAATACGTTCACTTTTCGAGTAGAGAAACAGTACGAAAAATTCTAAAACTAGATTGACATATAAAGGGCTTTTATGAAATGCTTCCGGGCTTTAGCAAAACTTTTCTTAACTTTCTGAATATGTACTTAGATTTTCACACAGATTTACATAAGGTGTAAGACTATGATGTCCAGAATTCAAAAATTTTATATATTAGCTTCCAAAAGAAATTTCAATGGTTACCAATACATATAAACTGCAACAAGTCTGATGACCATGCCACCTTGATTCTAACATGTTATTCGTTTAGTAAGAACTTTATAACTTCCGTTCTTAAACTTTAGCTAACTTCTAACACATAAGTGTGTTAAATTTTGTGCGTTATTCCTCGTTTTTCCTACAAATGCAATATGTTGGACAATGTAAAGTATATAATGCGATCAGGTGTGATATCGAGACTTGTGTAGAGTCTTAGATAATTTACACTATTATTTAACTTTAGTGTATGTATGTTAGTGTGTTGAATTTTGTGCATTATTCCTCGTTTTTCCTACAAATGCAATATGTTGGACAATGTAAAGTATATAATGATATCGAGGTGTGATATCGAGACTTGTGTAGAGTCTTAGATAATTTACACAATTATTTAACTTTAGTGTATGTATAATATCAGTGTGTTTAATTTTGTGCATTATTCTTTGTTTTTCCTACAAATGCAATATGTTGGACAATGTAAAGTATATAATGCGATCAGGTGTGATATCGAGACTTGTGTAGAGTCTTAGATAATTTACACTATTATTTAACTTTAGTGTATGTATGTTAGTGTGTTGAATTTTGTGCATTATTCCTCGTTTTTCCTACAAATGCAATATGTTGGACAATGTAAAGTATATAATGATATCGAGGTGTGATATCGAGACTTGTGTAGAGTCTTAGATAATTTACACAATTATTTAACTTTAGTGTATGTATAATATCAGTGTGTTTAATTTTGTGCATTATTCTTTGTTTTTCCTACAAATGCAATATGTTGGACAATGTAAAGTATATAATGCGATCAGGTGTGATATCGAGACTTGTGTAGAGTCTTAGATAATTTACACTATTATTTAACTTTAGTGTATGTATGTTAGTGTGTTGAATTTTGTGCATTATTCCTCGTTTTTCCTACAAATGCAATATGTTGGACAATGTAAAGTATATAATGATATCGAGGTGTGATATCGAGACTTGTGTAGAGTCTTAGATAATTTACACAATTATTTAACTTTAGTGTATGTATAATATCAGTGTGTTTAATTTTGTGCATTATTCTTTGTTTTTCCTACAAATGCAATATGTTGGACAATGTAAAGTATATAATGCGATCAGGGGTGATATCGAGACTTGTGTAGAGTCTTAGATAATTTACACAATTATTTAACTTTAGTGTATGTATAATATCAGTGTGTTTAATTTTGTGCATTATTCTTTGTTTTTCCTACAAATGCAATATGTTGGACAATGTAAACTGTATGATGCGATCAGGTGTGATATCGAGACTTGTGTAGAGTCTTAGATAATTTACACAATTATTTAACTTTAGTGTATGTATAATATCAGTGTGTTTAATTTTGTGCATTATTCTTTGTTTTTCAAACAAATGTTAAATGTTGAGTATGGTAAAGGATATAATGCGATGAGGTGTAATGTTGAGTTGACACCGAAGGACATTTGCCCTTATTGTAAATGGAATTTGGTGAGGTTTGTCTTATTATTATATTGCGATTACAGTGACAATTATAGCTTTGTTAATTTTAATGAAGGATGAAATCAGAAACGTTATGAATATGACACCTCAGTGTTTGAAACAAATATGTTTTGGAATTCTATACAATAAACAAATACGTCTTAGGCTAATTTATACAACAAGTGTTGACAGACTTGGATTCCTGTGATTATGTTGGAATTGACAAATTTCAGGTTTAACTACACTATTCTCCAAAGCTCTCCACTTATATAAAATAATAGATATATAAAAAATTAGATTGAAGTTAAATACTATGTGCTCACAAGAGTCACTGAGAATTTGCACAATAATTAAACTTTAGTGTATATATAATATTAATGTACTCAGTTTTGTCTTTGTTTTTCTTACAAATTTAAAATGTTGTATATGGTAAAGGATATAATGCGATGTAGAGTCACTGAAAATTTGCACAATTATTCAACTTTAGTGAATATATACTATTAGTTTACTCAATTTTGTGCATTTTTCTTCGTTTTTCGTACAAATTTAAAATGTTGTATATGATAAAGGATATAATGTGATAAGGTGTAATGTAGAGACTTTTGTAGATTCATTGAGAATTCACAAAATTATTGAACTTTTATGTATATAATATTAGTTTGTTTAATTTTGAGCATTATTTCTCGTTTTTCGTACAAATTCCTTACTTAATGCTTCTCTAGCTAGTTCAGGCCTCTACTGGTGGTGCTTTCACTTCCTGGTCTGTAGCCTCTGATCAGAACACGAGACCTCGAGACCAATGGGGAATGGTTTTTCTTCTCCCCCGCGTCCAATCGTCGACTATTTTCTACGGCACCGCCTTCTGCGTTTGGCCGACTCGCGCTGCCTCTTACTGCGCCGAAGCGCGGCCGCCGTTCCCCCGGCGCTCGCGACTCTCGGGTTAGCCTACTGCGAGGGACATGGGAATAACTACTGCTATTCCGCGACAAATGCGCTTACGGTATTCCACACATTGCGCGCACTAGGGAAATGTGTAATTTATCATAGACAATGGAAATATTCCGTAATTTTCCTAATGTTTCATTTAGATGGTCTATTTGTTAATTTATCATCAGAAAACTATATTTCGTGTAGAACTGTAACGAGGATTAACTCACAGTTTAGTCGTAGAAAACCGCAGCCATACGGTGGCTTTCCACACATTGCGCAGCCATTTTAAACTGATAACTGATTTTAAAATTTTCGAATATTGGATTATTAACTTCTCGTAGGTTAAGTTATTGTAATGGGCCGAAAATCGGAATTGAAAATTTTAACATTTCTCGACGTTTTGAAGGTTTCTAAACATTTTGGCATACTCCAGAAAAAATAGATGTGTGTGTGTGTATGTATGTATGGATACAATTTTTCGCCCACGTTTTCAGGCGTGCGGATCAACCGATTTGAATGGTTCAAAAAACATTCGATTCCTATTGATAAGGAGATGTGCTGATTAGTTTTTGACAAAGACCTGCCAGCAGTTACTGAGATAAAGAGCAAAGAGTGCAGAAAATAGAAAGCGAGTTTTTGAGAGAACGCAGAATCCGATTTGAATGATCTAAAAAACATTCAATTAGTAATGATTGGGAGAAGTGGTTATTAGTTTTTCGCAAAGGCCCAGCCATTTCGAAGACACGGAGCTAAATGTAGAAAAAATAGCAGTTTTTGAGAGAACTAAGCGTCCGATTTAATTGATTCACAGAACTTTCTGCTTGTCTTAACAAAATAATTGATTTTGGAAAAAAAAATTCTTGTTTCAACTTTTTTTTTTAATTTTGTATATCGAAAATAATTCAGATTTTATTTTTAATTCTGACTATAGTTCTACTATACTTTAAACAAATAATTTCAACTTTGCAATTCAGTTTATGTAATTCTTATAAATATTAGACAATGTTACAATATTTATAATAATCTGTTTGAAAACATTCAGTATTCCTCGAACATTTCGTTACGGTACGGGAAGCTCCAGCAATTTGCCTTAAGGCACGATGCCACCCACCCCACTAGTTTTAATTTTCATTAAGTTGTGCAATCATTTAAAAATAGAAATTATTGAAAAAAGTAAGTAAATATAATAAATAGCAAATTAAAACAGAAATAAATAAATGAAAGTAAATCTAAATAGAATAAACAACTATGTAGACGTATGTTGAAATGTACTTTATTGCCTCCAAAATTATTTCAAACTATGTACAAATTATATTTTATGTCGCACAAAAAAACTGAAATTGCTAGTATACATGAACTTTATAGGCTTGATATTTTCCTATAACAACTATAGTTGCATTTCCACTCATTTTGATTATGTATTTCCGATTATCTCTCTGTGATTACAGACAATTGCATAAGAATTCGTATGTAATTCTTATTTAATCATAAATTGCACGAACGGGCGGCACGTGTCACGATCATTACCTTAACATAAGTTCATCGCACCAAAACAATTGTAGATAGTTTTAACAATCACGATAATCATACAGAAAATGAAAATTTTAATTTTTAAGCTTTTGCTTATCCACGCTTGACGAAAAAGACAAAAGATATTCATAATTAAATTGAGAAACCATTTAACAGTGGTAGTTAATCTATGTTTCTCGAATATATGACTTATTTTTTCTATAATTTATGAATTTGCAATTGCAATTATAATTATATATGTATAGAAACTTTTTGTATAAATTTTTCCCATATGAGTATTTTAATGATTTTTGTGGAAGTATTTGAGGTGTTCGTTCTAACATCTCTGTCGAATCCTTCTAATGTATATATTCTTTCTAATTTTTAAATGAAAAGCTATCACATATTCCTTTACGTTAACAAACCCATATAAATCAAATGAGGATGTAACCTTTTGGAATGACAAACAATTCGCACAATATCACTATTCATTGCATTATACTGAATGTATCATCTATTTTCTAAAAAAAATGCTAAACTTTTAATATTCAACTCAATTCGCTATTTTTAGAATGCAAAAAGCTCATGACGAAACACAAGCATAGACTATTTTTTTCATAAACTGCACTTTAGAAATTTAATAGCGGCTTATATTTATTACGATCATTAAATTATCCATTCTCGAATCGATGAGAAGATAATAAAAACTAAAACTTACAACCGTTTTGGTATAATTTATATCTTAAATTACTATGTCAAGGATGCGCGCGTTCAGTTATAATTTAAAATAGTACCTGTTGGCAGGTAACCGATTTTACGATCATATGATTTATGATAATATTAAATTATGCTGCATAGAGACCGAAGTCATAATGTTTTACAATCGCAACTTTCACAATCAAATATTTTTTTAAAAGCCACTCAATTCTTTGTAACTTGAATATTTGTTTTATAAATTGAGATTATGTTTAGGGAGGCTATATAATAAGTAAGTTATCGCAAACTAACTTTAGTTACATTTAGTAATTTTTGTAATTTAAGATTATTTTTTCAATTAGGACCTCCTAAAAGAAAATACTAAAGTGTGTTAGCAAATTCCATCAGGGAGGGCTTTTCGTAATCGACCAATTTTGAAAATTTTAAATTCATAGTTTCACAAAAAGTCATAAATTTGGGCCAATTGGGTCATTATTTATGACCTTTATTATAATAAAGTTATTCACAATTAGGATTCCAAAGTTTAAATACACTAAAAAGTCTTAAATTTGGGCCAATTGGGTCATTATTTAAGACCTTCATTATAGTAAAGTTATTCACAATTATGATTCCATAGTTTAAATAGACAAAAGCAATAAAAATTAACCACAATAGACGGAAAATGGTCAAACTTTGACCAAAGCTCTAAGCTAGCACTTAAAGCACTTAAAAGCTCAGAATTTTTTAACTATTTGAGATTTAAAAAAAATCATAAAGTTTAATTTTAAAAGCAATAAAAATTAACCACAATAGACGGAAAATGGTCAAACTTTGACCAAAGCTCTAGGTTAGCACATAAAGCACTTAAAAGCTCAGAATTTTCTAGCTATCTGAGATTTAAAAAAAATCATAAAGTTTTATTTTTAAAAGCAATAAAAATTAACCACAATAGACAGAAAATGATCAAACTTTGACCAAAGCTCTAGCTTAGCACATAAAGCACTTAAAAGCTCAGAATTTTCTAGCTATCTGAGATTTTAAAAAAATCATAAAGTTTCATTTTTAAAAGCAATAAAAATTAACCACAATAGACGGAAAATAGTCAAACTTTGACCAAAGCTCTAGGTTAGCACATAAAGCACTTAAGAGCTCAGAATTTTCTAACTATCTGAGATTTAAAAAAAATCATAAAGTTTTATTTTTAAAAGCAATAAAAATTAACCACAATAGACGGAAAATAATCAAACTTTGACCAAAGCTCTAGGTTAGCACATAACGCACTTAAAAGCTCAGAATTTTCTAACAATCTGAAATTTAAAAAATTTCATAAAGTTTCATTTTTTTCATGAAAATTATTTTTATACCACCCTATATTTTCTAATATAAACTAGTATTTAATTCTCTTTGTATAACGATTAAAATAATTTTTTTTTCAACCCAAAAAATATTGTATGTGAGTGTAACAGGAAAGGAAGCATTGTATATATTGCCAGTTATCTCTGTTTAATCAATTCTATAAAAATCATAGTACATATACCTGAAGTGTATGGATTTAGTTCAATTTGTTTCAATCAGAATGATCTGTTAACAACCTGTTCACAGCAAACGCGTCTTCATTACTAGACCTTATAACTTTAATATCAATTATTAATGTATACAATTGCAAATAATCGATATCTCCTTTATTCTCGTCCATCAATACATTTAATGAATTCATTTCGTAAGATTATTCAGTACACAATCACACCGCAAAACAGAGGAAACATTTAATATCTGCATAGGTATTAAATCGAAATCATCAATTTTCAGCGACGTCGGCAATTGAATGCGCGCGGGAGATTACCGCTCGGATAAATGCGCCTCATTTGTTATCATTACGTCGTAAGTTGCAAAATGCTAAGCACTCTTTCAGAGACAGGGAACCGATCCTTGTTTCTTCTCTGTTGATGAGAAAAACGATGGTTTCGATACCTTTGGAGGTGGTGGCATTTGGGAAAATTGATCCCAACATCACTCTTGTTATCGAAACGTTACGCGGGTTACGTAATTTTAACAGGAGTTAATGCGTGGGAGATAGAATCAGAGTTGAAGGATCAGAATTCAGAAAAATACTATTTGTTCACTCTTACAATTCATAGTGACCTAAACATCAAATATGTACAGAAAGTTATCAAGGAGAGATGTACCATATAAGAAATATCATCAAAAGAGCGCATACCATCCAAACACTCTAATAAAAGACCTGCTAAACAACTTCCTACGAGAAGATTAAAAAGAAAGTGGCCGCAAAATTTAATAAATTAACAATCAATATATTTATGTAAGGAAATTCCCTACTGGGGAAATTTCTAAGAGCCCTGTACCCATCAGCAAATAACCTCACTAATCAAGGTTCAATTTAGATTGGTTATAAGAAATAAATAAATAAAAAAAATTGTTCACTCTTACATTTGGTATAAAAGAAATCTAAAAGTTATCTGAATGGCATAAGTTTGTTATTTATATAATTATGTATTCATCAACGTATTGATTTATATTTATAAATAGTCGTAATTTAGTTTCATAGTCCTTGTATAGTCTGTTTAAATTGAGTCATCAGATTTTAAATTAAAATAATCTAATCTACTTGTCTAGTATTGTTGCAATATTCTACTCACCAGTGATTATTATTTACCTCATGGTGTAGAAGAAATTTTTCTAAAAGCTTTCTGTTTTGCTTAAGGTCCTTACAATCTTTTTATTTATATAATTTGCAATATATCCTTGTATAATCTCGATTTGCGGGTGATGCTGATTATATTTTACATTAATTAGTTGAACTGATTTTATTTATGATATCGTAGGATTCTAGTACATGCAAGTATCATATAATAATTTCAAGCTGCCTACTAAATAATAATAAATAAAAAAATAAATGAATAACAAGAATCATATCTGTTGTGTCATATTGTGTGTTATTTAATAAAGTTAATTAAAACAGGAAAAGAATTTCCAAGTATTTGATTATACAACTTTTTGGCCATTAGCGCACATTGCGAATATGGTCCTACGGGTCATTTTGATATCAAGCAATATTATATTAAATTTTCTCTTGGGGTTATAGATCTCAAATATATTCTCTTGCAAAATTCCTCTTTTGTGGGCATTACATACAAGTCAACACTATCAGATATAAATATCTAATATATAAAACATAGTAATATAAAAAAGATTGGTTAACCACTAGGTTGTTCTCTTGAAGAAAATAGGAGATGAATGTAAGTTAACAAAAACAGCTCAAAGTAGACGTAATTCTGATCGCTGTTTCTTTATTTCTTAAAACAATCATGCTTGTTCGTCTCGAGTTCTATGAAATTTTGCATGGTATTATAGTTGATAATCAGAACGAACTTCTTAAAATACTAAAGGACTATGAGAAGTGGATTAGTAAGAGAATTGTATGACCTGGGGGGATTTGAATATGCACAAATGAGCATAGAGTTATGGATCCAACTTAACTATATTATCATTCTAACATAAAAAACCTTGTTAAGCACGAATCCTATTTTTCTAAACTTTATCTGATTTTTATAAATATATCACATTAGTCCTCGTAGGCCATTAAGTTTTTTTTGTTTAAAATTATGTTCAGAACTGCGGTTTATCGTGCAAAATTTTTTGAAATCCATATTTTTCTCTGGCTCCATACAATTTGGCCCGATTTATATATACACACCAACATATATGTATATATATATATATATATATATTTATATATATATATAAACACACTATCCTTCTTTCAACTAAAATTTCCCCTGTTTTTATCTTTTCATCTCTCGAAAATTCCTGATTTTACATTATTTGGCGATACACAGACTAACTTGAAAAATAATTAACCCATAAATTATCAATATATAATATCTATAATTAATCAAATCAATATATAATATATATAATTAAAACGATATATATAATTAGGTCAATAAGAATTAGTAATTCTGAATTTCTAAGCAAAAACTAATATTGAATAGGCTTCTTATTATTATTTCTTATTATCCCTTGCATGCAAATAACTAAGTATAATATGATTTTTCTTTATTTATCTGCATATATCAACCGTAGATGTATGCCATGTACATTTCCCGGAGGACTCCGGGGCGCCGCACCGTCGCACCGTCGCACCGTCCCTCGTCGCGTTTCGCGGCAGCGCCTTCGGTAACATCTGCATTACCGCCGCTCTATGACACGAGCGCGTATATCAGCAAGACACGGTAATTGATTGTATTATAATTCAAAATGACAGTGTCATTGCTTTGTACGCATGCAGCTTAGCCGGTTTTAACAAATGGCACCAGACCGCACTGTCGTCTTCGGTTGCGAGCCACCATCAATAATATTTGTTAAATTAATACATCTCTATTGTATGCACCGGTCCGAGTTGTAAATCATCTCGTTTGTTATTTCCATCATTATTAGATGATGCCAATCAATACACGCGATTGAATAAATCTTAGAAGCCGATGCAAAACGGCAAATGTTGTTAAATCGCTGCCTTTCATAGGTAGATAAAAGATTCTGCAAATGAAATCGTAAGGGTTAAACCATACAGTACGGATTCTCATACAATATCAGCGTAATGGGTCATTAAATGCTTGAACGATCTATAAATGTAACACTATAAAAAACAATTTATATTAACCATCGGGACTGGACCTGGTTCAGAATTCCCGGGTTCGAACCCGCCGCCATCAGCCTGTTGTCAAGCTGTTGGGGTTTTCACTTGGAAATATAAATTACAATATATGTTTTGATGTAAAATTAGTTCTGATACGGCATTGCTGCTATTTGCCCTATAACAGAAATTGTAATAATAATTTATCCACATAGATGGGATTACTGTTTAGGTTGTCATCTATAGACTTTTTATATATATATATATATATATATATATATATATATATAATTTTATTTGAACAGCGATCAGAACTTATGGGTTCTATGAGCTGTTGTGATCAATATCTTACAAACTATGTTTGTTGTATTACAGATGGCAACCCAAACAGTTGTCACATACATCTCTGTATGATAATTTTTTTTATTACAATCTCCGTGATATGGTGCAGCAATGCCGGTTGAGGGCTGCCTTTCATAGGTAGATAAAAGATTCTGCAAATGAAATCGTAAGGGTTAAACCATACAGTACGGATTCTCATACAATATCAGCGTAATGGGTCATTAAATGCTTGAACGATCTATAAATGTAACACTATAAAAAACAATTTATATTAACCATCGGGACTGGACCTGGTTCAGAATTCCCGGGTTCGAACCCGCCGCCATCAGCCTGTTGTCAAGCTGTTGGGGTTTTCACTTGGAAATATAAATTACAATATATGTTTTGATGTAAAATTAGTTCTGATACGGCATTGCTGCTATTTGCCCTATAACAGAAATTGTAATAATAATTTATCCACATAGATGGGATTACTGTTTAGGTTGTCATCTATAGACTTTTTATATATATATATATATATATATATATATATATATATATAATTTTATTTGAACAGCGATCAGAACTTATGGGTTCTATGAGCTGTTGTGATCAATATCTTACAAACTATGTTTGTTGTATTACAGATGGCAACCCAAACAGTTGTCACATACATCTCTGTATGATAATTTTTTTTATTACAATCTCCGTGATATGGTGCAGCAATGCCGGTTGAGGGCTGTTTTCACTTGGAAACATATTGCTATCTATATTTTCAAGTGAAAATCGTTGTCACTGCTGCCTGACAACAGGCTGCTCGAAGTGGGTATCGAACCCGGGACCTCTGAAACAAGTCCCGTCGCTCTTAACCGCTTACCGACGGGCGAGCCCTATCTATAGACTTGACCAGAATTAAGTCAAATCAGCATAACAGCTTATGGGATCTTGATATGTGATATTCAAAAATAGAAACATTAACTATCAACCAATCAATTGCTTTCTAATAAAAATACATATATTAAATAAATAGAACAATCTTTCTGAGGCCTTCTAACTAGACATGTAGTAGAGTTACAGTTCCAATTGCCGTTTAATAAAAAAGGTAAATTAAATTTTAAATATTGTATATAACGAACACATATATGAAGCATTTTGAATATTTAACAGAAATAAAATAATACTTTCAAACAGTGTTATTGATGTTAAATAATTTTTAATAAGGAGCTACTTCAATTATCGGTGAATTGATGCATGCTAAATTATAAACATGATTAAATCTAATCTGAACATTTGTTTATTTGTAATATCTTACCTTAGAAAATGACGGTGCTTCAGAAATCAAAAGCCTGTAGTTAATGTTTATTTCAATAACTTCCCAAAGAAGCTGGAAACGATTAAACAGATTTGTTACCATAATTATTAATTCATCAATAATAAGTATGTTTAAATACGTATAATATTTCTATAAATGTAAATTTCCTTTAATATCGTTAAGGTTTCGCAAAAATCTTCTAACTGCAGGCATCGTTCTAACAAGATGCATCAATTAACGACCAAAGCGAATCATTTGCGAATGATTCTCACGGTTTATTTGCATAAATTTTTCGTTTCTTGCACAGAACGACAAGGTCGTCAATCGTGTATCAAAATGTATTTCCTTTCGCGTGTATTAGGAACGTTCACTGTGCGTTTAATTGAAATATATAACTCAATAAACACTTCAGCAAAAGGCTTCCAGCTATGCGCAGGTTGATGATAATCTAGGTGTCTTCTCTTGAAAGAAAAGCGCCCTCAAGGATAAATAAACTAGTAGAGGACTATAGTTTGTTCTCGAGATTCGTTTTGTTCAGATGATAGCCTTAGTTTGTATAAATCACCACTCTTGTATATCGTTTTGTTCATATTCGATTGTACAGATAATCTCTGTAAGAGTCCAGACTCGAAAAGAGGTCACACGGAAGTAGAAGAGTCCATGAAAAGCTCTGGTTTAGTTCTGTGCTTTAAAGCGTTTTGTGTGCAAACACTTCGAAATAAAAAATTTTATTTGTATCAAGTTTATATGTTTCATAATGTTCTAATATTCTGATATTCAAAACACCTGATGTTTCAGAAACTAGGTATTTACAACCTCCAGGTATTCACAATATTCATAATATCAAGTACATGGTATGTATTAGAAAACAAACAAAAATAAATATATCTTATGCATTAAGAATATTTTCATATTATTAACTGGATTTATTTTGACTATGAAAATGAATGATAAATTACCAGAAAACAAAGCCGTTATTAACTTCATTTAAAATATTCTGTAACCGATCATGCATCGAGTATTCAAAAAAAAATTATTTTAAATCTGTAAGATGGTCATTTTTATCAAACTTAAACAATATTAACTAAAAAAAATATATCTATAATATGAACCTCTCCTTGTTATTTGCATTTACATTTGTTGCTGAATAATGACCGCAAAAATTTATTATTTTTTCGCCTCATTAATTCCTGTTAAAACTATCATGAGTCCATTATATGGTGCCATATGATGTTGGCCTCGATTTCATGATTTCATAATATCATAAACCTGTCTCGTTCGTTGCATATCATCATCATATAAAACTAATTAGTAATTAGTGATATATTGTGGGACTTCTACTCCTGCTGCTTCTGCTGCAAAATTCTAACATGAGGATTTAATATGCGGATTAATTTTATCTTGATTCATTTCAATCTGGTTCCATTAGCGTGATGATAGTTGTGAAGTGTCCGAGAAACGAGATAAATTGAGGTTGTTGCAACAATATATTAATAACAAATAAAGTTGCAACATTTGTAGAATAAGAATTTAGAAATCTGGTTTGATTTAGCAAAGCGTTTTATTAAATTTTTTTAATTTTTTTTATTAAATTAGATAATGTCTATTTGATATTCTTGTCTTAAGTAAGCTTTATGGCTCAATTCAATTTGACCGGTTTCTGATGCATTTAGAAAAAAATAATTTAAAAACTTAATACGATTTAGTTAAACCCTAAATATTATTATACATTGTGCATTTTATGATTGACAAATTTGAAAAAATGCACAAACTTCAAAAAGAAATTTGAACAAATTTGCAGTAATAGAAAAAAATATATATATTTGAAAATATTTTAACAACTTGTCTTAGCTTAGTAGTATTCAGCCTTCATTTAAAATGCTTTTTGTATTTATTCTATCAAAACTTGATGCTTAATCCAAGATATTTTTACTCTGAAATAGAGAACCTAAACATGCAGAAACATCCTTGAAATACTTCAATAGAATTTTTTAGACAAAAAGACCATCTAGGCTCTAAAATCTAAGTTTATTATGAAATTAATAGTTTTATCTTTGATCTCAGGAATTCAGTTATATTTCTGCAACCTCATTAGCAGATTATTTAACATTTTATCATATAACTTAGATAATAATAAATAATTTAAATACTTGTTTTCTGAAGTTTTGTGATTACATGCAAATAGAAGGAGATGGCACGTCCAGATATAATATTTAATATGCTTCAAGATTAAAGTATCTTGTATAGGTAATGAGTAGGAGAGGCAGTTTATTTATTAAACTATCTGGAATGAAATGATTATTAAAATTAATTTTAATTGAACAAACTGAAAATGTTATTACAGCTACAGCGTGGAAATCAAAAGTGCATATCAACTATAGTGCTGAAATCAAGTGTCCTATCCACAAAGTTCAAATTCATTAATAACTAAAAAAATTATTTAAGTAAATTACGATAAGGAACTAGATGGTGCTTTATCCGTTCATAAATTTTATTTAGAAAATTTTTGGTATATTTTGTTATTTAATAATACGTAAATATCTGAAATATATTGTAGTAGGACAATGATAATCTATGATAGACTCTATCAGAATAAGTATTATTATATAGATTTTTATATCGAAATTATTTATTCTAGTTTCTTTCAATTTACGTATTGTTACAAATATTATTATTGTAAATATTCATTATTATACATTTGTAAATAATGAATTTCTGAAAAATGCATTAATTAAATATTTTATTGTTCAATATGTAATTATTGTAATTTCGCTTCGGTGTCCATCAATATCATTAATATCCAATCATCGAAGCATTGAATATTGAATTGAATGCAGCATTGAACTAGATTCGAATTATAATCGAAAGAACTTCACTAAAGCAATATAATGTGTTTTTATAGATCGCATTTTATTTTAATTGCCCAGAACAATTATGTTTTTAATTATATAGCGCTTCAAAGATAATTTGCACGTTGCAAAATGTGTGCCTATTGCAACAATTTAATTATATTACAACCATAAATATTCAATCAAGACTTTTTCACGTCAATCGAAAGGATGCGTTCAATCGCTCCGGAGATTATAATCTGATAATTAATTTTCTTTATGATACAGTATCAAGGTTATAGCAAATTCATATTCATTATAATCGTTTGTTTTTATTGTTCGGATTTCTTATTTGAGAACTTTCGAATAATCAATCGTGCACCATCATGTTAACATTGAAGAAAAATGCATAATATTTGAATGGTAAATTCTTGCATATCAAGGATTTCCTGTTTTATTAAAAACAAATATTTATCAAAAATATATTTAATTTATAGCAACCATAAGTCTATAGAAATTTGTAGTAAATTTAATTTACTGTTAATATTAGTATTGAAATTATTAAATGAATTTCCTAAAAATGATATTATATAATACTGTGAGCCCGTCGCGACGTGCACATTCTAGTCCCGAATTCGAATCCAACCTCGGTTAGCTCGATACCAGGCTGCATGAAGTTTCACTTGAGGTTATAGACACTATATCTGAACTGATAATTATAACGTGATAAAAATGTGAAAAAATTCCATCAAAATCGGATCAACCATTTTTGCCAAAAAAAGTTTTTTTGGTATTTTTTTCATTTAATGTATGCATTGAAAACGGCTATTTCAGTAATTTTATTTATATGTATAGGTAATCAGATTGATATATATATATAAAATATATAACAAAGCAAATTTATGAAACAATTTTTGGCTCGAAATCTTGAGTCAATATATACAGCGCATATACTCGTGAATGAGACTTTTGTCTAATTTTGCAACGTTGTTAAACGGACATTAAAATTTTATTGATCATAAAACAAAGAAACAAAAAACGTCCATCGTGTTATGAAGTGCACTCGTGGTATTTTTATTACCATTCTCAGGTGGTAAAAACTATAAAATATCTCTTGTTAAGACAATTTTAAGCACCATTACTTACTGTTGAACATGAGAGCATAGGAGTATCTTGTATCAATATGCGTACTCGTTTCGAGAGTTGTTGTAACGATTACTACTTGAATTGCCACATGGTTTATTGGCATTATTGCCCTCTTGATACTGAATTGATTACCATAAAAGATTTCAAATCACTCTTAACGAATCCGTAAACATTATTTACTTATTTTGAAGAAAGCTTTCTATGACCAAATAATGTTTGTGGGATAAATTTAATAGATAGAGATGTTATGACTGATTTATAATTTTTAAACTTTTTCATTTCACTATATTTTTTTATTATAGGTACTTTTTATTATAATTTATCGTACTAGATAGGACATTCAGGGCAGTAGTTGTTGACGTTATTATTTAGCGTTTTGAATGGATGGCAACCCAGTAGTTGCCCAATCCAGTTGTGATTAATTAATATATACTTGAAGTATTTGTCATTCTTATTATATATGCAGATGTACTCACGAAAAGCCATTTTCACTTAAGGCAGTATTTGATATATATAACCGCAAGTGAATGGGGATCGAACCAGCGAATCTGAGACTAATTTGTGCTAACCCACGGTCGAACTGATTACACTATCGCTGAACCTTTAATATGAAATTGCTTTTCAGATCTATCTTTAATTTGATTTTAATAATATCAAAATAATGAACATGTTGCCAAGCTTGGCCGAGGTGGATATTGAACCCGGGACAAGTTTAGAGCTATCCCACATCTTTATGAGCGTACAATCTGTAGACAAATATGAGGTAAATTGATTTATATCAGTATACTTATCAATTTGTATAATATTCTCCTCTCTTGATGAGCAACATCAATATTGTTTATCATATTTAGTGGACCGAAGTAAAAGAATGAAATCGCAAAATATCCAAACACGCGGCAGCTGGTTTCTTATCCATATTATATGCATTTGCGGTCTGAATATTAGAGAGCGCGCGGCGTACTTGTTGTTCCTTTGCGGTTGAGGTATCGTAGCGCATTCATTTATTTTACATCATTGAACATATTACACTGGTGTATTCGTACTACATATAATTCGTCAGTTGTATTAAACCTGGGACACATGGAAACGAACGAACGAAAGAATACCTAAAGTATTATAGCTAAAGCACTTAAGGGGGTATTCTACTGTAGAGGCATGAATTTCGCTGGGTTTTTGAAGCGCTGTATAAAGGAAACAAATAATATTTTTACTATCGATTTTTTTATCATTCGTTTATTGATATTTTATTATTACATAAAAAATATAAAAGACAAATCACAAAGTTATGAGCAGTCAAAGTGGGGGCTCAAAAAAAAGAGGGTGTCCTGGCGTGCACGATTCCAACCCTCTTGGTGATCCGAAACATAAAAAATAGATGGATTCTTAATTATTATAGATGCCGCTATCGTATGACCCTTGGATAAATTAATAAAAAAAAATTTGTTCGAATGGCAGCAGTTTGAAAAAAAAATTTTTTTTCGTGTTTTTTTAACAATTCCGAATTTTTTAAAAATACTAAATAAAAAGTTATAGTTTTGGGCAAGGTCCATGCGATAAAGCGATGTATAGAGAAGATCCTCTCCAAATTTGAAGTAAATCTGTTCATTAGAACTCGAGATATCCTTACCGCCAGCTCGAAAAAAGTAGTTCCAAGAAAAACGCGTTCAAAGTTTTGAGACAAGTCGGACCCGAACCGAGGCCACGTCACTAAAACGGCTATAACTCAGGAAATAATAGTAATTTTAAAAAATCCTTTTAACGACATATCTTTGAATTACTAAACTTTGAAAATATGAAAAAAAAATTTTTCGATTTTTTCAAAATTCTACAGTAGAATACCCCCTTAAATGCTAAGACATAATGTTAGAAACGCGCATTTAAAAGTGAAGCAATCGTCTTAATACCTGTGCTAGGTTCTGTAATATGATTATATGTACTAGATTCTGCGGTATGATTATTTACTATGAACTATCTTCTGGATACACTAGAAAAATATACCATTTAGAGAAACTAATCTTATATTGGAATTTAGATATTCATCGGAAGGCAAAGCAACGGAGCTATTACGTAGAGAATTGTGGATTTGGATTAATTACTAGAGAATCATCATTTGAGAACACCAAAATCAAATGCTCATCTATATCACGCTACTTTGTTATTAATTAAACTCAAAATTCTTATATTTTTGCACAACAAAACAAAAATAATATATAATACACAAATAAAAGGCAAACCATTGAGATTTTCTTTTAAAAGCCACAACAAACTAAATACTCATTGTTTCCTATAGACAGATTGCAATTTATAAGCAAATAAAAAAAATCTTTGTATTTGCTATACTTACACTAAATTTGCCATTATGCATATACCAAGTAACCATTATACATATTGTTCTTGATTAGTTCTCAATTATGCTAAGTAAATATTTTATAATAAATTTATAATAATTATTATATTATACTTGTACTATTATTTTGTTAATCATATCTAATCTTGTATATCCCTACTCAATTTATATGCCTTATCGCGAATAGTATCAAATGATGCACTTAAGTGCATTCTTATATTTTAAATCAATGACATCTATAAGAGACTTATTCTTAGATCGGCTTAGTTTCCATCTGTTCGCCCAACAAATACATAGCATTTTTTATTTTTTGATTTATTATTCATAGCAAGCTATACAAAGTACATTCAGCTACATTTGTTACAGTTATATATTAATTAACGGCGTGAGAAGGATCGCTATCCTGCGATAGCGCCTTCATAGATGTTAAGTTAAATTTTGTAGTAAATCATTGCAGATTCTTTTTTTGAGACGCTTTGGTGGTAAAGGCTTGAGCAGATCTAACGCTAATACGTTTGGATGACGACTTAGACGAGCTTTGTATCTGGTGCAGTAAAGACTAATTTCTTCTTCTATAGTTCGAATTCTGAGATCTTGATGTATCAACCATACATAGCACTTTGACAGTTTTTTGTACCATTTTATATAAAACACGCAACGTAACATAGCCTAGCCATTGGTCTTTTTTAACGACACAATTGGCCTATAAGATTGTCTTCTTCTTGATTTGTTTGTGGATATGATGACAGCCTAGGAACTATTCCTCAGTTTTAATGCTTCGTATCTTTTGACTTTTTTGAAAATGTAACTAGTTGGTTCATGAATTTCATTAAACTGGCGAGAAGTTATGTTCCATACGAGCCCAGCCTAATAATTCGACATCGTCAGGTAGGCGCTCCGGGCGCAGTCATCGCGCCACCTGTACAATGGCGCAATTGTGTGGGTGATTGACGCTGATTGACTGGGATTTGATTGACCCCTTCGCTAATCTATTATTCATTGACTCCGCATAACGTTACGTTACTGGTGCCCCCCGAACTACTAATATAACGTCGGGCATTGTCAGTTTGATTTTTCAACGTGCTCCCAAATCGCTTTCGTGGCGATGAGTGCGTGCGTCCATACATTCGTTCGTTCGTATTTCTTTGTAATCATTATTTGTATGATTGCTGTAATTGATTGTTATATGTTATATAAATTGCTTTAGCTCGCGTAGAATATAAATTATATATTCTATTTAAAATGTGCTTTGATGCGGCATCTTTTTGGTGATGGTTGAATTAAATTTGTCTATGTAATTATTATTATATTGTAACTTATAATACTAAATATATATGATACATGTACGAGTATTGATATAGTGTTTATAATAATTATATTTATTTTAGAAAAAAATATTTTCAGTAAATTTACCGAAGATTATGTTTATTCTCTAGACACAACTTAAAAAATAGCATCATATAATTTTCTACAATAATTTTCATTTTAATGTTTTTGCTATAAATATTAGATATTTATTTTTTGTTTTCGCCAGAAAATACGATTTGCTAATTTTATATTTTCTCGCCGTACATACAATCGTCTTTGACACTAAAATTGAAAAAAGTATGTGTGTTTGCTTATGTGAACCAAAATTTGAATTTTTATCAATCTCTCTTAAAACCAAATGCACCAATTTCAACAATTTAAAACCCATTCGATGAAACTCAATAAGGAGGTTGACTAGTTTTGCGCTAGGACCGACTGAGTTTCTTCAGAATTAGCTGAAGAATGCACTATTGTTTGTCTTCAAAACACCTGAAACGATTTTGAAGATTCAAAAATTGTTAGAAAAATATGAATTGGGATTCGTGCTGATTACTTTTTACTAAAGATCGGGATTTCATCTATCTCGATGAAGCCTTTTATATTGGAAAAGTTCGAGGCCAACCTCACCAAACATCCTAAAATATTAAAGCCAAGAATTAGAATAAATCTGATAATTTGTTGTTGCTAGTTTTATACATTTTGTCTTGGTTTTATGTAAATTTTTAATATTTGGCTTGCCTCACTTTATAAAATATTTGTTGATTATTTTATAAAAAAAATTGGTATATTGTTTTTTTGTAATTTCATTTACTGAAGAAGTGTTAAATTGAAATTCTTAGCACATTGAAGCTTACTAAATTTTTTAGAAACATAATTTAGCTTGAAAAATAATTATTATGTTATTTGATCTAATGTCATGTAATTATATATCTGTTTGATTTTTGGAAAAGTATATAAGTCTATTTTTCAAGTCTATATGTGCACAATCTTCTTCCGTTATTAAATTAACAAGACATTCACGTTTCTAACATTTACTATGGTTGATCTGTCAAATTTATGCAAAAAATATTTTTAAAGTATTGCTAAATATGCAGAACCTGTTTATTATTACTCAAATACTGATATCTTGCCTTCATTAGCGTTATCTGATGGAGCTTTATTAATATAGAGAATTATCACTCCGATTAGTATCCGAGTATCAAGATTTAATAATTTCTAAGCTCATTCGCTGTCTGTCAAATACAAATAAAATATTCAATCTTCTCTGAGTCAATCAGTTACCGGTGAACGCGATTCCTTTGGTGTATTTTTGTAATTTGTTTCTGAAGTTTTGGTCGAAAATTAGATACATACTCAAAATATGTGGTTGTTAGGATGATAAGTAGTAGAAGTCGTTGATTTAGCTATATTGTGAAAATGCCTTCTATACTCTATATTCCGCAAATATTTGTAAAGAATAATCGATCACTTTGCTGAAAATTGTCTATCAATAATCGATCGCCGATTTTAAGCAAAATTTTATGATTTTCATAATTATTAATGAATGAATTAAAGAATTACAACATAAATTAAGCGTGGTTATGTCAGAAATAACGAAATGGTTTTGTGAAAATAATCTAGTCCTCAATAATGATAAGACCCAAATCATATCTTTTTGTACAAAAAATCGTTTATCCAATAATATTACTTCTTTAACCATCAATAATTCAGCATATAATTTTTCGTAAGTATCAAAGTTTCTTGGTATCCATGTTAATAATAATCTAAAGTGGTCTGATCATATCTCTATCTCACTATCACCAACTTTATCTAGAACATGTTTCATGTTGCGCACCCTAAAACCCAAACTTGGTTTAAATTGCTTACTTTCAGTTTATTATAGCAACTTTTATTCTCACGTTTCATACGGCATCCAATTCTGGGGTTTTTCATCCGAACTAATTAAAATATTTAAGCTTCAGAAAAGAGCTATTCGAATAATTTTTTTCTTGCCCAGTAAAGCTTCCTGCAGACCCATATTTAAAAAACACAATATTCTAACTGTCCCATGCATTTTTCTGCTGGTAACATTATCTTTAATCAGAAACAATTCGAAACTTTTTGATATTGCTTCGTTCTCCTCAAACTACAACACTAGACACAAACTTTTTAAGGCGCATATTAACGCACATATAAATTAGTCAGCTCTTTCAATACGATCGACAATCTAGGTATTCAGCTTATGAATAAACTTCCACTCAACATCCGAAACTTAGACAGCAAAAAATTTCATGCTTTCCTAGTTAAACTTTTTAAAGAATTAGCTTTTTATGACATAAATGAATTTTCTCAATTTGATTTCAATAACTATTTTCTTGCATAATCTTTATCCTTTATCTATGTAGTCTGACCATTTGATCGCCTGTACAACCATTTTTTTTTTAATTTTTTTTATTGCTATTTTATTAATTTAGCATTTTTACGGTTTTAAATGAGTATAACTTTCAACCTTGTGCAAGAATTTTGAGCTTGACTGGTGGTCAAATAGACTTTAATATGATGAACTCGATGATGAACATTGTATTTAATGTTCGAATGCTTTTTTTCAGCTCTTTTTTTTTCAGAAGCGAAATTCGTGCAGCTACTATGATTATTATAAAATTACTATCCTTTTAATATTAACTATGAATAAGCTTGACAAGAGCCTGAAATAATATCTATTATTATTGATTACGGCTTGCTTATGAATAAATAAATAGAATAAAATAAATAAATAAATAAATAAATATTATTGAGAAATTGTTAAGGTGTTTAGATTATTTGGAAGTTTTCCAGTGACTATCTGAAACATCGAAATAACTAGCCATTTTCAGTCGGCATAACGTAGTTAATACAGCATCCACTTATCTGTGCCGCGCGTTGCTCTTTTGCATTACATAAGCCAGTTAAGTGTCTGCGAGCAGTGCGTGATCAGGTATTTTGTAAAAGTTTATCTTTATCATAGGAAAGGATTTCGAAATTTATGACTACATCAAAAGTATCTATGACCACTCCTCTCGTCCAATGAAATAGAAGCGCGGCTCGGCTTGGCGTGTCGTGGAATTAACGCGGCCTGATAGCGACTTTCACGTCCATCTTTATCATTAAATAATCGCGCGAACATGCATATCGATGCTGAGGAATAATAATCCGACGCTCTTCCATCAATTAACTATGAAAGGATAAGCGGATAAGAGGATAAGCGGGTCCGCCGCCAACGCCCGCTGCACCGACCCGGCTGCGCCGCGCCGCATGCCGCCGCTGATGGCTTTTCTGATTCAGATCGCTCGATAGCGATGATCAAGCGGCACGGTTCAATAATTGAAGTTAATTTAGCAAAGTTGCATAGTAAAAATTCTCTAATACCTACTGACTAACTTTTTTATTCCACGTTCTCGTATGCGAAAACCTATAATTCAAACATACTGTTCGGACGTATTTTTGTTTTATCATATTGGCCATGAAGGTGACAACCTTCAAGGCGTTAAGCTTTACACGGAATGGTTGCTACCCCTGGTAGAGGGGGTAGTGGAGTGTTTTAATTGAACTGGTTGTTCACTTCTGAAAGGAAAGTCCGCAAAACTACATGTATAATAAATAACCAATAAATAAATCTTCAATTATAACTTAGTGACAAATCAGTGATTGTAATAAGAACTGCAACAAATACATAATATACAAACAAATCAGTGTTTGATACAGTACACAGCTATAAGGGCTAAATTATAACCCAACAACATGAGTATCGAAGGAGAGTTTTAATACATTTTATAACTACGTAACATAAGTACACATACTGTATCTCAGTCAAAAAATGACATAGCCATGAGAGACATTTTGCACATGTGTATTTCCAATTCGAGAATTGGAATTCCTGCATATGGACGTGTCCGTATTTCCATATTTAAAGAAATTTTAAAGGTTCCTATCTAATTAACAAATATTAAATTAGTACCCTAGATAGCTATCTGTAGGAAGTACCTGGATAAATTATGGGTAAATAAATTATTATAAAAACAAGTAAGCCAATTCATACCAATTTAAAAAAATCACAAAATTAAACTCATTGTTTCAAAAAAGAATTTTGAATAAAATTTCATGTGTCACATGGTATTGGATTTACAAACAAAGCGACCGATTATAATGAACTTCTGATCGATATCAAGATGACCAGTGATGGCAATAATTTAAAAAAATTAAATAAGTAAGTTGCATATATTTCAAGGATATGTTTCAACGACGAACAAACAAATCTAAAGTTTATATATTAAAATTTAATCAAATTGGAAGCGGTAATTGCCAAAACCTCTGTATGTAAAATTGAATAACAAAATGATTTCATGTGAAATCATGCATGCTAAAACTACAAAAATCAAATTATACCTTAGCATAGTTAAATAACTAGATTTTATGCAAGTAATGAAAAAATGAAAAAATGTCCTGCAAATTTCAATGATTGTATTACAATTCTAGATATGTTAGAAATCAACTTGTATTGAATTATTCAATACATCCCATAAAGTATTCAGTCCCAATCATCACATCCAGTAATATAATACATTTATAAAGCTTGCAAATTAAATTACTCGCGCATATATCTTTGACAGAATAAATCAAAGTGCTATTCAGCTAACCCACATTTGTTCAAAATAAATCTACAAGATTGTAAACTTTATAGTACTGACATGGATTTCTA
This sequence comes from Ctenocephalides felis, assembly GCF_003426905.1. Lineage (NCBI taxonomy): Eukaryota > Metazoa > Arthropoda > Insecta > Siphonaptera > Pulicidae > Ctenocephalides > Ctenocephalides felis. Next base: position 24,313,406 of record NW_020537758.1, on the reverse strand, counting down.
TCAATATGTGTAGTAACTCGTGCCTTGTATTCCATAATTACAGATTAATTTGTGTACTATTTCATAATAGATACTTAAGAAATTTATAAATAGCAAAGGCTAGTAACTATCGAAAGTAATTTTCTCATTGTTTATAGTGTAATTGCAACTTGCATTATATTGGTAAACTGAGAATGCATTCATAGTACAGGGACATACTATAAACTCTATACAAAAATTATATATATATATATATATATATATATATATATATATATATATATCTAATATGATTATGAGCAATAATGTTATGAAAACCAAACAAATTATATCACAACAAATAACAGATATCAAACAAACAATTATCTGACTAAGTTCAGTAATACTCAGCTAATTCACCATTGTAGAAATGTGCTATTTGCGTTTTTTTTTATTTTTGCATCCGGCTGTTTTTACCCCATAGGCGTAGCAAAATGAAACGGCAAGGAGGCATCAGGTCCAATGTTTTATTTTTAATTTTGAAGGATTTTACGAAATAATGGATCTACATTATTCAACGGATGTAATATTTAACTTTTGTATAACTGATCTGGTATTCAGTCAGAAATAATCATCAGCAGAGTTGGAATAGCTGTTTTTTTTTTCATTTCATTTACTTTTTTATTTACTATTATTTATTGTTTACACCCTTGCCAGATTCAGTTGGTTCTTTTTACTCAAAAGCCCTGGTCAAATCTTGACCAAATTATTTAAAATTTAATTATACCATAATTTTAATCTAATGCCTAAAAAACTAAAATTTAAATAAATAAAAATAAATATATAGCCTATTGCTTGAATGTGTAATAATTTAATCAAAATTTTTTTATTTTCATTTATGAAATACTAATCATAATCATTGATTACTTTTAATTTCATTTATTTCCAAGTGCACCACTGTTGTTCCGTTGTACCTGCGTTATCATACGCGATCGCAAAACTTGGGTCAAAATATATTATATCGTTTACTCCGCAAGCCGATTACCAATAATTCCATGCAATCAAGTATTTTAGAAAATAAAAACAGATTCCTGTAACAGTTTGCGAGCTTTTTTACCGGAAAATGTTCATAGTATGCCGCCGAAGTCGAATAACGCGGGGTTAGATAGCTTGACCTACTCGCGGAGCCATGATCGATGGACGGACGGTCCGTGTGCGCGGCAAGGCGGCGTGAGATATGGAACCGATCGTTTGGAGAAATCTGCTATATTTAAACCTATAACGATAAATAAATAATAATCCCCTTACAATACTGAGATTATACCGGTCATCATCTTGTAGGAAATAATTTATGAGTTGAATAATGCAGATACGATTACAGATCAACACTTTCACAGGCAAATCTGAATTTATGTTTGTTATGGTGAGAAAAACTCATTTTCTAATTTTATGTTTTTTCGACGTTTCAAATCATTCTAAATCGTTTGACATCAAATTTGGATAAAGTGTGTAAGACAAAAATTGACCTTACTTCCCAAAAATGGCAGCATCGATTTCAAATACTTGAAAGCCGTTTGATGAAACTCGTAAGGACACGGAATGAGTAGTTTTGCGAAACAATTAGCCAAGCCGTTTCTTCATAATTATAAGTGAAAATTTGTCTTTCACATTTCTGCCAAAAATCTTCAGGATTTTGAAAATTAAACAACCTCTAGAAAGATATCAATTAGAAATGGTGCCGATTAGTTTTGAGTAAAATTCAACGATTTTTTAAGCTGTTGAACGTTTTCAACAGAATTTAATAAAACTCTGTATGATGACGATTCATGGACAAACAGACACAATTCAGACATGTCTTAACGAACATTCTAAAGTGCTACAGGCCTAAAATAATTATAAAAAATTATCAGTCATGTCAAAATTTCAAAACTCTTTTTTTTTTTATTTTTATTTTCAATAGCAATCAGAATACATGACTATTCTATGAGCTATTTGGCTTATGTCATTCACTCACACACATACACACACACTTTCAAACACACATATAAATTTATCGGATCGATATTACAATCATATTTAGAGAATCACTTCAACAAGTGATTCAACTATTCTGTTCATATAAGGTTGTGGTAGTTCTAAGGTTCCTCCATATTATCTTCGGGCAGTTTCTTCTTCAGTCTTCTTGAAGTTGATGTCTCAAGAAGCTGAGTGACTATATGGTTTGAATGATGTCGTAGTTTTTGAAAGTGTTTTATACTGTTGATTTGTATTATTCTGTTTATAAAATCAATATGAAGATCGTCGTGTAAAGTTTTATTACTTACAAACCACGGAGCATCAGTAATCTGCCTCAATATTTTCGATTGGGCACGTTGTATTAGCGCTATGTTGGATTTGCTTGCACAGCCCCACAATTCAATGCCATAAGTCCATATGGGTTTTATTACTGCCTTGTAAATTAGAAGTTTATTGTCAATGGATAAAATTGACTTGCGTCAATTCAAAACTCTATCGGCACAATTTTAAAAGTCACTAATTTACAATACTTTTTGATTAAATTGGTTATTTACATATCAAAATGTTTTAGTCACTTAAACTTACAATTAGTTAATTCATTTCTTTACCGATGCTCGTTAAGAATTTCGGTTAATTTGCCCACGAAATGAATTATTTATTAGTATTCCGTGTATGTTGTGTCACTCGTCAATCTCGTGTATGTAAACAGTCGTTTATCAGAGGGATGACACATATTTCCCATGATCCAAGGACGGTGAAAGTATCGACTCCCATAAGGCCAATTATTTCAACATGCCAATATTTATGCGTACATGCATACCCACCAAGCCCCAAAGTATTCGTTGCATTCTTCGGTGCCGCTTCTACTGCGATGTTATCTTCGGCGTCATCGTTTGCATACCTACCAAAGACAAAACTCGAAAATTTTGATTGATGTTGCTGTTTTTTGTTACTTATTATTTTGTCGATCATATGATAAATCATTTCGTACGGTATAATAAATTTTCCTCTTGTTTTTAGTAGGTTTTAATGACATAATTATAAGATACACGTGTTTCGACTTTTATTTTGTATGTTGTCGATGAAAGTTATATATGGATATAGCCTATGACACAAACCGTCATATCTTCAGAAAATAAATGCTGTGTATTTTGTAAACTTGTTTTTGGCTTTCTTTAAAATGATTGATTAAACCCATTATGAGTACGAAAAATACTTGCATCGTATATAATTAATATTCGTTAACTTACTAATATTATGCACAGGATATATAAAGGATAAACTGAGATTTGTTGTATAAGAGATTAATTTAATGATATTTTATTAGAATGACGCATAAAATTACAAATTAGAAAGATGTATAATTTTGGAAAGTTATTCAAGCAAATTTTAATTGCTAGATGTAGCTTCCTATTTTTAAATAAGGTAAGTAATGAAAGATGAAAGACATCGATAAAGCAGCTGATGTTTTCGTAACAAATGGACAAAAGTTTTATTATGTAACTTAATAAACATGAAAATTTATTTTGGTTACAATTTCATGATTTTTTTTTTAAACTATATAATCAGATACTTTCAAGTATCAGATTGGATAATTATATTCAAATTAAAATTTAGAAATCGCTCATAGAAGTTCCAGAAATCGACACCCCCTTCGGGCAGTCTGATATCAATAGTGACATTGGTTTTCACTTGATATTATATTTCTAAGTAAAAATAACCCTTACTCGGCTTTGCGGAAATATCCTAATGAGAAAGACGCCCATGTGGTTGTCTTCTAGTAGCGTTCAAAATGAAAATAAACTACTGGGGTGTATGGCATCGTGCCTTAAGGCAAATTGCTGGAACTTCTCGTACCGTAACGAAACGTTCGAGGAATACTGAAAGTTTTAAAATATTGTAACATTGTCTAATATTTATAAGAATTATATAAACTTAATTGCAAAGTTGAAATTATTTGTTCAAAGTATATTAGAACTTTAGTCAGAATTAAAAATAAAATCTGAATTATTTTCGATAAACAAAAAAATTTTTTTTGAAAAAAAAATTGAAAAAAAAACTTGAGACAATTTTTTTTTTCCAAAATCAATTATTTTGTTAAGACAAGCAGTTCTCTCAAAAACTGCCGTTTTTGGCACATTTAGCTCCGTATCTTCGAAATGGCTGGGCCTGCCTTTGCCAAAATCTGATAAACACTTCTGCCAATCATTACTAATTGAATGTTTTTTAAAACATTCAAATCGGATTCTCTGTTCTCTCAAAAACTCGATTTCTATTTTCTGCACTCTTTGCTCTTTATCTCTGTAACTGCTGGACCTGCCTTTGCCAAAAACTAACCAGCTTTTCCCTATCAATAGGAATCGAATGTTTTTTGAACCATTCAAATCGGTTAGTCCGTGCGCCCGAAAACGTGACTGGAAATTTGTATCCATACATACATACACACTCATCCATTTTTTCTGAGATATGCCAAAATGTTCAGAAACCTTCAAAACGTAGAGAAATGTAAAAATTTTCAATTTCGATTTTTGGACGATTACAATAACTTACCCTACGGGAAGTTAATATGTCTCAGAAGGTACAGACAATCAATGGATTGCCTGCTAATATCGTAGTTTTTAGTATTGAGCAGTGCTCAATACAGCTAATAGAACATGAAATAGTTCCGATTACTGTAAAAATACAAATATAAAAAAGTTAAAGTTTGAAAAAAATAAGAGTGCTGTTTGATTTTTTAATTACATTTGTACTGTTTTAAGGCTTTTTGTCTTTATTTTAGTAGAATGTATTTGCCTTTTACCATTATTATACCGCATTTTGTATAATTAAATATCAATTTTGGTAATAGACATCTTTTTCTATTATTTATTTCCAATTATAATACATTTTTTGCAAAAAGGGAAAATATTTCGAGTGTCTTTGTCCACCGGCCGTACCATTAACACCGAGCCGTGCGCGAGCCGAGAAGGAGCCTTGGGCGAATAAACGGCGGCGTAGCGGTGCAGCGGCGCTTCGTGTCGGGTTGCGATACTCCGGCGGCCTGAGTGTGACGAATCATTTGATTGAGCGATTCTGCGATCCATCGCGCCCCTAAGGGGACGGAGAATAACTACAGCTTCGAATTTGTTAGATCAGGAGCTCTCAACAAAACAGATAACTTTATCTTATCACATAAATATTCTCGGAACGAAATGAAACGACACGCTAATGTTTAATTATTGTGAAACTAGTTTAAATAGGCGTAGATTGAATTTTTCTGCAGGTAGATTCTGAACATTCACAATTAGATAATTGAAACATATTATTGTAAGCTATAAATTTTTGTATTATTTAATTTATTTAACACGCAAAACACGATAACAAAATATTTTAATCGTGGGGACCGTATCAATAATTGCCAATTCCAGGTAACACATATCATGTGCCCACCAGTGGCAAGCGGGCCCACAGTTGCGTTGTCACCTTCCGGTGGACATGCAGTGTTTTTTATTGATTTTGAACAGCGATCAGAACTTATAAGGTCTATAACTTGTTGGTCTAATTTGACTTAATACTACGTTTTCTACGTTTTTTGCATATAGCAACCCCAACAGTTGTCTGATCTCTGTGTAATAAATTTTATTATTACAATTTCTGCATTAGGGCAAATATTTATATTGATACGAGTGAGCCCGTACAGTCTTAAATGTCGAAAATTCTATATTTTTTCTTTTTTCTCGAGCTTTTTACAGTTTGATCATATCCACTCATATCGCTAGATTATCTTCCGTGTTCGCTCGCATAATTTACTTATTTTATTTAAATATACAATATACATAAATCATGAAACGCAAATCATGTACTACTTATAATCTCTATTATAATGAGTTGGATCGGTAATATCACAAATCAGTTGAGTTTAAAATTCAAATCATTTAAAATTTAATATATCTTTCTGATGATTTGCGCACTTTAAAATTTTGAGTAAAGTTGCTTATGCTCGCAATTATTTTTATATTACATTATCAATATAATTCAGATATTTTTTTATTTTGATTTTGTTTTGTGTAATGAAAATATAATAGAGTAATAATAACATTTTATGAAGTAGCCGAACAACGAAAAGTTTATTCTTGATATTTCATCTTTTAACCAATAAGAATAATAAATTTTACGAGTGATTGCATAATTAAATGGTAATAATTAAATTCAGCAAAACATAATTCAGCATCTTTAAGAAATGTTATCTCGTAATTTATTGTTTATAAAAGCTTGTTTACTAGTAATTTATTATACCGAGACTTTCATTTTATTGCGCTGTGAGCGTGTAGGAAAATATCTTAACTGCAACAATGTAGTGCAAAGAATCTCCTTAGGCTTCGGGGCGGTCGGAAAAAGTATCGTCGTATTTATGGCCAAGCACATAATACACCGAATTTAGTATAGTATTTCAATTAATAAATTATCCATGTCTAATAAAGCAAAGTCGAAGAATGTTGTAAGAAATATGCGTCTCTGTGATCTATCTGGGCTCGATTGAACTGCACATGATTTAAACTACACACCGCTGGGTGGGAAAACTGCGCGTATTTTGCGCAATGAAACAAATTGTATAGGCGTAATCGTACCTCGAGTGCTATTGAGTAACGAGACTTCGGGGAGCAATATAAATTTTAATAGCGAATCCCAATTTCAATATGGCGAATGGCATCGAAGATATATACTTACAGCTGTATATTTCGCAGCACTTGCATTTTGCCGCGTTCTACCGTTATTATCTGCTTAATGAATAGTTTGTATCATACTTTATTTGTGATTTTGTCTTGTACTTTAGAATGGCTCGTGTTTTCAGCAAATAAAATTTAAACAAAAAAATTAAAAGTGTCTTCATACTGAAAATATTGTGTGAATTCATTCATTCTAAATAAGATCATAAATTTCGATTAATTCTTTTGAGAGCCTGCCATGGCATAACGGGTTAGAGATGTGGAATAGCACAAGTATTATATCATTATACAATCCTGATTAAATTCGCCAACTTTTGATGAAACTTGCCAACACTCTCCGGTATTTTTTTTCAAAGAGGGGCCTCTCAAAGTCGACCAATTTTAAAAAATTTAAATTCAGTTCAGCAAAATGTTGTAGTTTTTGAAAACTTTGATTAATTGTATTAATAATTGTTTTTGAAGTAATAAATGTTACTCAGGGTTACGGTTCCAAGGTTTAAATAAACAAAATTAATGAAACTTAACTGCAAGCCAAAGCCAAAAAGTGTTTGCACATAAAAGCTAAATTTTATGTGCTAACTGAAGCCAAGCTCTAGTTTGCACATAAAATCCCACATAACATCCCATTTCGGCTTGACGTCAAGGTCTGAATTACTATGTACGTTCAGTTGCACATCTATGGCATATAAGTTTTTGTAAACTAACAGACATAGCATGAAATATACTCGAGTGGTTTATCGAGTTACATTATATTGTAAGACAATAAGATGAAAATTAAATACTGATATATTAATTAAACTGAATAGCAATTTTTAATTATTTTTATTTAATTATTTAATGAATCTGAACTAATTTCAGTTTAATAAAATATATCGTTTGTTGTAATATTTACACTACTGCTTCTTAATATATTATGGACAATGTACTGTCATGTATATATTATGAGGGGTTATTTTGCAAACATATGTAAAGTCATGATTGAAAAATATAATTGAAGAAAGCGTTCTGAAGTTCATGTTCTCCCGAGCCTAAATATGTCGGGTTTGTTAGCAAATTTATTATTGATTTTAGGTAGCTTAAACATTCAAACTCCACACAGACTTCTTCACGAGGGATCTTTTGGTAATGCATCAACTGTTTTATGAAATTTCTATATATAACATCAATGTATTCATTAATATGTTTTTGTTTATTCCAGATTCTGGTCCTTTAACATCCAAATCAAGAATCGAAGAATCTTTATACTGACCAGACATTTCTACATATTTTATGAAGTTTGTCTATGCATATAACAGTTTAAATCTCAAGTGTGAGGCCTGTTTAGGGCCTGTGACTTTTACACCAGGAATCCTTTCATATTTTATGAAGTATATGTTAATCCATATGTTTATAACATGTTTATTTTTTCAGGTCCTTTCAACTACCACTGCTCTACACACTGACTCCTTCACCAGGAATCTGTCTAGAAACATTTTACCAGGTATGTGTTTATCGATATCAGTATAAAAGCAAACATTCCTAAAATGATTTTTTTTCCAGGTCCTTTCAACTGCTGCCGCTCTGCACACTGACTCCTTCACCAGGAATCTGTCTAGAAACATTTTACCAGGTATGTGTTTATCGATATCAGTATAAAAGCAAACATTCCTAAAATGATTTTTTTCCAGTTCCTTTCAACTGCTGCCGCTCTGCACACTGACTCCAACACCAGGAATCTTTCTAGGAACATTTTATCAGGTATGTGTTTATTTATACCAGTATAAATGCAAACATTTTTAAAATGATTATTTTTTTTCAGGTTCTTTCAACTACTGCTGCTCTGCACACTGACTCCTTCACCAGGAATCTGTCTAGAAACATTTTACCAGGTATGTGTTTATCGATATCAGTATAAATGCAAACATTCCTAAAATGATTTTTTTGCCAGATTCTTTCAACTACTGCTGCTCTGCACACTGACTCTTTTACAAGAAATCTTTCCAGAAGCATTTTACCTGGTATGTGTTTATCCATACCAGTATGAATGCAAACATTCCTATAATGATTCTATTTTTCCAGGCCCTTTCAACTACTGCTGCTCTGCACACTGATTCCTTCACCAGGAATCTTTCCAGAAACATTTTACCTTTCAACTACTGCTATTCTGCACACTGACTCCTTCACCAGGAATCTTTTCAGAAACATTTAGCAGGTATGTGTTCATCCATATCAGTATACATGTTTGTATTATATTGGATTACATGTTTGTAATATAAATGGACATATAAATGGAGATATAAATGCAAACATTTCTAAAATGTTTCTTTCTTTTTTGCAGATTTTCTCAATTCAACTATCAATGCCCTGATACTCAAAACATCATGAGTTTGAAATACTCATTCATGTAAATGATTCGCAAGTGTTTTTTTTAATGACTGCCTATAATTATGCATGATTAACTTAACCCTTAATAACTCGATAACATGACTAACCTCACTAACTGAATCAGTTATTATAAAAACCACTTGTTGAGTTTTACTATGAAGGTCTTACTGAGGTTGCTTGGAAGTCATCACTGAATGATTAATCAGGTAATTTATTATTATAGTATATTTTATGAGACTTGTTACTAATTCATTATTTTTGTTTATAGGATAAACATCTTCAAGCCAAGTAGTCTTCAACTCTCAAGTTACTCAAGACTTGCTCTCCAGCGAAAATAATCGCTCGATCTACTAATTATGCAGTCCCAAGTAACTATCTGCGTGTTGTCGTCAGAGACTACTTCGTCTACTGTGATATATTGAATAATTAAGTGCGCAGATGTTAATGAAATAATGAATAAATATATTGTATTTAATTTAATTTGTTGTTTTAATTTAATTGTGAGCCACTTTACGGCCAAATTACATTATGATGTAACGTAAATTACAATTTTTTTTAACATATCTAAATTTTAAAAATTTCTTGTGTTATTAATGATACTTCTTGAGTGCACATTTTAGTGTAGACAATTATGTCTACCAAAACAGTTTGTTTACTATTTGGGTGTCTGCAACCGTCTTGCGGCATCTTGGTTAGGCTTCCTTATACCTTTGCTTTGACTCGGTAGAACTCTTGGTAGAAAAGCGTTGACTTTGTTTTTTTGCAAACCATCATGGTGTTCGAGTGTCTTAAACATTTTATGTGTTGGAGCGATATCTATCGAATAAATTAGATAAAATATTAAAGTTTTTATCACTTTGTTATATAAACTTATATAAAAATATATATATATAAATAATATATATATATATATATATATATATATATATATTATATATATATATAATATATACTTAATTTAATATCATACTATATATGTAACACAAATGTAAATGTAGTTTTGTGGTTTTTATTATTTTAATTGTAATAATAAATTAATATTATTGTATTAAATACTGTGATATATTGATTGAGAGTTTTGAATTTAACTAACTAAACTTTATTTTGAGTGTTTCATTTCACACCATTTTCAGTTATATATATTAGAAACACGCCGTACAGGTATTATAAACATAAATACATTTGCAGAAGTTATTATAAACATTAATATACTCATTAATTCGTTCTTTGACAAGGATTTCATATATTATATTTTTCGTAATTTTTTATGTATATGCACATTCACATATACATAATTGTGATCAATAAAGTTAATGTAATTATAACTTTTCACATTTTTGACATGTCAAAAGTGTTAACATTTTTCACTCACTTTAATCTCGTGAAAAAGTCCATGGATTTTCACTCATTACAAACATGTCAAAAATATTAATATATTTCACAAAAATATTAATATATATATATTTTTGCCATTAGCATTTTACTATTGAACTCTTACTCGCTTAAAGCTCCTATCTCGAATTTTGCTTGTACGTCGCAGCATTGACCTCCTCCTATCGCGGCTCGTATATCGGGTTACTCGTAAGTCAGGGACTTGAAAAAATAATCTCAAATTACCAAGATCTTTTTTGTTCATAGATTGGTAGTGTTGATAAACTTTGTAAAAGAGTACAATTAGCTGTTGATAAATTGTCTGGAAAAGTTCCCGATGAGCACAACGAGGAACTCAAAATGAAACAGCTACAAAAAAGCCAAAGAGACAGAAGAAACAGCAGGATGCTCCAAGTCAATCAGTTTATACAATTCAAAAACCAGTAATAGCAAAAAAATCTTATACAAAATCTAAAGAAAGTACCATTGCCAAAAAACTGCATGCTAAAGAAGTTACACCACAAAAAGAAAAGGACAAAGTTCAATTGTTGAAGAATAAAATGAAAGCAGTAGAAGTATTTAAAAAATCGCAAAAAAAATTTAGTAATGTTAAGAATCAGAAACGACGAAAACAAGAATCTCTTGCTGATGCAAATTTATCAGAAAGCAGTGATGATTAAATCTTGATTATACATGATTATGTATTAATTGTAAAACGATCTCATGTGATGTTATTATATTAAATATATATTTTTTAATTTGTAATAAATTAAATTTTATATTTTGTTGTTGATTTATATATTTTGATACTTACTTTATCTGATATCAAAAAGATAGTATGATATTAAGTTTATCGGAAAATTTTAAAATATAAGTGAGTTAAAAAATATTTGCAATAGAAAAAAAATGTGCTGCAGTGAAGGATAAACTAGTGAAGATTGTACTTACAAATAAATTAATTGAGACCTATAAAAACTAATATAAATTTCAATTATAAAATCTTATAGTATACATGAGCTTTTCGATAATGGTTTCAAGAAAGATTAAATTTTGGATTGTTTCTTTGGATGTTTCTGCACTCATGTATTAGATGGCTGGAGTATTAAAGTACTTTGATTTCTAAATTTTGATAATTCAAAGATTATTTCATTCGTTAATAATATAATTCACAATCAATCTATATACTGTTATAAACGGTAGTTAGTCAACAATTAATTTATAAACAATTCTTATTAGTAGAGTTATTTATATTAAGCGAAAATAAAAGTAAATAGAATCGTAATAGTTTTATAAATTAAATAAAATTATATCTGTTCATGAATTAATTATTGATTATTAAAATAAATACATTTGGTGTAAAATATATTACATTTTCTTTCACAAACTTCTGTTTTTCAGAACACTTCTTTGCTTTTCTTTTGAAGTGATTTCTAACGTACATTTTTAAATATACAGCTGTATATCTAGACAAGTCTATATATATTAAGAGCCGATTTTCCTGAGTAAATAAAGTCTTTAGCGATCGTTGCCAAATTTATTGGTCAGGACAATTTCTAAAGAATAAAATGTAATATTATACATATATGAACAAAAGACATATGCAGGGTGCCTGTGTAAGTATCATTTAATATACATCATTACCTGTAGCAGCATATACAGTGCTTCCCTTCTCGTTAACTTCAATGCCCGCCTTTTGCATTATGCCAGATATTGATAATGTATCCTGTGGCGATAGTCCTCTTGCAATACCAGGCAGAGAGGACGTAGTTGGACTGAATACAGACTGCAGGCCCATCTAAATAACAAAATTTCAATTTCAAATCGAATCATTCTAACTGATGAGACTCAGGATCAGTAGATTTACCTCTTTTTAGGTATCAACAAGTTTTGCTTTAAAATCAAACTTGTACTTTGGTAAGGTAACATTGAGTTCAACTTCATCCATTAGCCACAATTGCTGCCTCAGAAGTTGGGCATTCAAATTCTGTTGTAAATGTTGTAATCCGTTTCTCATTGTGTTTGGCAATATGAATATCGCAATTTTGAGTCATGATAGAAAAAGACTCCTTGCTGTCTCATAAAAGGTATAGTGATTGGCCTAATAATAAAAATGGGGATAAATTGATTACTCAATTTGTTTATAGAAAATATTTGTTGATTTTTTTTATTATAAATAAATAAATAAATATATATATATATATATATATAATTTTTTTGTAATGATGTATGTAAATATACTCCTCCTAAACGATTATTCGGATTTCGATAAATCTTTCTGAAGTGTTAAGAGATTTTTTAGGATGCATGTGATTATAAAAATATAGTAATATTGTAGAAATAAATGAAAAAAATGGCAAAAAACGTCATGTCATGGAAAATATTTGAGACATTGTTTGTCAATGAAAACAAAGGAAAACTGTCATCTACCAATATTTTCAATTTACTTATGAGCCTAGACAATATTAGAATATGTATAATAAATTCATGATAATGAAGAAGAAAAATGAAATGTCTACATTATTATTGCCAAAAGGCAGCTGAGAAAATTAAAATAATATGAAGTATATGTATGGCAGATTGAATGATACACATACGAACAGGATTTGACAAATTAATTCATCTAAAAAAACAAATGGGAAAGTAAAAATGAATACATACAATTCAGTCCTTTACAAGTTTAAGATGCAATTTTGTATATCTTAAATAATAAAAAATTAAATTAAAATAATTCAACATGAAGTATCAGTGTTATCTTTATTAATGAAAGGCTAGGACTCTTTTGCTCTCTATGATTTGCTCAATAGAATAAATCGCTTAAAATAAATAAGTAAAATATTTCAAAAGCCAAATATTAATTAATGATAATAATTTTAATAATAAACTGGTAAAACAGGTAAAATAATAAGAGGGGAAGGCGCTGGAAAAAAATTGCATGCGGGATGGTGTAGAAATTGAGACCCATCATTTCATTTGAAGCAGTTAATACATTTAACTTCACTCATATTGATGTATATGCGTTTTGGTGTGAAGAGTAATTTAAAAAACAATAATTATTATTTTTAGGTAAACGGTAAATATTGGTAAAGTATATTAAAAAATTGTAGACGTGGGTACAGGAAAACGTCTGTCGGGTCATCTAGTATATATATTAAAATGTAATTAAAATTTTAATGTAATTTACTTATCAACATCCAAGTAGAATTTTCCCAACGTTGTATTCTCCTCAGGAAATTGTTTTCTCCATTCGCCCTTAAAGTATATGACGTTCAACAGCGCTATAACAGCACCATATACATCCGCTGAAGCAGAATAAATTTATCAATAACCGATCAAATCAAAAAAACAATTTTGTTAAAAATTCACGACCTACCGTGGTTGACCAATTCCGTGATGTGTCCCCTTGTAACATTGGCGACCCACTGATTCATAACGGCAGCACTATCGTATTTGGTGACAGTACCATCGCTGTTATTTTTACTTATTCCATTTGTGAAATCTATGGACACGATATCCGAGTCGTAGAACATTTTGGCAATCGCGTTGAATCGCTGCCTTGGTTGGATCATGTGGGAAATGTAAATCCTGGTGTCGAAACCCAAACGGTAGGCAGGATTCTTGGCCTGGGGGAAAAGATAGTAATAAAAATATAAGTGATAATAACACAGTTTTGTTGGATTTGAATGTGTTCAAGTACATTAAGGGAAGCTATAATTTTTCCTGCATGTTCCCTGTTGCTCTGGTAACTATCAGGAAGGGAGAGTGTCTCAAAATTTCCAACTTAGTATCACCAGAAGCACCTTCATTCAGCATCATCAGCAGTAATTTTACGCATACTGGGGAAACTAGAAGGTTACTTGTTGATAAGGTCTGAAAAAAAACGAAAACATTAATTCTTTTGAAAGTTGTAAAAGTACATCTTGTCTCACTGTTTTAAGTTCCGTAATTTTTTTTAACTTCGCCTAAAAGGTATAATAAAATATTTTTTTTATTGATTATTGGTTTTTGAAAAATACTATAAAACTAGTGTTGCATGGCCTAGTGACTTAAGGCAAATTGCTGGAATTTCCCGTACAGTAATTTAAAAATTTTAAAAGCTCAGAGAAGAAAAATTTGTTTTTCTTTGTGAATTTTAAACTATTTGCACATTTTTGAAAATTTTGAAAACGTTTGAAAAATTTGAATATTGATATAAATGCATTCTTTAAAAATTCTGATTTTTTTAAAACTAAAACTTTTTTAATTTTTTTGAAAATTTTGAATTTTTTTGTTACCCATGCATATCGGCTGATTCAAATTACAAAATAGCTGATTTTCGACCTCCAAATTCAATTTTTTTCAAACTTTCTTTTTCTGAATCTCCAAAATCGTCGGACCAGCCTCTGCAAAAATTTAATGAACTCTTCATTACATTAATACAAGTGGAATGTTTTTTGAATCATTCGAATCAAAAAACTTAATTTCTATTTTCTCCACTCTCTGTTTAGTATCTCTAAAACGGCTGGACGTGCCTTTGCCAAAAACTAATCAGAACATCTCGCTATCAATAGAAATCGAATGATTTTGAATAATTCAAATACGTGCGCCCAAAATCGTGGACTAAAAATTGTATCCACACATACACACACATCATTTTTTTCTAAGACATGCCCAAATGTTCAGAAACCTCTAAAACGTGAAGATATGCAAAAAATTCCATTTTCGATTTTTGGACGATCACTATAACTTACCCTAAGAAAATTTACTATGAAACTAGTGGTGCCTTAAGGCAAATTTCTGGAACTTACCGTACCGTAATTTAAAATTTTTAAAATGTTAGAAAAGAAAACGTGAATTTTTTTGGAGATTTTTAAAGAAAATTTGAATATTTAATAATAATTTCATTAATTTAATATGCGTTACTTTTATATCTCATTCAGCGTATATTTCTAAAATTGACTATAATAATACTGTAAAATTTGTAGATTTATAAAATTTGATTTTTTTAAATTATCAGGAATATCTATCACTTATTACACAATTATATTACACAAATTTCAAAAATTATTAGGTTTTCTCTTCAGTATGATTTATATTTGCAAGTAAATTATAATTTAGAATTTACAATATTTTGTTTTGAGTATACTAAAAATAAACTCTCATAGAAAGATAATTAAATACTACGTCTTCTTCAAAAATTAAATAATTGATAAGATAATTAAATACCACATCATCTTCAGAAATTAAATAATTAATAAGTTAATTAAATACCACATATAACCTCGAATCTCCCATGCAACCCTTGCCTATTAATTTAAATTTTTACTACGAAATATTTTTTTAGTATTAAATATTGATTTAGGGTTTATTTATATACTTTTAACTATGACAGAAATCCAATTTATGAAGCGTCCATTAATCAAGTGATCGATTTCTTAAGGATTTTTGGACCCCCCCCTCCTCCTTGCTGATACGTGGCGATATTCAAAATTAACGCCTCTCCCCAAAAATTGTAAATTTTTTGTTTTTCTTTTAAAAATGCTTGGATTTTTTTTAAAAAAAATCAGTTAAAAAATAAATACACGTGATATTTTACCCTTAGACACTTTCTTCCCCCACGTGATTTTTTGTCAACACCCCCCCCCCCCATCTAAAAACCTCAAGTGATTATTGAACAGATGCTTCATATTAATGAAGAAATCTTTGAGTTAAATTCCTTGTTGGAGATCTTGTACCTTACAAAGTGCCCAATCAAAATCCCCATCGACCGCTCCTTCGAAGGGAATGAAATCATCCCTCAAATCCCATCCGGTAGCATTTTGTACATCTGGCATCGGCATGGGCATATTCCTCAAATTATTCGAATTTTGTACATAATTGTGTGGCCTTGGTGCTTGTTGATCGTTCATCATACCACCATACCATTGATTTTGGGGATGAACTGATCCATTGTAATAATTTTGTGGTATATTGTTGGAAGGCAGGGCCCCGAATACTTGTTGGATCATTTATTGATCGATATTTTGGGGCGCTCCTGGAATTATCTGGCCGACCAGGAAAAGAACTATGGGGGAAAAAACTAAATTAATATCATTATTATTATTCTTCACTAAAGTCATGACATTACTATATTATTATTCACAAGGACCCTCAAGGATTTAGTTAGATTATATTTTTCTATACAAAAGTTTACACATAAAGAAAAATACTGATAAATACAAGCACACAAAATAAGAACAATTTCAGCACTTTTTTCACAAATATTTTTACACTAATTAATAATTCTATTATTCACCGACACACAGATTGAAACTAACAAATAAATCAAATCATACATCGACTTTTAAATCTATCTCGTATATTTTTTATTACTGTTCAAATTGCGTAAATGGTTTTTCATTTCATTTAATTGTTTTTCAACTTTTCAAAGGAGTGGTTTGTTTTCACTAGATAATTCAAATTGCTTATTTTGTGTTTTCTTACAGAATGTCATTTGATTCTGATTATTTAAAATAAACGAAATTTAAAGAAAAATGTAATATTAAACATTTTTTTAATTAATTAACTTCCCGTAGGGTAAGTTATAGTAATCGCAAAAAATCGAAAATAAAATTTTTTATATATCTTTACGTTTCAGAGGTTTCTGAATATTTTGGCATACCTTAGAAAAAATGGATGTATGTGTGTGTGTGTGTTTGTGTGTGTGTGTGTGTGTGCGTAGTATGTATGTTTATGCGGATACAAATTTTCGTCGACGATTTCGGGAACACGGATAAAGCAATTTGAATAATTTAAAAAACATTCGATCCGTATTGATAAGGAGACGTGCTGATTAGTTTTTGGCGGAGGTAGATCTAGCCGTTCCGAAGATATGGGGCAAAAAGTGCCAAAAACGGTACCTCAGTTTTTAATAGAACGGAGCGTCCGATTTTAATTATTAAAAAAACATTTTACTTGTATTGACAAGATGAAGATTTGATCAAATTTTTATAAGGGCAGGTTTAGCGGTTTCGGAGATATAACGAAAAAAGTAAAAAAAATGCCATTTGGCGGTCAAAAATGATCATTAGACATATGCACATCAAATTATCAGATATTTTATAGAGATTTTAACACTAAGTATAAATTTTGTTTACATTCCTATGGGTTCCGTACCAATGTTTACCCGTTAGACAGCGACGCGGCGCTTACGCGCTTTATATTTTGTCTCTATGCATTTAAAGCAGTACGATTGCTTTGAAAAAAAGTTCAGATCTTCCAACATATGTCAAAATAAAGAAAACATTTTTTTTTCAAAAAAAAATATTTAAAAAAAAAATTTCTTAATTTTTTTTTTCAATTTTTTTTTTTAAAAAAAAGTAATTTTTTGTCAAATTTATAGTTTCTCAAAAATCTTATTTTTTCGAAGTAATTTTTTTTCAAAAATGTTAATCGTTTTTAAAAAAAAAAATAATTTTTGGTACGAGAAGTTCCAGCAATTTGCCTTAAGGCACGATGCCCTAATTGCCTTAAGACAGAATTCCACTTACAGCTAGTTTATATTTTTCTTTTGACCTTGGTTTGATTTTTTTATATTTCAAAATATTTAACCAACTCTACTCTCGATAAGTACACAGTGAGACTCTTTTGCGCTAACTTTGTTAGTTTACAAATGTTTTGTGGCTAGTTTGTATCATCATTAGTAATTTTATTGTAAACTAATAACTTAAAACTTGAAAAAATTGTATGTTTGTATTTATATAATATTTAATGGCTTCACGTGTTGCAGGAATGTAGAAATAAATTTTCTATCAAAATTTAAAAGCACTTCAAAATTATTCATGTATATGAGTGATATATAAATAAAACACTGAAAATTTGTCTGTATATTTAAAAATGTAAAAATATTTAACAAATTTTATACCTGAGAAAGGAAAAGCAAACAAGTGTACTGTAAAACACAGGTTAGTGAAAGAAAATAAAATTTATTCTACACCAAATTTATTTATTTCAATAACCAATGACTAATTCATTGCAGTGTAAATTTTTAGAGAGTTTACTAAAAGAATGGAATATCGTTAGTTAATTTATAAAACTTTTATTGTTGTTAAAATTGCAGAGTCAAATAAACGTCGGTTGGATTTCAAAACAGAAGAGGCGTTCGAGTTTCTGAAACGCCATCTCCGACCGAGCGAACGTGCACGCTCTGCAGTCGCACGTCTACAAGTCTTTTGCACATCTATGCTTTGCGACTCTAGGAGTTGGGAGAGGCAGTTGTCATTGCGAGTGAGAGTTCATTTCCATCGTGGCGATTGCTGGAAGAAGACAACGAGACGTCGTCGAACACGGACGAGCGGGCCTTACTCTTCGCTGCCTGTGGAGTACGTGCGATCTGCGAGCGTCACCTGGTACGTTGCACTTGTGCTAATTATATTTCTCTTTGCGGATTCACTAGGATTTCATTTCGTGTTCTACAGCGTTGCGTCATACGTTAGAAATGACAAAGTTTTACAAATTCATAAGATTTAAATGAAACCGTTCCTCATTTCTGTTTCTTTTACAAACCGTGTGCTCGATTTATGTAGTTTTTGCCCAAGTACTACTGTCTAAGACGCACGCCGGATATATTTCATCTCATAATTTTAATTTGCATCATTTGGTGCCCACTGTTATATAAAACTAAATAATATTATTTCTTTGACTAAGCAAGAGTTCACAATTGAATGGCTGGCCGTCGCTGTGTTATTTTATTTCGAGACTTATTGTGAGTACATTCATACGAGTAATTTAATTTGAAGTATAATTTACATTATTATCATCTGCTAACTCACTTCAATTTATAGATCAGAAGTGTTGTGTATATTGGGCCACAATCATTATGACATCAAGAATTTTAAAGCAAAATTACTTTTCCATGAAAGCTATTCTTTGTGTTAAATGCATAATTTTATTTCTCTTATTTGAAAAAAAAAATTGACAAAGAATAGTTACAATTTGAATGAATATAATCATGCAAACAAAGACTATTCTGTGCTTCACTGGAGCGCTGCATTGCACACGAAGACAGCTTTGGCGACGCATCAACAATGACATTTAATGTTTGTATAATCAACTAAATTCAATAATAATTTGTGTATTTTGCAGGTGCAGGTAGGTTTGAGTTTGCTGCTACCAGAGTCTTTCAGTTTTTATACGAACATCGTTTCTGTGACGCACTGAATGTGGTAGTTATTGGAATTGCAATTGGCACGAATAGATTTATTAAGCCCTGATTTTATTCGAGATATTAATTGATCAATACCTTAGTTGTCACTATAACTTTTAGAAATTTACAAAATCATAAAAGCATTGAATTTCATGATTCGAATGATCACCTGCACGATATGCCTTGCATGTGGGTTAATTTATTAGTTAGGTAGCATCAGTACTTTTATAACTAATAATAATAACAAATACTAACACACTAATCTATTCAACTATTGAAAATAATGTGGTCGTTTGAATCATTTGAGATTATGCAATCTGGATTTGACATATTACATTAAATGTTAATTTTCACTGTTTTCAATTCATGTTAATGCATTTCATATAAAACCTAATGCAATTCTTAAATTGCTAGTAAATTTCTACATTATATTTCAGGAAATCAAGATGAAATCACATGGAGGCCACAATATATCATATCAAGTTGTTGAGTATCGAATGGCCAAATATCGAGTGAAAATTGCACACCGACTCCTTCACCGGGAATTGCTCTGAAAATAATTTATGAAGTACGTTTTATCCATAATCAGTATAAATGTGAACAATAAGTAACATGTTAATTTTTTTCCAGGTTCTTTCAACTACTGTTGCTCTGCACTCTGACTCCTTCACCAGGAATCCTTAAAGAAACATGTTACCAGGTATGTGTTCATCCATAATCAGTATAAATGTGAACAATAAATAACATGCTTATTTTTTTTTCAGGTCCTTTCAACTACTGCCGCTCTGCACACTGACCCTTTCACCAGGAATCGCTCTGAAAATAATTTAAAAAGTACGTTTTTAACCATAATCAGTATAAATGTGTGTCAATAAATAACATGTTTATTTTTTTTTCAGGTCCTTTCAACTACTGCTGCTCTGCACACTGACTCCTTCACCAGGAATCTTTCCAGAAACATTTTACCAGATATGTGTTCATCCATAATCAGTATAAATGTGAACAATAAATAACATGTTTATTTTTTTACAGGTCTTTTCAACTACTGCTTCTCTGTACACTGACCCCTTCACCAGGAATCGCTCTGAAAATAATTTAAAAAGTACGTTTTTATCCATAATCAGTATAAATGTGAATAACATGTTTATTTTTTTTTCAGGTCGTTTCAACCACTGCTACTCTGCACACTGACCCCTTCACCAGGAATCGCTCTGAAAATAATTTAAAAAGTACATTTTTATCCATAATCAGTATAAATGTAAACAATAAATAACATGCTTATTTTTTTTCAGGTCCTTTCAACTACTGCTGCTCTGCACACTGACTCCTTCACCAGGATTCTTTCCAGAAATATGTTACCAGGTGTGTGTTTATCCATAATCAATATAAATGTGGACAATAAATAACATGTTTATTTTTTTACAGGTCCTTTCCACTACCACTGCTCTGCACACTGACTCCTTCACCAGGATTCTTTCCAGAAACATGTTACCAGGTGTGCGTTTATCCATAATCAATATAAATGTGGACAATAAATAACATGTTTTTTTTTTTTTTCAGGTCCTTTCCACTACCACTGCTCTGCACACTGACTCCTTCACCAGGATTCTTTCCGGAAACATGTTACCAGGTGTGCGTTTATCCATAATCAATATAAATGTGGACAATAAATAACATGTTTATTTTTTTTCAGGTCCGTTCAACTACTTTTGCTCTGCACTCTGACTCCTTCACCAGGATTCTTTCCAGAAACATGTTACCAGGTGTGCGTTTATCCATAATCAATATAAATGTGAACAATAAATAACATGTTTATTTTTTTTCAGGTCCTTTCCACTACCACTGCTCTGCACACTGACTCCTTCACCAGGATTCTTTCCAGAAACATGTTACCAGATGTGTGTTTATCCATAATCAATATAAATGTGGACAATAAATAACATGTTTATTTTTTTTCAGGTCCCTTCAACTACTTTTGCTCTGCACTCTGACTCCTTCACCAGGATTCTTTCCAGAAACATGTTACCAGGTGTGCGTTTATCACATAATCAATATAAATGTGAACAATAAATAACATGTTTATTTTTTTTCAGGTCCTTTCCACTACCACTGCTCTGCACACTGACTCCTTCACCAGGATTCTTTCCAGAAACATGTTACCAGGTGTGCGTTTATCCATAATCAATATAAATGTGGACAATAAATAACATGTTTATTTTTTTTTCAGGTCCTTTCCACTACCACTGCTCTGCACACTGACTCCTTCACCAGGATTCTTTCCAGAAACATGTTACCAGGTGTGCGTTTATCACATAATCAATATAAATGTGAACAATAAATAACATGTTTATTTTTTTTCAAGTCCTTTCCACTACCACTGCTCTGCACACTGACTCCTTCACCAGGATTCTTTCCAGAAACATGTTACCAGGTGTGTGTTTATCCATAATCAATATAAATGTGAACAACAAATATCATGTTTATTTTTTTTCAGGTCCCTTCAACTACTTTTGCTCTGCACTCTGACTCCTTCGCCAGGAATCTTTCCAGAAACATTTTACCAGGCATGTGTTTATCCACAATCAGTATAAATGCAAACATTCCTATAATGTTTCTTTCTTTTTTGCAGATCTTCTCAATCCAACTATTACTGCCCTGAAGCCTTAAAATCAAGAGCTTGGAACACTTTCATGTGAATGACTTGCAAGTGGTTTTTTTCAATGACTGTCTATAATTATGCATGATTAACTTAACTCTTAATAACTCAATAACATGACTAACCTCACTAACTTAATTATGCAGTTTTTATAAAAACCACTTGAGTTTTACTATGAAGGTCTTAATGGGGTTACGTGGATGACACCGCTGCTTGATTAATCAGGTAATTTATTATTATAGTATATTGTATGAGACTTGTTACTAATTCATTGTTTTTGTTTATAGGGTAAACGAAAACTTCTAGCCAAGTATTCTTCAACTCTCAAGTTACTCAAGACTTGTTCTCCAGCTGAAATAGTCGCTCGATCTACTAATTATGCTGTCCCAAGTACTGGCGTCTACTGTGATATATTGAGTAGTTAAGTGCATAAATGTTAATGAAATAATGAATAAATCTATTGTATTTAATTTAATTTGTTGTTTTAATTTAATTATGAGCCACTTTACGGCCAAATTACATTATACTATAACGTAATTACAAAAATATTTAAACATGTGTTAATAGAGATACTTTTTGAGTGCACTTTTTAGTGTAGACAATTGTGTAGAACAGTTTGTTTACTGTTTGGTTGTCTTAAAATCTTGGTTAACTTCCTTATACCTTTGCTTTGACTCGGTAGAACTCTGCGTCGTTGCTTTGACTCGGTAGAAAAGCGTTGACAATATACACTGCTTTTCTGCAAACCCTTATGTTAGTCGAGTGCCTTAAACATTTAATGTGTCAAACTGATGTTTTCTCTTGCTTAAATATTATACTTTCTATTATTTCTTTAAATGGCGCACTTTTGTTTCTTAGCTATAAATATCACTTAATTTAAAATCATACTGTGTTATATATATAATAGGTATATATATATATATATATATATATATATATATGCATATACATACATATACATATACATACCTAAGTCTGTTTTTACACGGTCTTTTTGTACACGGTTTTGATATAGCACGGTTTGAAAATTGAATATTTTTAATTTTTTTATACGATTTTATTCCATACGAATAAAGTACGATTAATAAATAAATTAGTACGATTTCAAATTTTATGTACTTAAATTTTTTTTGTCAAATTTAATTTTTGCGAAGTATGTTCATATTACAAAAAAGTATTTATGAAAGTAAAAAGTCTGAAACCATCGATAGTATCGATAGTTTGCGAACACTAGCTTAAAGATTTAAGTGAATTCTCCTTTAGCGCGTACAAACAATTTTTACTGGTCAAAGCAAATGTGAATAGCATTAATTTAGGTGAATTATTATTAAAATAAACATGAATTCTTGTTCTTGAAAATTCTTGTTTTTCACTAATTTTAATAGGTTTTAGAGAGTAGGACAAATCACCCATTTTTGTATAAGATCAATGTCTTTTTTTACACGGTTGTTTTTACACGGCTTCTTCTGGAACCAATCTACCGTGTAAAAACAGACTTAGGTGTATATATATAATAATAATAACACAGTATGTAACAATAATATATATATATATATATATATATATATATAAATATATGTATATATATATATATATATATAATTATGCAATTAGACAAATGTTAATGTATTTTAGTCATTTTCATTACTGCAATTGAAAGAATAAATTAATCTAACTGTATTATTAAATACTGTGATACATTAAGAGTTTTGAATAAAACTAACTAACTTCTATTTGGAGTGTTTCATTTGACACCATTTTCAGTATTATATATATTAGAAACACACCGTACAGGTACAGGTACTATAAACTGATAAGCTAATGTTATCATAAACATTAATATACTCATTAATTCGTTCTTCTAAGAGGATTTAATATTTTGAATAAATTTCATATAATATAATTTTTGTAATCTAATTCTATCATGATCAATATTGTTAATGTAGTTATACTTTTGGCACTTTAATCTATACTATTATTTAAAGTCTTAATTAATTAATATACTTTGAATATTGGTCAGTTTTACTTCACTATAACTTATAAAAAAAATTACTTAACTATAACTTATAAAAAAAATCCAAGTTTTCAGTATTGTGTTATTTTCTTCTTCTGCACAAGAATATCTTCATTATTATTAATATATCTTAATTTTTATTTGCGTAATTATTACATTAATTACATTAATATTCTTACCATATTTACCCTACCATCTCCTATTTTACTCTACACTACCTTACCATAAACTTACACTACCTTAACCTAATGCTTATCTACGTTAAGAGAACTGATACTTTTACCTTGCTTACCTTACCACGTCTCGAACCTGCTACCCTGACCTCTCCAGCGACACCCACCTCCAAACGCGCGACGCCACGACGATCACATTAATAAACCGTTACAAAGTACATGATATTGTATATTTTAAACGAAAAAAAACTAACAGGTCATATGGCCAAAAAAAAGTTGATTTTGTGTGGCCTGTGTTGGCGCAATAGATAGATTGATGGCTTCGTACCTTAAAGGTACCGAGTTCGAATCATACCTCAGGACAAAAAAAGAGTATTGTTTACGTTGTGGTATTTATTTAGTGTTTAATAACACAAAATTAATATTTAGATATAACAAACTAACAAGCCATAAGGCCGAAAGAAAGCAGAATCGATGTGGCCTGTGTTGGCGTCATTGGTAGAGTGGTGGATTCGTAACCAAAGAGTGCCGAGTTCGAACCATACCTCGGGACAAAAAATGGAGAGCGTGGAATTTATTACTTATTGTAAGATAGCACAAAGATAAAATTTGGATTTAATAAACTAACAGGTCATGAGGCCGAAAAAAAGCAGATTCGGTGTGGCCTGTGTTGGCGTATTGCTAGCGTGCTAGCTTCATGTCAACAGGGTACCGAGTTCGATTCATACCTCCGGACACAAAACGCAAAATAGCGTGACTGTTGACGCTGTGGAACGAGGTATGCACGGAATCACATCCGTTCGAATTTGAGACCCCAGGCATGCTCCCCTCGATCTCGATTGAGAGGAGAGATACGCGCGAGAATCCCGCAACATCCCCTAATGAACCCCGCAGCAGCCCCGAAAAGGGGCGAGGGGGGATTGTAGGGGGGTGTGGGGTTCACGAACCCGCGACCCTGTGGTCCAACCCTCCCGAAAAAGGGGGAGGGGGGACTATAGGGGGGTGAGGGTTCCGCGCGACGACCAGCCCTGGTCGCGCCGGTTGAAAAGCTGGGTGCGTCACAGGGTGGGTCGGTGTGCGAGTCCCCGGAGCACCCTCGAATGCGATGATGGGGATGTGGGGTGAGGGAAATGCAGTGACGAGGAAAAAAGGGGTGGAAAAATATGAGGGGGAGAGATAGAGGTGGTGGGAGAGATAGGGGGAGAGATAAGGGGGGGAGAGTGGGGAGGGAGAGAGAGAGATGGGAGGGGGAAAGAGACGGAGGAGGGATGGATGAGGGTAGATAGATTAAAATGTGTTACATCCGCGCCCGTCGCTGCATACCTCATCCATTCCTCCCTCCGTCTCTCTCCCCCTCTCATCCCTCCCCCTATCTCTCCCCTCCCGTTATCTCTCCCCTCCCATCTCTCTCCCTCCCCTTACTTCTCTCCCCCTATCTCTCTCCCTCCTTTTACTTCTCTCCCCCTATCTCTCCCCCTCCCCTTATCTCTCCCCCTATCACTCCCACCGCCTCTATCTCTCCCCCTCATATCTTTCCACCCCTTTTTTCCTCGTCACCGCATTTCCCTCACCCCACATCCCCATCATCGCATTCGAGGGTGCTCCGGGGACTCGCACACCGACCCACCCTGTGACGCACCCAGCTTTTCAACCGGCGCGACCAGGGCTGGTCGTCGCGCGGAACCCTCACCCCCCTATAGTCCCCCCTCTCCCTTTTTCGGGAGGGTTGGACCACAGGGTCGCGGGTTCGTGAACCCCACACCCCCCTATAATCCCCCCTCGCCCCTTTTCGGGGCTGCTGCGGGGTTCATTAGGGGATGTTGCGGGATTCTCGCGCGTATCTCTCCTCTCAATCGAGATCGAGGGGAGCATGCCTGGGGTGTCAAATTCGAACGGATGTGATTCCGTGCATACCTCGTTCCACAGCGTCAACAGTCACGCTATTTTGCGTTTTGTGTCCGGAGGTATGAATCGAACTCGGTACCCTGTTGACATGAAGCTAGCACGCTAGCAATACGCCAACACAGGCCACATCGATTCTGCTTTTTTTCGGCCTCATGACCTGTTAGTTTATTAAATCCAAATTTTAACTTTGTGCTATCTTACAATAAATAATAAATTCCACGCTTTCCATTTTTTGTCCCGAGGTATGGTTCGAACTCGGCACTGTTTGGGCACGAATCCGTCGCTCTACCAATTATGCCAGCACAGGCCACATCGATTCTGCTTTCTTTCGACCTCATGGCTTGTTAGTTTGTTATATCTAAATATTAATTTTGTGTTATTCAACACTAAATAAATACCACAACGTGAACAATACTCTTTTTTTGTCCTGAGGTATGATTCGAACTCGGTACCTTTAAGGTACGAAGCCATCGATCTATCCATTACGCCAACACAGGCCACACAAAATTAACATTTTTTTGGCCATATGACCTGTTAGTTTTTTTCGTTTATAATATACAATATCATGTACTTTGTAACGGTTTATTAATGTGATCGTCGTGGCGTCGCGCGTTTGGAGGTGGGTGTCGCTGGAGAAGTCAGGGTAGCAGGTTCGAGACGTGGTAAGGTAAGCAAGGTAAAAGTATCAGTTCTCTTAACGTAGATAAGCATTAGGTTAAGGTAGTGTAAGTTTATGGTAAGGTAGTGTAAGTTTATGGTAAGGTAGTGTAGAGTAAAATAGGAGATGGTAGGGTAAATATGGTAAGAATATTAATGTAATTAATGTAATAATTACGCAAATAAAAATTAAGATATATTAATAATAATGAAGATATTCTTGTGCAGAAGAAGAAAATAACACAAGACTGAAAACTTGGATTTTTTTTATAAGTTATAGTTAAGTAATTTTTTTTATAAGTTATAGTGAAGTAAAACTGACCAATATTCAAAGTATATTAATTAATTAAGACTTTAAATAATAGTATAGATTAAAGTGCCAAAAGTATAACTACATTAACAATATTGATCATGATAGAATTAGATTACAAAAATTATATTATATGAAATTTATTCAAAATATTAAATCCTCTTAGAAGAACGAATTAATGAGTATATTAATGTTTATGATAACATTAGCTTATCAGTTTATAGTACCTGTACCTGTACGGTGTGTTTCTAATATATATAATACTGAAAATGGTGTCAAATGAAACACTCCAAATAGAAGTTAGTTAGTTTTATTCAAAACTCTTAATGTATCACAGTATTTAATAATACAGTTATATTAATTTATTCTTACAATTGCAGTAATGAAAATGACTAAAATACATTAACATTTGTCTAATTGCATAATATATATATATATATATATATATATATATATATATATATATTATTGTTACATACTGTGTTATTATTATTATATATATATATACACCTAAGTCTGTTTTTACACGGTAGATTGGTTCCAGAAGAAGCCGTGTAAAAACAACCGTGTAAAAAAAGACATTGATCTTATACAAAAATGGGTGATTTGTTCCTAATCTCTAAAACCTATTAAAATTAGTGAAAAACAAGAATTTTTAAAAACAAGAATTCATGTTTATTTTATTAAATCAAATATATAATGCTTATTTTCATAAGCATAGTAATTAATGATAAAAAAGATATGCACTCTAATCTTAAAAGTAATATAAATTAAATGTATGGCAAGTTCAGGAACTAAAAAAATATGTTATGAACGAAAAGAATAGGTTATTCAATTTTTAAGGTAAAAAATAAAATAAAATAGAATGAGTGATAATCATAAATACAACAACATAAATTTAATTGCTGTCGTCATCAGTTATTCGCATTCGCTTTGACCAGTAAAAATTGTTTGTACGCGCTAAAGCGGAATTCACTTAAATCTTTAAGCTAGTGTTCGCAAACTATCGATACTATCGATGGTTTCAGACTTTTTACTTTCATAAATACTTTTTTGTAATATGAACATACTTCGCAAAAATTAAATTTGACAAAAAAAATTTAAGTACATAAAATTTGAAATCGTACTAATTTATTTATTAATCGTACTTTATTCGTATGGAATAAAATCGTATAAAAAAATTAAAAATATTCAATTTTCAAACCGTGTTATATCAAAACCGTGTACAAAAAGACCGTGTAAAAACAGACTTAGGTATGTGTATGTATATGTATGTATATGTATATATATATATATATATATATATATATATATACCTATTATATATATAACACAGTGGGTGCATTCGACTTGGACGCTTACGCGCTGTGAGCGCGCCGTGAGCGCGCTTTCATCGTTCGACTTGGCGCTGTGAGTGTCACATAAGCACGCTCGTAGCATCATCGTAGGATGCTCGTAGCACATATTTTGCGCTCACATATGCTCACGCCACAGAGGTAGGGCAGCGTGAGCGTGAGCGTCAGTTGTTTTTACTATCTGTCATTTCATTTATTTATTAATTGTCAAATTCTTTATAATCCCGCAAAAATGGCAAGCTGTATATCACAATTATTTTTTAATATTAACATTAATATTGATTAATTTTATATTTAATTAATTTTAAATAATTTTAAATTTTAATTTTAATATTACTATTAATTAAGCATAAACTAACCAAATTTCATTCATTTATTAATTGTTAAATTCTTTATAATCCCGCAAAAATGCCGAGTTGTATATCACATTTATTTTTTAGTATTAATATTAATATTAAATTAATTAATTTTAAGTTCAATTAATTTTAAATAATTTTAAATTTAATATTACTATTAATTAAGCATAAGCTAACCAAATTTCATTTATTTATTAATTGTTAAATTCTTTATAATCCCGCTGAATGATCCAGAAAGTAATAAAATTTACACAATTACCGTTACCGCCAGTTGCCGCCATTTTGATGCTTATTGACGCTCACAGTTTCCAAAACGAACGGAATTTAGTTATCGATTCTGAGCGCTTATCGGCCAAGTCGAACGCTAAAAATTCGTGCTTATAAGCGTGAGCGCTCACAGCGCGTAAGCGTCCAAGTCGAATGCACCCAGTATGATTTTAAATTAAGTGATATTTATAGCTAAGAAACAAAAGTGCGCCATTTAAAGAAATAATAGAAAGTATAATATTTAAACAAGAGAAAACATCAGTTTGACACATTAAATGTTTAAGGCACTCGACTAACATAAGGGTTTGCAGAAAAGCAGTGTATATTGTCAACGCTTTTCTACCGAGTCAAAGCAACGACGCAGAGTTCTACCGAGTCAAAGCAAAGGTATAAGGAAGTTAACCAAGATTTTAAGACAACCAAACAGTAAACAAACTGTTCTACACAATTGTCTACACTAAAAAGTGCACTCAAAAAGTATCTCTATTAACACATGTTTAAATATTTTTGTAATTACGTTATAGTATAATGTAATTTGGCCGTAAAGTGGCTCATAATTAAATTAAAACAACAAATTAAATTAAATACAATAGATTTATTCATTATTTCATTAACATTTATGCACTTAACTACTCAATATATCACAGTAGACGCCAGTACTTGGGACAGCATAATTAGTAGATCGAGCGACTATTTCAGCTGGAGAACAAGTCTTGAGTAACTTGAGAGTTGAAGAATACTTGGCTAGAAGTTTTCGTTTACTCTATAAACAAAAACAATGAATTAGTAACAAGTCTCATACAATATACTATAATAATAAATTACCTGATTAATCAAGCAACGGTGTCATCCACGTAACCCCATTAGGACCTTCATAGTAAAACTCAACAAGTGGTTTTTATAAAAAACTGCATAATTAAGTTAGTGAGGTTAGTCATGTTATTGAGTTAATAAGAGTTAAATTAATCATGCATAATTATAGACAGTCATTGAAAAAAACCACTTGCAAGTCATTCACATGAAAGTGTTCCAAGGTCTTGATTTTAAGGCTTCAGGGCAGTAATAGTTGGATTGAGAAGATCTGCAAAAAAGAAAGAAACATTATAGGAATGTTTGCATTTATACTGATTGTGGATAAACACATGCCTGGTAAAATGTCTCTGGAAAGATTCCTGGCGAAGGAGTCAGAGTGCAGAGCAAAAGTAGTTGAAGGGACCTGAAAAAAAAATAAACATGATATTTATTGTTCACATTTATATTGATTATGGATAAACACACGCCTGGTATTTATATTGATATGGATAAACACACACCTGGTAACATGTTTCTGGAAAGAATCCTGGTGAAGGAGTCAGTGTGCAGAGCAGAAGTAGTGGAAAGGACCTGAAAAAAAAAACATGTTATTTATTGTTCACATTTATATTGATTATGGATAAACGCACACCTGGTAACATGTTTCTGGAAAGAATCCTGGTGAAGGAGTCAGTGTGCAGAGCAGTGGTAGTGGAAAGGACCTGAAAAAAAATAAACATGTTATTTATTGTTCACATTTATATTGATTATGGATAAACGCACACCTGGTAACATGTTTCTGGAAAGAATCCTGGTGAAGGAGTCAGTGTGCAGAGCAGTGGTAGTGGAAAGGACCTGAAAAAAAAATAAACATGTTAT
Source organism: Ctenocephalides felis (assembly GCF_003426905.1). NCBI lineage: Eukaryota > Metazoa > Arthropoda > Insecta > Siphonaptera > Pulicidae > Ctenocephalides > Ctenocephalides felis. Next base: position 24,282,467 of record NW_020537758.1, on the reverse strand, counting down.
TTATTGACCCACATTTATACTGATTATGGATAAAAATGTACTTTTTAAATTATTCTCAGAGCAATTCCTGATGTAAGGGACAGTGTGCAGAGCAGCAGTAGTTGAAAAGACCTGTAAAAAAATAAACATGTTATTTATTGTTCACATTTATACTGATTATGGATGAACACATACCTGGTAAAATGTTTCTGGAAAGATTCCTGGTGAAGGAGTCAGTGTGCAGAGCAGCAGCAGTAGTTAAAAGGACCTGAAAAAAAATAAGCATGTTATTTATTGTTTACATTTATACTGATTATGGATAAAAATGTACTTTTTAAATTATTTTCAGAGCGATTCCTGGTGAAGGGGTCAGTGTGCAGAGTAGCAGTGGTTGAAACGACCTGAAAAAAAAATAAACATGTTATTCACATTTATACTGATTATGGATAAAAACGTACTTTTTAAATTATTTTCAGAGCGATTCCTGGTGAAGGGGTCAGTGTACAGAGAAGCAGTAGTTGAAAAGACCTGTAAAAAAATAAACATGTTATTTATTGTTCACATTTATACTGATTATGGATAAAACGTACTTCATAAATTATTTTCAGAGCAATTCCCGGTGAAGGAGTCGGTGTGCAATTTTCACTCGATATTTGGCCATTCGATACTCAACAACTTGATGATATATTGTGGCCTCCATGTGATTTCATCTTGATTTCCTGAAATATAATGTAGAAATTTACTAGCAATTTAAGAATTGCATTAGGTTTTATATGAAATGCATTAACATGAATTGAAAACAGTGAAAATTAATGCACTGTAATTAAATTAACATTTAATGTAATATGTCAAATCCAGATTGCATAATCTCAAATGATTCAAACGACCACATTATTTTCAATAGTTGAATAGATTAGTGTGTTAGTATTTGTTATTATTATTAGTAATAAAAGTACTGATGCTACCTAACTAATAAATTAACCCACATGCAAGGCATATCGTGCAGGTGATCATTCGAATCATGAAATTCAATGCTTTTATGATTTTGTAAATTTCTAAAAGTTATAGTGACAACTAAGGTATTGATCAATTAATATCTCGAATAAAATCACGGCTTAATAAATCTATTCGTGCCAATTGCAATTCCAATAACTACCACATTCAGTGCGTCACAGAAACGATGTTCGTATAAAAACTGAAAGACTCTGGTAGCAGCAAACTCAAACCTACCTGCACCTGCAAAATACACAAATTATTATTGAATTTAGTTGATTATACAAACATTAAATGTCATTGTTGATGCGTCGCCAAAGCTGTCTTCGTGTGCAATGCAGCGCTCCAGTGAAGCACAGAATAGACTTTGTTTGCATGATTATATTCATTCAAATTGTAACTATTCTTTGTCATTTTTTTTTTCAAATAAGAGAAATAAAATTATGCATTTAACACAAAGAATAGCTTTCATGGAAAAGTAATTTTGCTTTAAAATTCTTGATGTCATAATGATTGTGGCCCAATATACACAACACTTCTGATCTATAAATTGAAGTGAGTTAGCAGATGATAATAATGTAAATTATACTTCAAATTAAATTACTCGTATGAATGTACTCACAATAAGTCTCGAAATAAAATAACACAGCGACGGCCAGCCATTCAATTGTGAACTCTTGCTTAGTCAAAGAAATAATGTTATTTAGTTTTATATAACAGTGGGCACCAAATGATGCAAATTAAAATTATGAGATGAAATATATCCGGCGTGCGTCTTAGACAGTAGTACTTGGGCAAAAACTACATAAATCGAGCACACGGTTTGTAAAAGAAACAGAAATGAGAAACGGTTTCATTTAAATCTTATGAATTTGTAAAACTTTGTCATTTCTAACGTATGACGCAACGCTGTAGAACACGAAATGAAATCCTAGTGAATCCGCAAAGAGAAATATAATTAGCACAAGTGCAACGTACCAGGTGACGCTCGCAGATCGCACGTACTCCACAGGCAGCGAAGAGTAAGGCCCGCTCGTCCGTGTTCGACGACGTCTCGTTGTCTTCTTCCAGCAATCGCCACGATGGAAATGAACTCTCACTCGCAATGACAACTGCCTCTCCCAACTCCTAGAGTCGCAAAGCATAGATGTGCAAAAGACTTGTAGACGTGCGACTGCAGAGCGTGCACGTTCGCTCGGTCGGAGATGGCGTTTCAGAAACTCGAACGCCTCTTCTGTTTTGAAATCCAACCGACGTTTATTTGACTCTGCAATTTTAACAACAATAAAAGTTTTATAAATTAAATAAAATTACATTTGTTCATGTCTGTATTGATATTCGATTTTTTTTTTCAATGAAAATATAAGTGATTAAAATTCACTAAAAATTTACACTGCAATGAATTAGTGATTGATTATTGCAATAAATAAATTTGGTGCAAAATAAATTACATTTTTTCACAAACTTCCGTGATTTCACCGTGAAGTATAAAATTTCTTAAATATTGATACATTTTTAAATATACAGAAGAGTTTATATATATATATATATATATATATATATATATATATATATAATTTTATTAATACAGGCTGATTTTCCCGAGTATATAAGAATTTTACACAATAGTTGAGAATTTTCATTATTCAAATAATTATCAGTATCAAAATATCAGTAAAAGAAGTAAAATTAATAGTAGTTGAAGTAAGTTGAGTTACACATGTGAATATGAACTACTAGTAATTCAATAAACTCTGTTTTTTACTATTTTTTGAGCATATGTTTATCTGATATCTGCTTGAGATGAAACAAACTAATAAATCAAATACTAAAGCACATAGAAATCTATATTGTACAAAAGACAACTTCATTGTCTTTTAAAATTTTCCGATAAACTTAATATCATAATATCTTTTTGATATCAGATAAAGAAGTATCAAAAAATATAAATCAACAACAAAATATAAAATTTAATTTATTATAAATTAAAAAATATATATTTAATATAATAACATCACATGAGATCGTTTTACAATTAATACACAATCATGTATAATTAAGAATTAATCATCACTGCTTTCTGATAAATTTGCATCAGCAAGAGGTTCTTGTTTATGTTGTTTCTGATTCTTAACATTACTACATTTTTTTTGCGATTTTTTAAATACTTCTACTGCTTTCATTTTATTCTTCAACAATTCAACTTTGTCCTTTTCTTTTTGTGGTATAACTTCTTTAGCATGCAGTTTTTTGGCAATGGTACTTTCTTTAGATTTTGTATTAGATTTTTTTGCTATTACTGGTTTTTGAGTTGTATAAACTGATTGACTTGGAGCATCCTGCTGTTTCTTCTGTCTCTTTGGCTTTTTTGTAGCTGTTTCTTTTTTGGGTTCCTCATTGTTCTCATCGGGAACTTTTCCAGACAATTTATCAACAGCTAATTGTACTCTTTTACTAAGTTTATCAACACTACCAATCTATGAACAAAAAAGATCTTGGTAATTTGAGATTATTTTTTCAAGTCCCCGACTTACGAGTAACCCGATATACGAGCCGCGAGAGGAAGAGGTCAATGCTGCGACGTACAAGCAAAATTCGAGATAGATAAAAAGAAAATATGAAAAATGTCATCAAATTTCTGGATTCTAAAAGTCTGTGTATAAAAATCGTCCCAAGAAAGTTGCAACACAAAGTATCCGCAATATCATAAATAGACAGAAAAAACAGTAATTCAATTAATAAAGAGTAAATTTATTTTTGTTGGAACAAATTAATGGCATTTCAATGTATTTATGTAGAAAAAATTGCTTCGAAATACGAGCGATTCCACATATGAGCATGGTTACAAAACGAATTAAACTCATGTGCCAAATTACCACTGCATTTAATTTATATTTAACATATATTTAATATCTAAGTACTATTTAAGAATTATGTAAATAAATATAATACCTTAAGATCCCTTATATGGAAAAAATCTTTAATAGATTTCTGTGTTTGTTTAATATTCATTTTTGCAATCACGGGTTTCAATATATCATCTGTTTTTGCTGTGGTCCATCCAAACTTGGTTCTTGTATACTCTCGTAAGACAGTAAGATCTGGCTGACCCCATCGGAAAGGTTCTTTACTTGTTTCAACTGTAGGATCCAAATACGCTCTGACCACCTAATACAGTAACTCGTACTTAGTTACTTATGCAATTAATAAATGATACATTTTGATAAATCATACATGAATGCTAGGAAATCCATCAAATAAATTCACTTTTTTTAATTTAGATATAAGTGCGGTCTTTCCAGGTGCAGCAGGAAAACCCTTTTCAGACCAAATCTTGAAATTTTTTAAACCTGATAATATATCATCCTGTAAATTTTTTAATATCATTTAGAATTAATGGTTTATTCATTTTTAATATTCAGGATACTTTATATTACTTCTGAAGGAAAAGCAGCTAATATTTCTAAAGCTGTGACTGGGCCAACGTTAGGAATTCCTGTTGTATAATCACTGCCAACTAATAATGCAAATTGAATTAGTTGCTCTCTGCCTAGCTCTGAAATTAAAAATTCAAATATAAAGTCATTGACGTCTAAGTTTTGTAATGAGCCAGTAATACACTTACTAAAGTGGTTGAATATGTTTTCAGATCTAAACTCCATGACATGTTTCTTTTGATCGAAAAAATTCTTATAAACTGTTTTTCCTCCGAACAACCATATATCACTGTCATCTGTGATAGTGCCATCAGTGAGCTTTATCTCATTAAGAAAAGCACACTGTGCCTCAGCTTCCATTGGGGCTATGATATAAGGAATTCCAAATAATTGTAGCAATTCCTGAATGTCTTTAGTCATTTGTTCACTAATTGTATTACCCATTCGATCCTGCTTGGACTTTTCTAGCATTAGCTGATTAGTTTCTTTTTGTAATTGATCTGAAATAGTTTCAAGTTCTTTGGTTGACATTGGTGCTACAACCAGTGCAGGTTCATTTTTTTCTGGTGTTTCAAAGCTAGCAGGGTCATTAGTGAGTTCATTCTTCTTATTTTCATTATCATTGATGAGACTTTTTGTGTCCTCATTCAACACATTCGATCCATTTATAAGATTTTTACATTCAATGTCACTAAGTTTTTTAGTATTATCAGTTTTTGAATCATCTGAGGCAGGGACATTAGATATTATAATTGTTTTTTCAGTTTTATCACACGAAAGTTGAATATCATGAATAGGAATTTCAGAAGTTAATAAATCCTTTTCTTCATCAATAGTAACAATTTCATGTTCAGCACTAATTTCTACTTCATTTGCATTAACTTCATCCAGAGCATTTTGATCATTGGGTTTTATTATTGAGTTGGGAGTTAATTCTTCAGTTAGAACTTTTACTTCAAGAGATAATTTTATTCTTTCTGTAATACTGTCATTTAATTCATTATCTTTTAACTCATTTTCAACTTTCAACTGCACTTTATTTTGAGGTTTCATATTTAATAATAGATCGAATACTGATTTTTCAGGTTTTTCGTTTTTTTTATGATCGATTTCATTAAATATATCTTCAAAGATATCGTCTTGAACATTCTCAGTTTTTTTAATAATTATTTCTATAGGTTGAACATTTGTTTCTGCGGCAACTTCTACAAAATCAGAATCTGAATCACTTGATACAGTTATAATAGATTTGTTTTTATTTTCATGCATTTCAGGTTTATTTTCTTTGATGCTCGATACTTCAACAAAATCATTATCAGATTCACTTGACTCCTCTGTTGATTTTATTTCTGAATTAATTTTTAAATCAGTTTCCTTATAAAATACACTCTCCTGTTTTATAAAATGAGATTCCACTTCTTCTTTTGGTTTTGAAGCTGGTAAATTTTTTAGAATGTGATCTATATTGATTTTATGTGAACCTCTGGCCATTTTTTTCTTATTTGTTTCTCGAATTAATCTATGAATTTCTTCTTGAGTTAAATCACTATTTTCCATCATGTATGCTCGAGCTAAAGCCATATTCTTAGATTCAGGTTCATAAATGTTCGATTCGTCTAATGTTTCATTAAAACTTTCAAATAGCATATCAGTTACTTCTGAATTGTCTGTTTGCAAAGATAATTTTATCGCAGCTTGTAAATCCTCATCAAATTCTGAACCTAAGTTATCATCTATTTGTGATGAATCTTTGGTCTTGGGTCTTAGATTTTCAACATCTGCATTTACTAAACTGTCTTTTCTCTTCTGGGACAACAAAACTTGTAAATCATGATCAACTTTGCTTCTTAGTTGTTTCTCATATTCATCTTCACTGCTAATTTCTTCGATTCTAGGTAATTTACTAGTACTAGGCTCATCATCCTTTTTATTTTTAAGCGCTTCTGAAATAGCTGCTTTTAAGTCTTTAATATATAAATATTTCTTTGAATCATGGCTCGTAATTTTTTTAGTAGCGGAACTTTCTTCAGCGGCTAATATTCCTTCATCTGTTAAAATTCTTTCTAAATCAGTTATAGATAATGAATGCCCACCCATCTCTTTTTCCACTTCATCGAGTGTCATTTGGACAGCTCGTCTCTTTCGTAAATGCTTCATCTGTGATATTTTATTAATTGTCAATATTATAATACAATTTATGATAATAAAAGAATATACTATTAATAAACTTCCACAAAATTAATGAATATTTACTTGAAACGAACTGAAATCATCACTTTGGTCTGGCAATTCATGTATGCGACCCCATGATGACTGCTTGCGAGATTCTTTCAAATCTTGTAGAATATCATATTGTGTTTCTAATGGTAAACTTTTAAATTCTTTACTTTCTACGTCGACAGTATGTAAATCGGTCCAGCTGGTATTTTCAAGACTAGTATCAACTTCAGATTCAGATTCCGATACAATATCTTCCACTAATTCTACAATTTAGATATAATAAATATAATATGTATATATGTGAATATGCATTATATTTACCTTGTGAAACTATTGGCGGTAATTTGAACATATCGTCATCTCCATCTAGTTTTGAACTTACTGCTTTCTCTGGAGATGCTTTTTTAGGAGATACATTTTTAATTTGACCTTTTAATAAGTGTTGAACAGCCTTATGTTTGGCTAGAGTATTTAGAATTTGTTGCTGTATTCGTTCTGATTCACTCACATACTTATTTTTTAATTGATTTCTTTTTGCCTGTGAAACAATAAATCATACAATTTATTTTGTATAAAATAAATTGTAGTTTATATATTATACTAACGATTGTCTGGATTTTCAAATTAGGCACTCCTCCATCAAATACAAAGACAGGTTTGACTCTGTAGTATAATAGTTTACAGAGTCTGTTGAAGAGACCAAGTAAATGAGCATTGGGTACAGTTCCACCGCGGGAATCTTGAAAGCCTTTGATTACTTGATGTATCCATATCGAGATATCTAAATTATTTTATAAGGAATTATAGTAATGAAAACAAACTATTGAACATTGGAAAAAGCATTTGTCAGTTCTTGTAATAATCGACAAGTTTATTAAAGATTATAAATAAAAAGGATACCAACAGCAAGAACTTTGTTTTCTAATGTTTCAAGTGGAACTGGGCGTCCTGCAGGCTCTATAAGTTTCCACAAACCCGTTACACCCATAATTGAAGCAAATACTTTATGTTGTTAAACAATCATTGTAATTAAAATTTTGAATGAAACCAGTTATCTAAATTCAAAGAATGGCATTATAAAATCATTTAACTTCAAAATCAGCAAAGTTCTTGTGTCAAAACATTTGTTTACTACTAACACACGAGCCCCACTTAGTACTTGTTACACAAAACTAATTACAATCTAGAAATTCACAAAGAAAGAGAGCAAAGAATAACTAGTGGGGGAACGAGCGAGCAGATTGTTCAAAAACTAACACAGTAGTTTAGTTTGACAGCAAGAATTGAACGCCAGAGTTGTCGTACAATTTTCAAGATAGATAAAAACACGATGTTAAATTGAAATTAGAAAGAAAGTTAAATAATATATTAAATTGCATTTAATTTGTAAAATCGTCTGTTGACATTTTATGATGATATTTTAGTGTTTGTTAGTTGGCCTTCTGGTAATATAATTAATATGCTCATGTTACCAAACTGTCGGAAAATTCTCAGCGTGAACAGGTGTTTTTTGAACGGTATGTTGTAATGCATCTTTTACACAGAAAATACATAGATAATATGTTTAAAGTGGCATAAAAGTTTAAAATTTACGTGTTGTGATGATTTAAAGCTAAAATGGTTCGTAGAATGTTTGCGAAGCGCCTCAAAACGCCGCAACACCAGTGACAGTTCAAAACCTAACCTATATGTGTTGTAAACAATTTCAAGCGTCGACCGTAGGTACAAATTTAAAATGTTGTTATAATAGTAGCTTATTGATCAATAGTGTAAATAATGCCTCATCAATACGGTTTGACTGGTTACGCACACGGAGCACAGTCGCCCCCTTCGCCACCGCAAATTTCTGGGCAACACGGCGCTATGTTTCCTCGTCTGTCTGGGGCTTCGGTCCCTGGAGCGGGTGCTTACAGGTCGGAAGATCAAAGATTAACGACAGAAGCTATGAAGAAATACCTGCGAGAAAGGTCGGATATGGTAATAGTTATATTACATGCAAAAGTAGCACAGAAATCTTACGGTAACGAAAAAAGATTTTTCTGCCCTCCGCCTTGTATATATCTTTTTGGCGAAGGTTGGAGAATGCGACAGGAACAATTACTGAGAGAAGGCGAAAGCGAACAAGCAGCACAACTTTGCGCTTTTATAGGAATAGGAAATTCGGATCAAGATATGCAACAATTAGATTTAAATAATGGTAAACAATATTGTGCGGCAAAGACACTATATATCTCTGATTCTGACAAACGTAAGCACTTTATGCTGTCAGTTAAAATGTTTTATGGTTCAGGACATGACATAGGTGTATTTAACAGTAAAAGAATAAAAGTTATAAGTAAACCTTCAAAAAAGAAACAATCTTTGAAAAATGCCGATCTCTGTATAGCCAGTGGTACTAAAGTAGCATTATTTAATCGATTACGGTCTCAAACAGTTTCCACAAGGTATCTTCATGTGGAAAACGGAAATTTTCACGCGAGTTCCACACAATGGGGAGCTTTTACGATTCATTTACTAGACGATAACGAGAGCGAAAGTGAGGAATTTCAAGTCCGAGATGGTTATGTACATTACGGCTCCACGGTAAAGTTAGTATGTTCCGTTACTGGAATGGCGCTACCGAGATTGATAATACGAAAAGTGGATAAACAAATGGCATTGCTCGAAGCCGACGACCCCGTATCGCAATTGCACAAATGTGCATTTTATATGAAAGATACGGAACGCATGTATCTTTGCCTGTCACAAGAACGAATAATTCAATTCCAAGCAACACCTTGTCCAAAAGAGCCGAATAAGGAAATGATCAACGACGGCGCTTGCTGGACCATCATATCCACGGATAAGGCAGAATACCAGTTTTACGAGGGAATGGGACCAGTCAGGTAAGGAATGCCGAAACCGATTGCCTTTTATTCATTCATAAATCTACCTAATGTCAACGTTTAGTCAAAAGCACATAATCCTCAATCTAATCTCAATATCAATCTCAACCTCAATCTAATTCCAAAAAATCTCTGAGCTCTGAAAATCTCACATTTTCTCATATCTCTAATAATGTTATATTTATTATAATGCGTAACGTATTGCCGAAAGGAATTAATTTTATTGTTATTATCAATAATTTATTATTAGGAACATGTGATTCTTATAAATAAGGCAGCTTAAATCTAAAACAATTTTCAGTAGATAAATCCCTTCGAAATTAAATCAAAATAACCACTCAGAATTTAAATATTCAACCTACGCTTTAGCGTATTCAATTTATATTCAAACAGCCTTTGCTTCAAAACATTTTATACAGGTTCTGTAAATTTAGGGTCACGAATAAGCGAATAATGACATAGGGCGAAAATACAATAGATGATCATATTGATTTTTATGACCCTCGATCCAGCTGATATATTATTTGAGAGTGTTAAATGTAAAATTAAAAGTTTTTCAGGTAATAATATATGCAAGTCTTTATGTTTTGAGGAAATGAATTATTTTATACTATATTTTTTCTTTGGCTTTTTTTTTAAACCCGTTTTACACAAAAAGTTCTCGAATTTCGTTTATTAGATATTACATAAATATTTGTCATATTGTACGAATCAGTTTTTATTATGTTAGTTACAACGGTATAGGGCACTTTAAATATTTTAATTTTGTAAACATTATTTTTCTATGCGATTTTTAATTTCCCGTAGGGTTAGTAATAGTTATCGCAAAAAATCGAAAATGATTTTTTGCGTATCTGTACGTTTTGAAGAATTTTCCAAAAATGTTCAATTTTGGCATACCTTGGAAAAAGGGATGTATGTGTGTGTGTACTATATGTATGACTGTATGTGCGGATACCAATTTTGGTCGACGATTTCGGGAACACGGATCATACAATTTGAGTAATTCAAAAAACATTCGATTTGCAATGATGAGGAGACGTGCTGATTAGTTTTTGGCAAAGCCGTTTCGAAGACACGGCGACATGAAAATGGAAGGCTAGTGAGCGGGAATTAAAAAGATAATGTCGGGGTCACCACTTAGGAAAAACTATGTTCACTAACTATATGTAATATAATTTATAAGATTTATTTTGATATATTTTGATCATATTATAAGTAAATATAGTTTTTTCTAAAATAGGAGGCAAAAAGTGCCAAAAATGCTAATTCAGTTTTTGTTTAACCCAGCGTCCAATTTGAATTATTCAAAAATCATTTTATTTATATTGACGAAATAAAGAACTGATTAAATTTTTAGGAAAGCAAATCCAGCGGTTGTGTTGATCCAATAGAGAAAGGAAAAAAAAGTCATTTGGCGGTCCGAAAAAATCATTGCATATGTCGCTCATTAAATTATCAGATATTTTATAGAAAATTTAATAATAGTTACAAATAAATAAGGTTTCGTCCCAAGATTAATAATCTTTAACCGTTAGTCTGCGACGCGCTTTGATATTTTGTCTCTAAAACAGCTACGCGGCCCGATAGCTCCAAAAAAAAAAAAAAATTAAAACATAATTTTTTTTTAAATTGGCAAAATTCTCAAGAAGAAAATTTCAGTTCTCAAAAAATAATTTAGTAAAATTTTTAATATACGCTACATCAGCGGTTTCCAACCTTTTCTTCCTTGCGCCCCCCTTTCGAATGAAAAAAATATTGCGCCCCCCCCCCTTCTTATTTTTCTAACAATTTAATTTTAATATACTTAACATAACTGAAATTATAAAAAATATACATACAAACATAACTATTTATTATAAGAATTTTCTGTTTCACATAAGTAAGATCTCACAAATGGTAATAAAATTTCTAAAGCATTATTTGTCAAAGTAGCAAAATCGTCTTTTACTGGTAACCAAAACTTAACAAAATATTTTCGTCCTGAAACATCTGCTTCAATGTGCTATTACTAGATAAATCAATTATCATTTTCTGCTCCGCTTTTGAATTACCAAAATCATCATGTTTCTCAATGGTAAATGGATTTCTAATCCATTCGTATTTGGACGTAATTAGATAAAGCAATGCGAAAATTGGTTTCGTAGACTAGTCATTTGACTGATATAATAATAAGATCTTTACTTACTTCTACTTCATCAGTAACACAAGTAATTTTAAAAGTGGGAAACATGTTAAAGTTATAAAGTTATTTGATACTAGCTATACACAGTTCTAATTTTTTCATAAAAGCCGTAATCTTGTCTTTCTGAACAAAAGCACGAATTTGAGATCCTTGCATTGATTTATTTAAATCGCTAAGTCTTTGAAAAATATCAACTAAATACGCAAATTTTGCGAGGAACTTTGTGTCCTAAAACAAGATTGCTCCGTCTCTTTTGTTATCACAAGAAATATAGCAATTTCTTTTTTGAGCTCAAACACTCTTAGAAGTACTTTAAGTAATTTGTTGATTTGTTTTTGACACTTACTCAGCATTTAAAAATATTATTTTTGAAATAGCTTCGCGCCCCCCTTGGGACGGTATGGCGCCCACCCAGGGGGGCGCGCCCCACAGGTTGGAAGTCACTGCGCTACATGATTTTGCAATTTGCATGGCACGATGCCATGCACCACTAGTCTATCTTAGAGTTGTCTTTGTCTAGTATAGTAATTTTATAACAAACCACTGATTTAAAATCTTATTATACATACACATAGTTATATTTCTGGGCCGTGTGAATTCTTTTTCGTATTATTCATTCGCTGATAGTTTTCTTTAACTATCATTCATTGTGATTCAGACAATATCAAATTGCGGCTTAGCTGCTGTCGTGTTTCTAGCCTGGGAACAAATCAGAATGGCCAAATGACTTTCCATCCGGCACAAATTGAAATGACTGTATAAAAATTAATATTTGCTGACAATCTGAATATCCGTTTTAGCTAGTAATAAGTAAATTGCCCGGGAACGTAGACTTAATATTAGTATTTATATTTATTTATTATATAACCAACGATGATGAAAATTTGAAACAATGATGTATTCAATATTGTTCTGTTTTTTTATTGTTACCTATGTATTATTAACCCTCCGTCGGTCGGCGTGGTCTGGCCAGACTTTTTTCGACTTCAATTTAAAAAAAAAATACTTCTAGTAATCCTATCGACTTGAAATTTCTTGACTTTTCCTAAAATTTCATTAGCTGTCGATCAATGAAAAAATCAGGACGAAAAAATGTATAAAAGGATAATTATAAGGATATTAACTTTTTTATACTTTGAACGGTCGAAAAGGTCTGCCTAGACCACCCATACATTTTGTATGAAATATACGTTTTTTGATATATGTAAACCAGTATTTTGTCTTTTTTCATTCTATTTTCTATTCAAACTGCGTTGTATACTTGTTTATCTATGGTTGTATATATTCTTTGCTATGTGTTGTAACATGAATGTTAGTATTTTCATGACGAGATTTGCTTGAAAATCTACCAAACTTATTGGTAATCGCAAACACTGAAAATCGGATGAGCAATGCACACATTATCAACAATTTTTCTACCCGTACTGCGTACGAATTTTTTTTTGGCAAACCTGTAGTGAAATTATATTTTCACTTTGAGTTTTACAGCTCATTTCAAAGGCGACGCACCTCATTTCGTTTTCATTCGAATTTTACATTCATTTCAAAGGCGCCGAAAAAGAATATTGTTTTTCATTGATATAAAACAGAAAAATTAACAAAAAGAGCAACGATTTTTTTATATTTCTTGATTTTTTTATATAATATAATATGTAATATTTTTATTATAAGCAAGCTCAACACATGCAAAAGACGGTAAGAAAAAGAAAAAAAACAAAACTATAAATATTTATTACTATAATCGTTAATATATAAGACATCAAAAACTCGTTTATCCCATATAAGTGCATGTAAAATGAATGGTGGTCCAGCCAGACCTTTCCGACCGTTCGAAGGTGAAAAAATTTCCGACCGACGGAGGGTTAAACAGACTATTGTTTAGTAATTGAATAATTGATTTTTTAACTAACTTTTGGCATAATTATGTAAATTATTAAAAAAATGTTGGAAAAATCCTAATCGTTCATGATTGTTAAGTTTATAATTGTTTCACGATTATTCACTTATAACATGTTGTTTAACACGTTAATCGCCACGATAATATCAGAAAAAAATTCACATGGGTCATGATAACTTTATTAAGTAACTTAGATAAAAATGTATCGAGGAAACTTATTGTGTCAAAGAAAAAAAATCAGACATCTATGATTGGCGTGGCCTTCTACCAAATCGCTTATGTCAGACATATATATTATATATGTATAATATATAATTATTTTTATTTTCAGGTCGCCGGTAACACCTGTACCCACGGTGCATGCTTTGAATCTCAACGGCGGCGGAGATGTCGCAATGCTCGAATTGACCGGCGATAATTTTACGCCGTCTCTTCAAGTTTGGTTTGGAGATGCGGCTTCGGACACCATGTATCGATGTGCCGAATCCATGTTATGTGTTGTACCTGACATAGCCGCGGTTTGCGGTGGAGACACGCTTTGGGCACACCAGCCTACACAGGTAAGACTCGTAGCTTCTAACAATTTTCAAGATAAATTTAATTTAAGCATTATTTAAATACTTATTTGTTAATAATCAATATTATTTAATATATTTTCAGGTGCCCGTGTCTTTAGTTCGTAATGATGGTGTTATATATGCCACTGGCTTAACATTCACGTATACACCGGAGCCTGGGCCCAGGACACACTGTCCTACCGCCGAAGAGGTGATGAGACCGAGAGCCACGGCCGCCGCTACTGCGCCACCTTGGGGTGCTCATGGGTGTATGCAATAGAATAGATGACATGATAGAACAAGGTATGTCATATATAACAAATCAATTCGTAGATTTATGGCAAGCTATTGACGAATATTTAGAATTTCTCTATAGTAACATATAATTGCACTTTTATGAACACTTTTATATATATATATATATATATATATATATATATATATTATGTTTGTAGAATTACACCATTTGTATTGTTTTATCGATTTCGTATCACATCACGTATGTTTTAGTACGTGCTTAAAGTATGTGTCGTACAGCTGCATTTCTTGAATTCTTTTGCTTACCATGCATTTTAGACCATATTTTTTGCATTCTCAAATGTAGAAATTCATATTATTTAAATGCATTTAACAATACTTGCTTCATACATACGCTTGAATTTTTTAAATGGAATCATAAGGGGCATGCAAATTGTTAAATACAAAACAAATTATATGTCGCCAAAGAAATTTTTTATTTCAACGTCAATCAGCAATCTGAATTTTTAATTATTGTATTTGACCCTACAACTCTATTTTGCTAAAACTCTTGATCTTCTTTGTGATTGTTTTCTACATTATTTTTATTAATCAACTTTTTGAGATGTTGTTTTCGCAAGAAAACATGCTAGTTTTGTTTTTTCGACGTTTCGAGTCATTCTAAATCGTTCGACAACCAAATTGGGTGTGTATGTGTGTATACGCACTCTCGTGTGTAAGTTAGTTGAACCTTTCGTCGACGTATTTTCAAAAACTGCTGAATTGATTTCAAACATTTTAAAGTCATTCTAGGAATCTCGATAAAGATCTCTCTTCAGAATTACCAGAAAAGTGCTAATTTTCTTGTCGTCATCGTCGGAAAAAAAACTGAACCAGTTTTGAAAATTCAAAAAACCGCTCGAAAGGTATCAGTTGTGAATAGTGCTTATTCGTTTATAGTAAAGATTAGTCTAATCGTTACCTCGTAATTTTTTGACAGCCTTGTTGAAACTTTGAATGTGATAAGAGTTTATTTCCGAACATCATATGATAATATATATATATATATATATATATATATATATATATATATATTAATTCTTATTAAGTCGATTATTTACACATATCGGGAAGTTCATGCAACCTTCCCTAAGGCAAAATAATACTTACACCTAGTTTGAAACATAATTTCGAATTTCCGTGATATTATTCGATATGTCTACATTTGCAAATAACTTTCAAACATCAAGTTTATTCGATCACATATTAAGCGTAGAATGTAGTTATAAAGCATAAATAATTCTCTAAATAATTCTCTTAATGGATCAATAACGATCATTTATTTTTTATTGATACTGTAATGTATTATTAGTTAAGTTTGTTGTCTAAGTTATTGATTGACAAACTATTTTTGTGTTGTAGGTATGCGTTGTAATAAAGATTGAATACTAACAAAAACAGTTGAAACATCTTATTGATTCATTACAATTTTATATGTAAATTACGCTTATTATATATATGCATGATTAATTTTACTGGAATGCGATTAGACAGACATTATTTTATTAGGTATTTTCTTCTTGCATTTTACACAGTAATCGCACTTTCTTGTCTTGTTTGAGTTTTATAAATACACCTATCACCCCCGTTTTACTCACATCATTTTTGAAAATCTACTTTGTTTAAAATGAAATTCATTAAAATTGCATTTACACGAAATTATAAACATTTAAATATAATTTGCTTATATCTACAATAACATGTTCATTGTTTTACTATCAAAATACAACACTACAAAATGCTAGAGTTACGAATTTTCAGTACATAGACTATGTCTGTGATAGAAATTGAATGTAGATATGTTGGGAATTCCCGATTTTATGATAAAAACTAAATTTTGATGTGTGCATAAGCTAGTTTGTTTGAAATGCCAAAATAATCAGTTATCATTCAATTAGCACATATTTATATGTAATTGATAGCGTAAATTTATTTAAGGTTAGCAAATTACAGTATCATTTTTTTACAAAATCTATAATTTATATAAAATTTTATAGTTTGACAATGCATAAGCTAAAAGTGAAGAGCTAAGGATTGAAAGAAAAGTTTTATCTTTTTTTAACCAAAATTGAAATTTTGAACTATCTCTGTAATAATGAAAGAATAATAGATGTTGATAATTTTGATTCTTTGAATTAAGCTATAATTTATTCAATGTATTTGATATCAAATATAATAAAAAGGGCTTTTTTTAATTGATTTTTGTTCAACACTTTTTTTTTATATAAAAGTGAATTTTTCGAGTTACACGGTTTTTATGCAACGGGGTGTATTCACTTAGTAGTTTTTAGCTTTGTGTCGTTTTCCTTATACTTTTAAATGGTTCGTTAACCGAATTGCTAAATGTTGTAATTGTTTCTCTAGCAAGAAGATTTAATAATTCTGCGATTTGTTCCAACAGTCAGATCAACTTTTCAATTGCTGCCCATTTTCTTAATCTGCGCCAATCTCTAAGATCCGCGATTCTACATACGTTTGCTCATACATCTATTGACAGGTTCCTTCGTTCCTCTTCTTGCTGCGTCTTTTCTCGGACGTCGCGCCATGTAGCGTGGGAACGTTATCCCAAGCCGACCTTGACATTCACGCCTCGGCTACCAAGAGGTCGCATAGCCGTATCGCGCTGGGCCGGCCGGTCGTCCTTTCTAAGACGTCGATGCGTGCTTCTTCCAATTCAGTCACAAAGTGGTCACATGTCATTTTATTAAATGGTTCATTTCTTTATTGATTAGGTGTGCTGATAACGATAAATCATAAGTGTCAGTCACTATTAAACATCAAAATGCCTTTGCAATGTCTGTATCCAATGCCTGTTATCATTTATCGATATTATTTATTCTTTCACAACTCATACTTCACTTCTCAACTGTAGGTTATTTGTAGTTTTTAAAAGTACACATAAGGTTTGCATGGTACTTTGCATCTACTATCAATTTCTTCGTTTTTAGTTTTATCTTTATCTATTTGGTTTTGTTAGCTATTTTTGTCGCTCCGCTATTCTAATTCTATTTCTTTAACTCTATGTCTTGCTAAAGGAGAAATTTGGCAGAAGAAGCTATGAAGATGCCGAACTGAGGAAAACGCATACATAAATTATTATAGTTCGACTTCGACGATTAATGCATATAATTATGCAAAATAATAATTATTATTTATGTATGATCTAAATGAGCTATTAAATTATCGTATTGTTGGTGTGTGCAATCCGTTCCATATGAGATTATCTACTTTAGGTTAAATTTTATTTACTGCCTTTATAAATAATTTATTTTAGTGCTATATGACTGCATGCCACTAATTAAACCGGAAATATTGTTTATTGATTATATGTATTTATATTTTAAATATTCGTAAACTTAAAACCCAGTCAAATACAATTGAGCATCATATTACTACGATTGGATAAGTATATGATAACCTGTTTTAAAAAGTACAAGTTTCATTTTGATATCATATTACATTACAAGTTTGATTTAAATGCGATTTATAGAAGCAAACCCTGTTGCAAATTAATTATGACATTAACATTTATTCCGAGTTTGGGGAAAAAACTAATTAATGTTCGATATATTTCCACTCTAATTAAGCCGATCCTCAGCACGTTTATTTAAATAGCTTTTAATATAAAGCAATTTTAGTGAACATTATTACATATTTAGTGAATAATTTTGAAGTATTTTTACAAAACAATGTTACCCGGACGTCAGATATGACGCAAACGCTTCGTTACATAAAGCAAATTTTCAAATCAACATGCTGTACTCATCATATCATCCTGCCTGCATAATTTTCGAGACCCCGAGGTTCACAATCATTGAATAGATCATAATACTAATATAAATTTTGACATCAATGAATATATGCGAATATGGACGATGTGAATGCGAACGAACTACGATTATAAAGTATGAACAGGGAATAGATTTTTCCCATTTCGTCAACTAGAGATGAACATTTTTTTATTGGAACTACTACAAACTGAAATAAATTAAAATTAATGATTTTAAATTAATCATGAAATCAATAAAATCATTGATTGAAGAATTTCTGTCATCGATATATATTGTACATAAATCGTAATCACTAATATATTAGGCATCATGATATTACATATGTGACAAATGTGTGTAAAATGCAAATATTAGTTATATTTATATAATCTTTGCCAGGTCACTTTATATTGAAAAATAGTATTTTCATATTTATATAATAAATAGAGTAGTATCTTAATTGTAATAAAATTATAACTATGTAAGTGTGTAAAATTGCAAATGTGTTATGTAATATTTTTATATCGTAAAAAGCACAATGTGAATGTTTTAAGATTTATTTATTTATGCGTGTTAGTTAATTAGTATTTATATATATATATATATATATATATATATATATATCTACAAAAAAATACAAGTAATACGTTTTAGTACAACAAATTCTTTGTTAAAAAAATGACATAAGCTTCGTTATTATGTTCAAGTATGTGTGTCAAGAATTATTATGACCAAATATGTTTTTTAGTTATTCACAATTTAGTTGTACCAAAATGTTTTATAGTTTAAGGTAAATTAATTTTATCTGTAGGGCGAATTATATTCTTTTATAAAGAAATATTTTGAAATTACACTGTATGTAGTTTAATAGAGTAATTTTAAAAAATTTTAGACGGATATAATACATTTATACATAAGTCTCGAGAGAGAAAGATACAATATTCTGATATATCTATGATCTATGTAAATAAAATATAATGAAGATAAATTTTATAATAAAATAAATATATAAAATTTGTTTATTATTAAGCACTTTAAGTAAGTTTGACAGGATGTTTGACAGTGGAAATGATACTTGGAATAATGTAACCAGCGATTTTGAATAAAATGCACTGTCGAAATGGAACGGAAGTACTCCTTCACAAATGCTCACATTAGTTACTCAAATTAGTATCATTAAGATTTATTGTAATCATAATCTTGTTAAGATGAGAACGGCATTGAAATGAAATGCACCGTTTTATATATTTTTTTCTTTTCTTCTTGTATAATTCGCTATTGTTCTATCTTCAAATAAGATCATAAGACGTCCGGGTAGCCCACAGTTCTCACGCTCCCTATATCGTCGTGGAAGTGAAGAATTAAAGTGCCGAGTTTCACATGGAAAAATAAAGGAGAGGGGCCTCTGATTTAATTCGGATTCAACGGGGCACCTCGTGCTACGATGCCAGGACGATTCAATAATTCATTTAGTTACAGGGGCGGAGAAATTTGTTGCAGTTTTTATTCAATGGACAACCTTCCACGCTCCATTTGAGGGCTAATTATTATTATAACACACTGGTTTCGGAGAAATATTCCAAGATTTGTTATTGATGAATGTAATTGTAACAATGATTTTTATGGAAGATGCTAAGAAGGAACTGAGAGTTTTTATATTGATCAAATTTTTATTAATTTTATTATTGACGTGGTTGTAATATAGCTGGATTCAATATCTCTTTCACGGAGAAGTCTTCAAAGTTTCTTTAGGATTTTTTTTAGGAAAACTTTCTTTGGATTTGTTTTATTGGGAAGTTTAACTTTTACTAAGTATTGATGAATATTATTGAAGATATTTCTCTATACTAGATTTTTTTCATTTTCAAAAATTCTAAATCTCACAATATACCGATTAAAAATTTGACAATTTATTGCTTGAAGATTGATTGCCATTTGCCATAATATTGTTTGATGGATATCAAATATTGCTTATTGCTAATTACTTTTGCAATGATTTTTAAAATAATGAGTGTTAGACGAATTATATTAATTCATATGGGTCAATTGATATTTTATGTTTTTTACAATTAAATTTTCAATAATATTAACCCTTTCGTTACGAGCGTCATCTAAAGGCGACATACGCTTGACGACCTGTGTACAAGAGTTACTATAGAAGACATACAATGTGTCGGCTTTTGCTCAAAGATTTATCAATCTGGGTTAAATTATTGTAAACTATAATTTGTTAATGTGATTGTTAGTTCTTTCGAAATTTTAATGCATTTTCATAATGATTGGAAACTCTTAAAATAACGAACGCCTTAAACAAATGCTGTGAAATTTTTTAAGAAAAAAAAATATTTTTGAAAAAAATTATATTTATTTTTGAAAAAAAAAAATGATTGTGTACCTCCGCTAGTATTGTCGGATTATGAATTCGAACGTTAAAGAAATAAAAAAGGTAAACTCGCTAACTTAATAAAATTATTTTATCTAATTTATCACTGAAAAGCGTTTAATTTGCATATAAATCAATGCTACTCCATCATCTAATGCTATTTACTCTTGAGTTTACTTTTATAAAAACGTTGAAACAGTGTATAATTAATATAATTATATATCGACAAATATAAATATTTCGTCGAATAATAGCCAACAATGAGATGACTACCATCATCGCTCATGAAGAAGCGCTTTACATTTTCCATTTATTCCTATGGGTTCCCACGCTTCATTAAGAAGCTTCGTATACAACATACATTACATACATTTATTATATTCAAACTATGGGAAGATGTGTTTTACAGCATTGAAATTAGTTTGTATGTTTTTATTAAATATATACTATTAAACATGTGACCTCACGGCTCCGGCAGTAGCGCGCAGATAGAGTTGGAGTTGGAGTCAGACTTGGGCCGACCCGTGGGGTCACCGTGCGCAGCATCGTAACTAGCGGAGAACGATAGTTGAAAGGGCAAGTGGTAAATAATGGGTATTTTATTATGGCAATTATAGGAACTAAATTCACACAGTGTATCTCTATGGCCATGTGTATATGCTCTGAACACTCGATCGAATTGATCATACGTTGGAAATACATATTTTGCTTCGTTCAAGTCGCTTTTTAATCTAACGTAAGCGAGTAATTTGGTTCGGCAAACCGAAACTAGATTGAAGAGAATAGAAATTTCATTAACAAACCAAATTTTGATTAAATTTATATAGTTTTTGTTCAAATTATTAACGTTCAGATAATTTTGTTAATTATATAAAAAATTAACTTATTTTTATTTTACTTTATATTTAAAAAAAATACTAAAAGAACAAATAGAGGATTGAATTTGAAAAACACAGGTATTTTTTATTACAACAATAGTTTCTTCCTCAATTTTACTTAATCATTCAAACGATTGAGTGCCTTTTTTGTCTTGAGCTTCTATTATTTGTCTTATCCAAACGCCAAGAATGTCCCCGACTTAAAATTAATTTGTTTAATACACACTTGCATTACATATGCTATGAAACGCGTTTGCGTCGCTCATGAATTTTCATATAAAATATTATACCAATTCCAGAAACTTTACTGAAACAACAAAAATTTTCGATAATTTAAATATCAGTTCACGACGTCGTAAAAGCTGTTGATTTTCCTATTGGATCATAAAAATTCAGTATTTTGTAACCTGCATATACTGCGTTGATTTCCAAGATACATTTTTGTGTCTTTTTGTTTTGAATGCTTTTATTCGAAGGTAATTGTGTACAATATTATTTAAATCCTCTTTCTCTTCACAACATACCACAGATAGTGGAACGCTATAAATTGAATGAAATATTTAGTCTGTCGGAATAAGTAATAATACACATTCTAGATAAATTTCTTCATAAAGGATTTTTCAATTGTAAGAAATACAATCATTGACCTTAGAAGAGTCTCATACAATAACAATTGCACTGTTGACAATATAATTGCGATTCAGAGGCTCTTATTGTATAGATAGAGTTGGTGTGTTTTAGTATTTCTTGTGAGAAAATTCTTCTTTTTTTTCTTTGCCACAAATCTTGATAAAGACTGTGGGAAAATACAACAGTTATTCATTAAATTAAAACTAATTATGCACATAGAATAGGAATATTAATAAACGCTTGATTATCTTGTTCGCATTTTTAATTACTTTGCGTGGAACGTTTTTTTGTTGGGTGGGCGAATGTTCTATTTTCTTATTTTTGCAAAATGAATGATAAATAAATTTTACCCTTATTTTTTATTTGAATGTTGTATCATAATAATAGTTTAACCATTACGATTGGCTAAACATATTTCGTTGTTCAATTATAATTTTTTTTATAATGTTGTAAAAAATTAAATAATCTATAATATTTACAAGCAAAAGCGGAAAAGCAATTCGAAGTGCTTGGAAAGCTTGGCGCATAGTAAATTGAATTGATATAATTTGAAAAAAATGAGTTATGAAACAAACTTATTTCAAATTTACCAATTATTGCTTTTTTAACTTTTTGAAGAATGAGTTTAATTTTGTCATTCTGAATCATTTGAGACCAAAATTGAAAAAAAATATGTATGTGTGTGCCTGTGAGTCAAAATTTGATTTTGACTCACGAGGCTTTTGACCCAAGAAGCTTTTTAGCCTTTATCAAAAATTTTGAAGCCATTTGATGAAACTCGACGTTTTTTGTAATTAATTATTGAAAGTTTTTTTAACGAGTTAATGAAACTTTTCATGATAAAATTTATGATCCTAATGAACATTCTAAATATTATTGAAATTCGAAAAACGGCACTTAACGATTTTTTGCAAAACTGCAAAACTCCAGTCACTGAGAAAATATTTTGTATAATCTGTGCATAAAAATTTGTTCTTTAATTGGAAGTAGGTACGAATTGCTCCTAAACCATGCAATCATGCTTGCGTTACTGTTTTAAATTATAATACAATAAAAAAATTAGCAAAAGCATTATAGGTACTTTGGTATTTAGTGCAAAAACTAGTAGCTTAAAACAGTTCAAATATAATTTGAATAATATTTTATTAAAACTTTAATAATTTACATTTCACAAATGACAATAATTAATAAATAACGAAAATTTTCAATATATTAAATACATTATATTAAGCAATTTCATTTAGAACTCATTATAATATATAAAATCTCATTAATATAAAATTATGAATATTTAGAACTCATACCAGCAGTCAGTTCTATAAAAGTCGCTATCCACACTTCAAAAATTGCATAGTACACCGATACATTTAACACATATTTAACAAAAATATTCGAGTAGCATTGACATTATAAAATAAATATTGGCTTATCTAATTTTACAATGAATCTTATTAATCATATATATGTGACTTTTATGATTAATTTACATATTACTATAATTTGAATCTTCGTTCAATATCATTTTACTCTTATTGTCCTCTGTTTGTTCATATTGGTAAGCATCAGTGATATATAAGAAGTTAGCAAATCATCCATTTTGTACCCTAAAGATGTTTCACATAGTAATTTTGATCCTCTTACTAAATTTCCAATTGTCATATGGAAATAGGTATTTCCTGATGACCAATTTGATATTCTTGTGAAAGGATGCGTTATCAGAATATCCTAGACAAATATTTTTTGATTAAAAGAAAATTAGAACCCTGTAATATTCTGTTTTATACCTACCTTATTTTGAGGATGAATTAAGCTGACTCCGTGTTTGTTAATTGCAATCAAAAGCATTTCAGGGAAATTTGGTTCAGTAGTTTGTTTAACTTCGAAAAATGCTGAACCAAAAGTTGGCCATCTATAAATTATTTTCAGGAATGTAATTTTTGCTTCCTCGGGGCTCATACCTCCGTCTTGATTGTACGAACTGACAATAGATCTTTTCCAGTCTGCACTACTTTGAATTTTTATTAAATCTGAAGGAATTAATTCGCGGAGCATTTGTCTGCAATTCAAATTACGAATTTTTATGCGTCTGAAATATTACAATGAACGAAAATTTCAATTTATCTTACGGTATTGCTTGTAGTTCCTGTTTGCTTTCTCCAAATCGAACTCTATACACCAAAGCCGCCAATTTCGATGCTTCTTCTTTTGAACATTTGTGATAGCCTCGTAAAAGTTTTGGCAACTCTTGATGAAAATGGAATATTAGATCCGCATTTTTATCTTTTCCTGGTACAGTGTTAGTCCACAATTTTTTCATGAAAAATACTTGGTAAGTAAACTGCGGCGTAGTGCCATCACGTGATGGCCTAGCTTTTTTAATCCAATCAGTCAAATGACGCACGAAATCAAAGAAGAAGTCTCCTTCTGGTACAGAAATGACCTAAAATAAAATATGAGGCATTAGGTCTACTTACGACTACCTGTTAGCTTAGTATATGAATTTTTTATTATACCTTGTCTGCGATTTTTACGAATAAGCTAAATCCTTCACTGGATCTTAAATTTAGTCTTTGTGATATATTATGGCAGAAGTCCTTTGCCCTCGTGGACGAGTCGACTTCAAATGCTTCATCAGTATCATCAGGAAAGTAAACTTTATGGAATATCTGAGTCGTTTTGTGCTGTATGGCTTCTACTTCTACTTGATGAGGTGGATATTTTCTTTGTCCATTTCTCAGTGTTCTCTGCAACCGAGTTAATGAGTCTTGTGATATAGGATGTCTTCTAGTTCGCAAGAATAGGGTTAATTCTTTCAAAAGTATTTGACTGCAGGCAAATAAACCTGTTGACAGCCACATTAACTCCCATCCACGTTCCTCTGATAATCTATTTCGGTTATCCGTTAATTGTTTCATGATTTGACAATAAATTTCGTCTCTGAGTATTTCATGTTTTAATGGACCATCAAAAATGTTATCGGTGTACTCGTTTCCTATCCTTGGCCTTTTCGATGGTAGGTCGCCCATGTATTTCAATATTGCGTTGTATGCAAAACATGCCTCTTCTGCTAATTCCTCTTTAGCTTGCAATTTTTTTAGTAGAGGTAGTTTGATTGGATCTCTTGAATGGCGCCAAAGATCATCGTAACCTCTTCTGTTCGAAGATAAAGTTAAGGTTTTGGACATAGTTCGTTTAGGTGGTACTCGAAAATGATCTAAAGCATATTCGGCAAGATTGTGCGGTCTATCACGACTATCATTCCCATTTATAGAATTTTGTGAATATAATCTTCTACCATGTTCTGCACCTTCCACACTAAACAAAGCTAATATGTCTGCAGGAGGTTTTGTCATTGAAGGTAATACATATACGGTTTCAGCTGGAAAATCTCCACGTTCTTGGGTTCTTTCACATCTACCTATGCACCATCCGGAGTTCAATACGATTTCTCCCGTACTTTCTTCCTCTAGTATAATTAAATCACCTTTCATAAACGTCAGGAATGTAGAGCCCTCGCCAGGGGCTTTATAGTCTTGTATAGCTATAACGTATTTTGATCGTTTTTTAAGGCCCTCTAGGAAATAGACTACTAGGTCTCGTATATCCTCTGCATTCGGGCTCTGGAATGTAAATTCTTCTCCGCGTACAGTAGATAAACTAAATGTTTGTGTGAAAACTTTATTTGTTTTTTGGCTCGATACTGTTGTTATTTCTGGAAAGGAGAGTTCTAATAAAACTTGTTCTTGATCATCGACTACATAAACACCTGTCCAATTTACAGCAATAATCACATCATTTTTGGGTAGATTAGGGCCAGAGTTTCTGTATGCTTCGTAAAATCGGGAGAACAATAAAGGCCATTTAAATTTAGCGTAACTAACTACATCTTCTTTAACTCTTAGAGCTCCAATTTTTTCTTTTAGATAGTAACTTTTTTTGTAAGCTTGCACCACGAGAGCTCCCCACCGATCTATCGCTTTCTCCACGCCGGTTAAACAGTAATCTGGTATATAATTTGGTAAAAGAGTAAACAATCTTTCAACATTCATTTCTGTATTATATTCTATATAGTATTGCTGAGCGGCTATCATAGCCAAATCTTCTTCTTTATCACAACGATATTCGCCAAATTTAACTCCACGCACAACTTGTTGATATATTAAATTTGTTGCAACTTGATCTTCTGTCGGCTCATGCCACGGTGCGAAAATTTCTTTTCGGAAGAAAAGTCTCCAAGGCGCATTCCTTTCTTGGGCCCCTTGTTCTTTGGCATATTGTTCACATTGCGATATGGCATCCATCACATGATCACCTCCACTTCCCAAAGATGACACTTTATCAAATAACGCTATGTATAGAGAGAATCCAAATTGGTCTTTCAATGCTATTTTATCAGATAATTGGTTACACAATTCTCTTGCCGTAGTTGCAGAATCGGCTAATAAAGTTTTTGTGTTGCCGTCCATAAAAGTTATAGGTAACATGATTGGTTTTTTGGATTTTGTTGCTTGTAATTCTAACCAGCTCGGTGGCTGATTTCTTGTACCATTGTTAAATGTTCTTTTTAATCTATCTTCGCAATATGGTGCATAACCAGGTGGACCTTCCCTTATAAACGCTCGCAAATAATTTACAAACTTTTCTGATGGTGCGAAACATCCTACACATAAAGACAGCAATATCCATCCACGGGCATGTGAAGATTTGGAAGGATTGTTGGTGAGTTGTTTGCAAATTTGACAATAAATTTCATCCCTTAATTCTGCTCTTAGTATACCATGACCGATTATAAAGTGTAGTTTTTCTAAATTAGATGTAGGCCTCGATTCAAGCCATGATTGATAACTGTCAGCTGTATATTCTTCATCTTGCAATCGCCTACGTACATCTTCTCCTAGCTTATTTTTACGTTTTAATGTCAATGAAACTAATTTATGTCTAATTGATCTTGGTTTTTGTTTAACGTATGCATCAGGGTCTAAACCCATCAGTTGTGCTTCTTGAAACTCTTTGCTTCGAATAAAATTACGACCTAAGGTCGCTGTTACTTTTGACATTACCGACGTATTGTCTCTGTCCATAGTATGATATCTTGGTTCTGGTAGATCTCCGGTGAACCTAAGAATCGTTATCCACAAAGCTTGTGCTGCCAACTGGTCACCTTGTGTGTTCAGAGGTAGCAGAGGGTGCTTCAACGGTTTCCTGGAGTACTGATGTGTAATATTTCCCTGGAAATAAGTTGCTGCAAACTTTTGGAATTTGAACTCTGACAAATCTTCTTCGTCCTCTGAGGGAATGTGCATAGGGCTGATGATCTCATTTTGATCACCCGGGTGTTGAGTCGGAAGATCATTAAATACTGATGTTTCTCTTTGGCCGTGGGGTGTTGGAGCTTCGCTACTGGAATCGGGGAGGAAATCGAACATGGCCTCGACCAATTTGGAATCATCGACGGGCTCATCGGCTTTACGTGCCGCATCGTTAATTATGTTCTTCTTGGCTTCCACTCGACGCCGTTCTTCCTTTTCTCTTTCCATTTCTTTGCGCTCCAGTTCATGCATGCGTTCCTAAATCATTACGCATATCTTATTAGTAATAATAAATTATTTTTATTAATATTCTATAAAAATATGTTCGATTTCGCGTAAAATAATTTTATTGTCAATTGATAAAATTCAATGTTATAATACTATCTATAAAAAAAAGAAATTAACAATTGCATCAAAATTTATATTATTTCATTTGGTCGTGGTAATAAAAAGAAAATATAATATAAATAAGTATAATATAAATAGTTCGTTTAATATTATATCCTAAAATGGAAATAAATATTATTACTAATAAACAAATATATTCACCCTATAGTTTTGCTCCGCTATTTCTTTAGCTCTTTTATTTCCTTGATGTTTCAATTCCATTTCTTCCATTTTTCGTAGCCTGAGATTTTCATGATGTCTTCGTGATTCCAAACGCAATTTCTTATATCGTCTCATCGCTATCATTCTTCTTACATTTGCTTGAATTTTAATTATAGCCCACATTTTGTGACCATATTCTCTTCGAACTAAATAACCTCTCGAATGAGCCTAAATTAATAATATATTGTCAATTATTATACATGAATATATTATATTTATTTTTGAAAGATTAAATGTATGATTTTATTTATTTTGTAAGTTTAGATACCTGCAAACCGACAATATGTCCTCTTAAATGTCTGAATCTATGTGACAATACTCTCGCTCGGATAAGAGCCTGTAATCTCATGTAGCCCACTTTCATTTTTTTATATCTTTGCCTTTGTGCATATCCTTTATAATACTTTTGTATGATAGTAGCAGCCGCTTTCATTTTCAAAAATCGGCGTCTATACACCCATCCCCTTATAGAACGTTGCAGGATAAGAATTTTTTTGGTAAGAACCCTATCTCTTTCTTGTTCCAAAAATAAATCGTGAGCATCTTTTAAAAATACTTTAGTATGTCCTAGTTGATAATCGGTTCTTCCTAAAACAGCCGCGCAAATCCTCGTCGTGGCCAATCTACAATCAGTCTTGTGCGATGGCGGTATACCCGAAATTAAAAATCTGTATCTTTCGACAAACTCCCTAAATCCATGTCGGATCGGATAACCGGCTCTTCGAATTCTAATCGTTTCCATCATACCGGAATAACGGAGCTGTCGACAACATAATCCGCGATCAAACATCATCGGTTTTTTGTATTCGTTAGGTTTGATGCAACGTATAAAGAATGGTTGGCAGTTGCTTAAAGTTTTCATCAAAGAGTCTAAGCTTTTTTTGAATTGCGTCGATAATGTCGGAGCCCTTTTTCTAGTTTCCGATCCCATTCCTATATCATCAGCAAAAACCATTTTTAAAAATTTATTATTCGAAATATGTATCAGTTGTAACAAATCTGCACTAAACGTATCTCTATTCTTTTCTAAAAATCCTCTAGTATCATAAAACACAACCCCGGCAAAATGATTTAATCCAAAACTTGTATTGATATCCGATTTAGGTTTTAAGTAGTTTCTATGCGAACCATGGGTCTTATGCAACTTTGCCAACATAGTTTGATCGGTTCCTTTAGGAAATTTCGACTCTTCATCTATCAATGCCATGATATTCAATTGTTTAATTGCTATTAAATCTAATGCGTCTTGGTTATCTACAAACTCGATGTGTTGCCAATTGATACCTTCTAAATTATATTCTTCCTGTTCTAACTTGAATATATGTTGTACAAAAAATTGTTGCAAATTTTCATTTGCAAAATTGATACAAAATTGTTCGAAGCTGTTGTGATGAAAATTTTCGAACCCAAAAATATCTAGGACACCTATGACACTGCGTGCCGTCGATTTTGGTTTATATATTGCATTATTAATTTTTTTTACAATTTCTACAAATAGTCTACCGTATATTCCTTTAACAAATGCGTCTCTTACATCTACGGATTGATCTCTAGATAGTGTCGATACAACAGTTTCGCCATGCGCGAATAAAGTTTTCCTTGTAAGAGCGTCTATGAGTGGCTGCACGGGTACTCCTAATAAATTAGCCACTCTTTGTACATTGACATGCTCTGGAATTTCTGTGGCATCTAGGTTATCGATTACAGTAGCGCGGTATTTAATATTTCCTGTGTGTAACAAAGCTGCTAAAAGTTTGAGAATTTCCCAGATTTCTTGATCAGAGAAAAGCAGAACTTTCATCGCCGATCTGATGTCACTGAATTCCGCAGCATCATCACGACCCTCGCAAGTAATGCTGTTACCCTAAAAAAATATTAGTTATAAAATTTATTTCGTACAAATTATTACTCTTATTATTACTACTCGCTTAAGCGCAAGATTTCTTTCTGTTTTCTTTAAAAAAGAAAAAAAAGTACATATATTAATTTTCGTAATATAACTTTCGTATATACTCACTCCTGTTAAATATCGATATTCACTTGCATCGCCTAATTCCAATTTACGTTTTTCCTCTCTCGATAAACCAGCCAAAAGACAGTAGAATATATGATAATTTCGTTCATCTTTGTTTTGAGATACAATACGTGATTTTTCTAATAAATATTGTTCGATTTTGGCTCCTTCGATGACTCCGCTGTTATTAAAATGAATATCAATATATTTTCCAAAACGTGACGAATTATCATTCCTTATTGTTTTCGCATTTCCGAAAGCTTCTAGAATTGGATTTGCTTCTAAAATCTAAAATTTCATTTTGATTTTAAACATTAAGTCTTGTAAGTTATGAAAAAAATATGAACATACCAACATACGTATGTTCCTTTACCTGTTGTTCGATCCAAGAATGTTTCCCGCTAATGGCTGCCAAATATTGAAGAATTAGTTTAGTGCTTTCAGTTTTTCCTGCTCCAGATTCTCCAGAAATTACAATACATTGATCTTGGCCATAGCGGCGCATGTGTGCGTATGTGTTATCTCCGATTGCAAAAATGTGAGGCGGTAGCTCTCCAATTTTTCTTTCCTTGTATAATTTTATTTGATCTCCGGTATATATTGGTAAAATTTGATAAGGATTCACGGCAACCAAAATGGACCCAGTGTATGTCTGAAATAGTTGAAAACAAACTATATCATCTGCAGTCATTTAAAAATTGGACTTGTCTCCGTAAAACGTGTAAATATATATATATATATATGTATATGGTATGTGTTCCTATGTATATATATATGTATACATATGTATATACGTGGATATATCATATTTTAGTATACGGCTTAATGAAACCTTATATATGAAGGCCAAACAGAAAGATTAACTCATATGTAGGCCAGAATTCTAGACCTAACAATAAGTAATTAATAAATAGTCTTTGCGTATATTGCTATTTAATATCAACTTACATGTCAAAAATAATTAATATGAGTATAATATAAAAAATAGAGTGATTGAAATCACAATATCAAATAAGTAATAGATATTTGAGATTTCCGCTTCTCTCTATTCCAAATCTTAGATTATAAATCGCAAATATGATATCAAGTAAACTTATATCTTTTGGGGCTTTACTATAATATATTTTCAAATGCCGTTTAAAATCTCTTATATGCCTCTTCAGAAAGAGAATGATCAACTTAAAAAATGTAAATGAAAGAAATGCTCCTTCTAGAAAAACTAGATTAAGGAGGAAGATTAAACTAGATATATTCACATCAGTTCTAGGGCACATAGTTCTGATAGCGACTATTATATAACATTCGTATTTCTATACTCACATATATCAAATTTTCATTATATCTAATCAATAGGTTTCGAAGAATTCCGGCCTCGTGCAGATCTCCCAACGAGATCATGTCCTCGACGCCCCGCACGCTGCTCCCGTGCATCGCCTTGATGCGCCGCTCCGGGCTGAGCCATTGCTCGTTGCCATCGTCGTCCAGCACCTGAATGCGGCGTCCTTCTGCCGAAATGACGCGACCGCCGATGGCAACATCGAACTCGCGACCGGACGCCGGCTCGATCCATATGTAGTCACCCTGGACAAAAGGTCAGTGAGTTCATTTTCTTGGCATGGGGTATATTTAATTTTATTATTTGAACGATAAGTTCACATAGATATTATCTACGAATATCAGTTCGCGATTATCTTACCTAGCCATACGTGACGTATTATCAATATATTCAAATTTGTTACATCTTGATTTTTATAACTTCTTGTCTAATGAATTTCTCAAACAAGATTAATAATAAAACACTGGTAAAAATATATAACCCTAGGCGCAAAGACATATGAAAACCCGAAGAATTAGTTTGGGAAAATGAATTTAGAATGTTTAGTCTTTTAGTGTATCAGCAACAGTAAACATCTTTAGCTTAAATTAAAATAAATTATAATTTTTAGTAAACGTTTTATTCGATTTTTAGTGAATGTGATTTTTTTCAAATAATTAAAAAACTTAAATTATAAAACAAATTGTTCTCTTAGTTAGAATCGTAGAAAATACTTGTAAATGTGAAATTAAACAAACTTTCACTATTTATTGAATTATGCTCTCTAAAAATTGTAATAGATAATACTTTAAGTTACAGGTGTGTATAGTTGCCTGAATATTGATTGACCAAGCACTTCGAATTTAGAAAAATAAAATCATAAATATTAATTCATTATTATATATATCTTTTAGGGATGCGTGATATTCATACTCAGAAACTTATACACATTGATTCCACATACTCCCATGTACGCAACTTAACTTTTACCAAATGTATCATATATTATCCATATTATATTAATAGAATAGAATTTCACTTTTTTTAATGACAAATAATGTAATGTAATAAGCAATTTTAATTAAACATTTTTACGAATATGCTTAAAAAATGTACTTAAGGTTTATTCTAAAAAAATAAACTCAACGATCAAATATCTAAATTTTATAAATCAATTATAAAATTGAACCAAATAAATGTAATTTTATTTAATCTTAAAAGCACAAGATTGTAATTTTACACTTTGCAAGAATATTTTCACCTAAAACTCACATCCATTTCTTGAAAATTGTTTGGTGTTAGCAAAATTCACGTTATTGCCAAGAATTTCATTAGAAACTGTAATCCCTTTGATAATACAAGCATAAAATTAATTTTCACCGTTGTTTAAAAGAAGACGAAGTGTTTTAACTTGAAGTATTTGATAAACCACTTAAAATGAATACAGATTTATAGTACTATGCAAACAATTGTCTCATATTATTGTTTTATCACGATTAAATGTGTGATAAGAAACCACTATACCAAGTTTACCTGACATATTATGTTTTGCGGCTCATTCTCCATATCAACGGCAAATCATTTGTAATAGTTTAATTAACACGATAAATTTTTGACACTGTTAAGGATTTATTAAACAAACACTTTCACTAAAAATTTTGTTGTTTTACCAGACAATAAATTTTTTATTCAGTTCGTATGAATTGCAATGAACTACTTCCAATATAAATAATTTTGTCTATTGTGCGTTTATGCTCGTTAGATTACATGACGCATCGAAATTTGCGATTATTGCAAAATATTGGCATAATCATGGTCATTTATTGATATTGATATGAATATCTGCACCTGCTAACCATTTATATTAATTTTCTTTAATAATAATTAATTAAAGAAGGTTAGTTTGCATATGATAACGCGCGTTAATAATCTGCGGTATACAAGTATATAATTTAATATAATATATTAGTATATTTAATTGACAAGGGCTTGAAATAATGGAATACTTACATCGATAATAAATAATAATTTTATGGTTCTCTCCAATAATTTTGTTATTATATTAAATTTCTGTTCTGTTTCACCATTATTCTTTTATATTTTATTTTAACTATTTTACTTAATAACAACGCAAAAATTATAATAGATAATAAATAATATATTCAATCTCCACAATTTTTAAAAATATATTTTCTATAATAATTAGTATTCATTATGCTAAATGGTTGAGTCATATTTTGCTCACTTGGTTCTTTGTAGACAAATGTAAAAAATAATGAATTTCAATATATATATATATATATATATATATATAACTAAAAGTATCATTTTTTTCTCCAAACATTTTTTCTAATTTTTCCCATCATTTTATCAAGTATTCGCGGATAAGAGAAAACCCTTTTTCTGGAACTTAATGTTTCATCATTTTCAATAAAAACACACACTGCAAAATTTTGCTAAAAATACTATACTTTAAAATTCTTCGAAAAAATATTTGTGTGCTGTTTAAAATTTGTTTAAACCTTAATCTTAAAAAATTGTAAACAGAACTAGAGAACAACTGACATTATAATCAGGCGCATATTATGCAACGAACCGTTGATTTTAATTACATGTACCATGTTTTATATTTGTAAAGTTTCATTTGGACATAAGTAACAGATTAGTAATATGAGTCATAAATATTTAAAGTATAATACAACAAATATAATCTTTTGAAAACCAAAATCTTTTATAGTTTAGTCAGAAGAATTTCTATAAAAGAAAAAGATAATCTTGCTATGTTCGTATTGGCCATGCGTCGTTCATTTGAATCTTTTTCATTTAGAAACATTAAATTGTAATCAGAATTCATTTAAACAATTTTAAGAGCTTCCTGTCTGTATATATATTGTAAAGAATGATTCAGCTTCATACCCTATTATTTTTTATTGTCTATACTATATAAATAAGTAAGACAATGTATAAAATACTACTAAAATGAAACAAATTACAACTTTATGACTCTTTAAAAAAATTTATTAAGCTATTGTTAGTGTAAAATATTTTTTTATAAATGGCAAAATTAGCGTCACTCTGGACGACAAAGAAAAAGATAATATCCAATATTTGACAAATGCGCTGTCGACAGAATAGATTTTAAAATTATAACACCGAATATTAAATGATTTGTTAATATTTACCTCGTCTTAATTAAAGTTTTATAAACACGGAAGAAAATATATCAGTATCTATTTCTATTGTATGGAAATTTTTATCCATTTTTACCGTTTGAACGCACTTCTTTGTTTGTATTCAACTTTTCAGCTCTTATCGGCTGTGGACTATTATAATATATAACCTAACGTTTGTTGTATTTT
Source organism: Ctenocephalides felis (assembly GCF_003426905.1). Taxonomy (NCBI): domain Eukaryota; kingdom Metazoa; phylum Arthropoda; class Insecta; order Siphonaptera; family Pulicidae; genus Ctenocephalides; species Ctenocephalides felis. The sequence goes on along the minus strand of NW_020537758.1, from coordinate 24,247,750 downwards.
CTCTAAAGCATTTTTAATTGCTGTAAAACTGGAATGAATTTGTAATAAGTAGTAGTTATAGGAGTTAACATTAAAAATATTCTAATGATAAATCGTTTCATTAGATCCTTAGTAATTATAATTGTCTAATAATTTAACAGTTATAATAATTATTGAAATTAAAAAAAAAATATATGATTGTCTAAGGTTGGTTTAAAATTATCAACTTATATTGTAACTATTTGCTTCGAAGCACGTCTTCGGAGAAAAGCGTGCAAGAAATATAAATTATATTTAAAAAAATTGAACTATTTACTTTTTATATTAGAACGTTTATATTTGCACATTTTCACTTATGTACATTGGCATATAAAATCATGCTGGAGAAAATATTGAGCAATTACACAAATTAGAGTAATATTTTCGTATTTGAATATATGAGAAACCAGAAATTCTTTTATTTGTTGATATATTAAAGATACAGATTGTATTGAAATAGCTCATTCTGAATTTCCAATTTTTTACTATTTCATATTTTTAATTATAAACTAGAACGTCTCTTTTAAATGTTAGAAAAAAGTTATTGTTTACAGTAATTACTGCTGACTTTATTTAATTGTTTCTTATTCAATAGTTTAATCATTTTCGAGTTTCTTTGATAAGTTAATTGTTCTGAATATATTTAATGATTCCATAATATAAATCCTGATTATATTACATGCTGTTAATAACAAAAAGATGTCTATTCTAATGATACTTAATGGTTCTTCAACATGAGTAAGATGATTGACTTAATTATTATATTTTTGATTAAATAATAAAAAACCTGAATGATGAATATCTATTATTTATATAAATGAAAATATGTGTAGTATTTTTTACCCGTGTTACGATGACCATGTTGCCGATTCATGGACCCTCCGATGGCACCTGAAATGATAAAACTAATATTAGTTATATATAAAAAATAATACTACATATGCATTGTTCCATATAACAATTTAAGATATAGTATTGACCGATTTGATTATTTTGGGTTCAATTATATTCATCCAAAAAACCATAAGTTTGACCATATTCTATCTTCGAATGTAATTTTTTTCATCAGATCCGTTACTTGTTGAATTAATTTAAATTCTTCTTACGAAAAGTAGTCAACTATCTTTTATTGATAACTTGATTTCAAGTTTCTTTCGTTTTGAACCTCGATTGACCGCGAATGTCTAAATTATTTTAAATCGATAATTTATTGATAAGTTATGTACAACTTGCTAGTGGCTTTTGTGGAGAAGGTTCGTGTTAAGTATATAATAAAAATCTTGAGTTATTTAGCATAGTTGAATGAATAAATAATATAATCAGATGGTAATGAATTTTATAAAAATGCCAATGAATTATGAATACATTAACAGTTCTTTAATGTGAGTTATCAGTCTGATTGCTTACAATATTTATTTACAAGGAGTGTAATGAAAGAAGCTTTGTGTTTTATATTTCATTGTAAAATTATTAATTTCATAATTACCATTATGAATATTGATATAAAGTGCGGCTATGATAAAATTTTAGAGCTTTTTTTAAAAAAAAAAATAGAAATTATAGGTAAGGCATAAATACATTCATTTCTCTCTTTAGGACGTACGGATGTTCTGATCCCAAAAATCATGTAACAATTCATTTTTTATAAAGAGTCATTAACATTAGGGTTTCAAAACAACGATTTCATCATTTTGCAAAAATAGTTTTTAATTTAAAAAAGTGAGAATCTTAAAGTTAATTTAATTAAATATGTAGATAAGCATATAGACGAGTTATCCATTACCATTATTAATATTTATGTATATAAAAATTAGTTAGGTTCAAAGTTCGGGAATTACATTAATAAAAAAAAAATGATGCTAAAAATATTTGAAATTCATACGTTGTGGCTAATATCCTAGCCTTCATTCAATGGAATGTACTGTCAAAATTTTGTATCCTTAATTAATAAAAACACTATTGCTCCAAGGTGTTAAAAGTGTATAATCTAGCGCTGAAAGTTGAAAAATATACCTTATTTATTTATAATTAATCATTAGTATTATTAGTTTCTATCTTGTTCCTCACTATCGCCTACGATATTTTTATTTATGATAACTAGTTCAAGCATTACTCTCATTTTACTACCTGATTCCAATTACCTTTCAGATAATTTCAATTTAGCAAAACATTACGGGTGACCAACTTTCGACATGTAGAACAATCTATTAATTTAGCGATTAAGCGTTCAAATAATTCTTATTGTTCAATGGATAAATAGTTTTGGACGAGTTTTTGTACAATTTGCGAAAACAATGATCTTCCTAATTAATAATGTACTTAACTTCTTACTGAAGTCTACATAGTTCATTCTAATCAAATAAGTATATAAATCATTTTGTGAAATACGTGCAGCACATATATCCATCTATTGATTTGATATTTTATTTGTTTTTTGTACAAATTGTGTGACGCGAGTGTTGGCATGTGATGTTTGCTCCGGTCATTACTATGCATGGCGAATGATGATCGGATATCTTTTATTATTAATGTACCTTCTTTAACAGTACCGTACTAAAGAAAATTTAAAACATTGACATCCATCCTACCTTCTTAAATTAGTTTGTTTCTATTAATTCTGAATCAGTTTATTTAGTCATATGGCGAATAGTCGAATCGAAATTTTTCAATAAATCTTGTACTTTAGCTTCTTTAGTCTCTTATTTGATTTTATATTCTTGAGTTAAAAAGACTTAACTAACAAGTGCAACCTCAGGTTTACTGTACTGAGATTTTGATTCAATTTTGCACGGATATATAGTTGATAGTCAAAATGAACACCTTAAGATATTATAGAACCTATAAGAAGTTATTTAGTTATAAAACTTAATTGATGTTTTAGAATATTCTCCTACTTCTTATGCTTGCAATCATAGATAAGAATAAAAATAAAAATTCTAGAGATCAAATCCTGTCAGCGTTTAATTGTATCTTTCCATCGTAAAATATTATAGCAACATGTTTATAATTATTAATTTTTTGCATAAATTTGGCACACAATAATTGATATATTTGAAACATGTCTATAAATACGTAAAAATTATACATAATTGATAACTACTTACTAAACTGTCGTATGATGTTTCGGATCTTTCAATTGTATCAAAAACAGCTCAATTTTGTATTATCATTATTATAAGGATATGTTTATTACTTATAGGTTACATTCTTACTGGCTTCTTCTAAAAGCTTTTTGCTACAGGAAAAATATCCCTTGCTGCACAAGTTGCCATAAAAATTACTTGTTCTGATACGATTCCCAATGTCTTTTCTTTTAATTGACCTTTACAAAAACGTGTAGTGTAGTTTAATTGGAGCCTTTTCTTGTGACGATTTTTCCTCATAAGGATTTTCATAATCCACCTCTGTTGATGAAGATGATGACGGGACCTGTTCCGATGGAATGCCGCTACAAACCACAATGATATTCAGTGACAAGAAGTAGGTATGGTAGCGGGAAAAGAAGAAACAAGACGACACATTGAGCGTTACCACCTGCTTTTGCCCAAAAATAATGAATTATTATTAAACCGGTCGAATTATGAGTATCGAATACTATGGCAGAAAACACGATTTTATTTGAATTGTCTGCTTTAATTTGTACATAAAATGATAAATGCAACTCGTTTCTATTTAAAATTCTTTGCCGATTATTAACTCGTTTATAATTACAATGTTAAAGTTTGTTAATGATATTGGCATATCTTAGATAAGTTATTTGTACTTAGTAAATACTACTTATGAGTAGGGCCTTTCTATAAATTAGTGGTTAGAGCTTTTGGACTTCAATCATAAATTCAAGTTTCAATTCCTTTTGCAACTTAATGTAAGGATTGATCGATTTTCACTTGGAAATGTAGACAGAAATATGTTTCCAAGTAAAGAAGGGCTCTGCTTAGCATTGTTGCAGAAAAAAGTTCTTTGATATTGCAGAAAAAGTGATAATAAAATTTATCACATAAAGATAGAACAACTTTTTGGGTTGACATCATTATACAGCTTATAGGAAAGTTAAGTTCTGATTGCTGTTCCAATAAATTAATAATGGGTTATACTGCCTTAGGGCAAATTCTTGAACTGATTGTGAGTTAAACTCCAACTCGATTCAGGGAGGAATAGTGTAAAAGTTTCCCGAAATGGGCTAATTTTAATTGAAAACATATTTTTGATCTATGAAAATGGACAGCTTGTCCAAACCGGTCCCTGAGCTTGACCTCATGGAGCACTCTCTCAAATATTCGTATTATTTTTATAACAAATATTCGCATCATTTATATAACAATTTTCAAACTCGGATAAAGTTAAATACAAAAGACGATTTTGATTATTTTGATAATTACAAATAAAAAAGCCTCATTGGTTCGCAGATTTGTATCCAAGTTTTAGTTACCGACGCCACTGGTATAGTATTTTGTCTAATCTAAATTGCAAAATCCATTCATGTTGTAATAGACAATAACGACAAATAATTCTTTTACCTATTTGTTGTTATTAGTCACGCAGAAATATGTAGGCGAACTATTATCTGGGTCGTACTGGTCTTTCTACATTACACATGGGTGCTAATAGAGAAGTACAAAGGGCCAGAAAAAGAATATCGATGCAAAATTATTGTATATTTAAATAAAATGGTTCGTATATACATGTATTCTAGACTATAAATAACATATTATGCAGATTTCAGTAAATCATCTCCAACCTTGTATTGTTTAAACCCCGACACAGGAATGGACATTTAAAAGGGGTATCAAGTTGCTTACATAATTTGAATAATTTAATGAAACTAATTACTTAAGCATGAAATTCATTATTTTATTAATTAATTACATAACATTTGCAAAATTATAAGTTATAGCATCATATAACCAAATTTTCATGATGCAACAATTGGTTTCTGTATCGATTTTTGTAATAATTTGTTCGAACTTTTCTCAAAGCACATTGAAACACAACCAACAAATTGCACAATAATTTTAACCAACGCTTTGCGAGTAATAAACGGCCGTAACGTGTTTGAATGAGATGAATTAAATCGATAAAGCTGGATTGTTTTTATTATTACGCAATTATGAAAACGCGAATATATTATACCTTCTATAATGCTATTTTGTTATTTTAATAATAGGTACTTCGTATTATTTAATTAATGTCCAAGAAAAGTTATTGAAATGCACTTTCTAAGGCGAAGGTATATAACACTAAAGATGTACTGAAGACATTCATATATAATATATATAAAAAGTCGCATAATGTCAAGGAGATAATGCAGACTATAAACTTTAAACATCAATTATTTCGTTTCGTGAATTATTAATAATTGTGAGAACACGAAAATTTAACACGTCAAGTGCGCTTTTTCACTTTTTTTCATTGGTATTTTACCGCATAATTAACAATTCATCTTATTATACAAGTGTGAATTAAACTCTATTGTCATATTAAACTTTTGCTATTATTTGAATTTGAACTTCAAAACTTTTTTTATCAATTTCTTAGAAATCAATACAGCCTGTCTATTTGCTCCAAATTATTAGACAATTGCCTATTTAAATATGTACATGACTTCTTAGTTATTAATTTGTTATAAGAAATTTTAAAAAACTTTGTTGAAAAGCACAATTTCCTAAAATCGTTTTTTAATAATTCCTTCTACATATGAAAATTTTAATTTCCTGTGGATGTGGCCATATATTGTTGCAGGGTCAGGAAACTACAAAGGTTCTCAACTCTAGTTCCTGCTAAAATGATAATTATTCATGTGAATAAAAACACAATTCAATATAAATAATTAATTAATATGATGCACTAAAAATGCGGCGTACAAATTTTCTCAAAAATATGATGTTTTATCAATTACATAGCTATATATTTGATTTTGTGTTCATAAATGTAAAAAATTAAATTGATTGATTTCTTATAATTCTGAATAAAATGGATATAAAACAAATTGTATGCACTAGAAAATACTGCACGGAAAGTTTTTGTTTTTCAAAAAAATCATGTACTAATAATTAGATACGTGTATATTGCAAGAATCTGTTATAAATATAATCAGACTGGTTGTTTTATATTTGATACTGCATACATTCTGTTATGGTCTAATGGTATAACGAAAAGTATATTGTCGTAGTCATTTTAATAATTTGAAATTTGTATTAAATTTGTTCAATACGAATCGCGTAATTGCTTTATAAATTTTAGAAACCGCGCGTTCGCCGTCCGAACATAATTTTCGGAAACGAGTTTTCAAATTGAGTCAACAGTGCGAGACGAACGCGGCCACATATGAGCTGGCCCACTTCCTCTGTGTTTTATGGTGCATTTTTCTTATATGTATGTATTTATATTGAACATGTGTAGTAAAAAAGCACTTTATATTGATGAATCCAAAATTTGAAATACTTCAAATTTATTACTTTCTCAAGGCCAACTTTCTCTGAAACTATTAGTTGTAAATTTAATAGGTTTTTGAGATTACTTTTCTAATAGACACTTGAATATTTAATTATTGACAAGTATGTATAATGTGATATATGCAATTCCTAAATAGTGTCGCAATACGTCAACTAGTTTCATTTGAATTTATTCGCAAAATGGAAATAATTGACATAGTAATAGTATATAATTTACTGATGCTCGTATATTAATGTCTAGATTGGATTAATTGTTAAATCAACTATATTTTTTTGTTTTCACCATCAATCAGAAATGACATATCTTCTTGTGCTCGATACTGGGTGGCTCTTTTAGAAGACAACCCAATAGTTTTCTGATTTATTGATGTATTTTACTTTCGAAAGTAACCTAGTAGACCTCCTTCTGTAATAGTGATGATATATTTTTACTTACTTTCAGTAATACCGGTATTTTCACTTGAAAACATATTATGGCATGTTTTCATAGATAAATTGTTGTAGATCGGCTATATAAGCGAATAGTTTAATTTTTGCTATGCAACTGGTTCAAATAAACTTTCCACAAACTACAAAATTTAGAGTCTTAGGCCTTTCACAGCTATTTAAACGTATGATTTATAAAGTAATATAATAATAAGCGCTCGTCATTAGTATAAATTAGTAGCGAAAACTTTCACATCTATCACATACCTCGGGCGTCATGCGACTCTACGCCAATATTGAAACGAAGAATGATAGTAGATTCATTATTTTTTATCTGATTATATTTTAGACACAAACTGATAATTATGCAATAAATAAATGAATATGAAATAACTTTATACATTTCTTAAAACCTTAAAAATTGTCACAAGCGATGTGAGCCTTAATGTTTGGCTCTTCATGGCTGGTATAAATAAATATTAACTGAATGTTTAAGCCCATTATTCGATTTCTGACAGATTTTCTATATTCAAAAGTCAAGCTCAATAAATTAGATTTTTTTTAAATAGTTTGATATTGCATTTATCCGCGGAATTTTTATTCGACATTTTACACGCTCTCTTTATTTGTCCATTCTGTACTATTTTGGAAAGCATCAACAATTGTGTGCCATATATAGTTCGCAGCATATTAATTTTTATGAGAAATAATCAAGACTGACACTGACAATGAGAATGAATGGCTTGATTCACTTTCACAGTTGGAATATTTTTGTTTTGAAATCATTTCACTATAGTTCATTTCTTGGTTCTATCATGTTTCAATGAAAAAAGAGTTGAAGTTGAGGAAGAAGAAGATACAAAATATTAGAAAACCAAAACAAAAACATTTAACACGCAAAAATTATAAATTGACGTGGGAATTGTGTAGAGTTATAATGATCAAAGATAAAATAAATGACCTAGATCATAATATAGTGAAAATACTTCTGATGATTTGAAAATTTAATTGACGGATCACACTTCCCAGGTCAGTTATAGCTTTGAACCAAATTGAAACATTATCAATTGTAACTTAATAATTTCATAATTATTATTTATTTGTGATGTAGCGTGATCATTTACGTTTTGTTACAAATTACTTACCGATAGATTTCTATCAGCTTTCATGTATGACCGGCGAAATCACGTCAAATGAATATCTCTTTTCATTAATCAGTAGTGAAATCAATGAAGCATTGCACTTAAAAAAGTATTTGGTTTAGTAAATAATTTGAAAACGAGGAAATATCATGCTTTTGGGAAATTATGAGTAATAATAATGATTATTAACTAAAACGAACGCACGTTGTAGTAGAGATCGCACTCGTGCCATGTAGTTATAAATTATCCGATTGACAAAAAGTATGATATATCTATTTAGTTCTTTGAATTATTAAATATGTATGTTTTAATACTTTTTATATTGTTCGGAAAAAAGTATAATTATACACTGATTCCTGTCGAAAAATGCATAAACAAACAGTATGATGACATTTTAATTACTCTCTTGATTATGTTTTCTGATCAATTACACAATTATATTATAGTTTTCTTAAAATTCTCTATTTTTACTCGTATGTTATAACATTAAAACAAGATTAACAGCTTCAATAGCCTTTCACTTATAGTGGGTTGATATTCTATTATTATTCATACCAGTTCGCCACAAAAACATTTATGGATTTGTAGAACATTGTTTATTTGAATTATCATTTGTAGGACATTTGTAGGAAATGTATTTAATCATTCACATATTTAACTTTTTGATCATTTATTATTTATTGAAATAGTGAAAAATTAATTATTTTCAACGATTTTTGTGAGATTTCAGTGATCTTAATTGATCTAATTGGTTTCAAATAAATCAATCAGTATCTACATTATATTTCATTTATTCTTTTATGCTTTTACTTATCATCTCGGAGAAATATATCATATTATTTTACGTTAAATTTAGGTAATTATTCAGTAATTTATATTTGTTTAATTCATTTTTTATGGATGTATCCTTTCCTTTTGATGTATTCATTTGCTCTTATTTTTAATCTTCATCTTGACCATTTTCAACTATTTGATAGATGCTTTCTCGCTCATTAACACGAGGCCTCAGATTTTCCTATTCATTATTTCTGGAGTAAAATCACAAAATTGTGCAAATTCAAGATATGAAGTAAACAATTCATGCACAATTATGAGAATAAATGAAGTTCGAACTCGGAACGAATTCCTGGTGTAGAAAATCGTGCCGATCCCAGTCGTAAGATATCAATACCGGAATGCAAAAAGGAAAATTCTATTTACGTGTAACTCGATTATGTGGAACACGTAAATCTTAGATAATAATATAATAATAACGGTCATGGCCGCAGAGACTGTCGGTTCAACGTTTTCTCCGCTAATGAATGCCAACTGCATGCAGAGAATTGCTGCAACATTGCATCGATTCGACATTAATCAGGACGGTGAAAGATTTATTTCTTATAAATTGATTGTTTTACTAAAATGTAGATAATTAATTATGCGCCCACGTCCCACGTCGTATCTTAATGACAAGGCAGAAAAGGAAACTGGATTGCACCTATATTGGAAAAGAGTGTCTTCTGTACGGCATGAACGAAGAAAACATGGAAGTAGTGAAAGAACTTAGATGAGAAGACGAAAGAACTTCAAATTTTAAATTAAAAGCAAATTGCTATCTTGGAACAAAACGACTTATTCCAATACTTGTGGACTTTTTGTATTGTCTTTTGGATTCAATTCAGTACAATTTATAACAATAGCATACAGATCTCCCAAATCTCGCCCCTGTTTTGTCATTTCTCTATATTTTATTTAACTTATAAAAATTTAACTAATGGCAATTTTCCAGATTAATCTAATTGGAATCTGTAATGCCCACAAAAATTCAAATCTGAAAAATATGTACATGTCATTTTTCTTGCTGGGGTGTGTGATATAGAAGCTTGCTCTACTATTTATTGCACAGCTTTAATCGTAAGTTGGTATCAAATTAAAGCAATAATATTGTTATATCTTTTGCAAAATCATTCGATTAAATCAAGTAATATATAAAACGGACTTATTCAAATTTGAATAATCTACTGTAAAAATCTTCTGATAATTAGTTGTAGCGTACAAATGATCACATACGATTTTCAAATCGATATCTAATATTGAAATAAAATTAGTTATGGGTCTAATAATATTATATATTAAAACAGATAATTCTACTCAGACTGTTATATGATTCATTTGAAATAAAACGGATATAATGTAATTTTTACTCATGTCCATTTTCTTGCCAATAATTGACCTGAGGAGATCTTCTCCGGCAGATGTTAAGTTATCGCAAGAAGTCGCGAGTCAAACATAACGTTTTCTGGCATATCTGTGCTACTACTACTATTCATGGCAAATATTGAATAAGTGTACACATAACAGTGTTTTAATATTCTTCATATACATAAAATGTTTTCTGTGCTGTAACCGATTGCTGAAGCACCTACTTTTGTAAAAGAAAATTATGTAAAATTTTATAATTACCCCGCAACTTATTTCCATAAATATTGTCTTATCAATTATTGGCAAATAACATAAAAATGATAACTAATTTTTCTTTGACTAATTTTTAATAAATCATCGATAACTTTATACGTGGACAAATATATTATTGTTTTTTTATTTTACTTGGTAGAATGTTTTTCATATTATAGAGATACAATTTAAAAATATTGGCTAAATTTCATTGTATAAAATGAGATATTTTATCAACAATTTAATATAAAACTGAATCTTTATAAATTTTTAATTTCTTTATTCTATTAATTGTAACGAAAATTTTATAGGAGCAAGTGAGATATTCAAAGAGAACTTTTTTATTTTTACTAGTGTAAAAATTTTAACTTAATTATTTTTATTCAAGTTAAACTTTTTACTTATATCTGCATGATGTGTAATGCGCTGCATGAATATACTTTGAATAAATTCATTTTGTAATAATATAATTTGATACTGAATGATTTATTTAATAAGATTTATAAAAAGGAAATATAAAATGAAAAACAAAATTTTAATTGCAATACTAAAAGGCGTACAGTCATAAAAATCTGCATTTGAATATTTCCTATTATCTTAAACGGCTAATCGGAAATGGAATGATGCATAGCTGCTTATTTATTTATATTACTTCAATAAAATGCTTTGCAAGTACTATAAACTTCTTAGTAGACCAATTGCGTAACGGTTACTGGAAGTACACTGTTAAACCGATTATCGCGACTTCGTCTAATTCATCCGAATTTAATGGGTTTATTAGGTACAATATCGCTAAATCGATCAATTAAGTTAAAAATTTTGATAAAAAATGATTATCTCATTTTTCTTATCTTTTACGGCTGAGTTATCTCCTGGGAAAAATCGTTCATGAATGAATCATCTATCTTACGATTAGTACAAATAAAGTTGTAAATGCATTTGTAAAATTCTACTCTATTTTTATAAATTAACCTTACAGCTGTAGGTACTAGTCTATAACAATTGCTTTAAAAAAAAACATTACAAAATTAATTAAAAGCTTTATTTTGCATTAAATATATTCTAGTTTAATTGTTTATTTTGTAATACTGAATTTTAAATTTCTTTTCCAATATGCTTTTGCCTTCTAACGAAAAGGTTTTAAGTTCATTAAGAACTTCGGGCATCTTGATGTCAAGCAATTTTCACTTGAAAATATAGATAATGTTATGTTTCCAAATAGCCGTTCCCCGGCATTGCTTCATTAAGTTGAAAATATTCTGTAGAAAAGCTTCTAAAAAGCTATGGTTAAGAAGTTGTGTAACAACAGCTTATAGATCTCTTAAGTTTTGTTTGCTGTTCTGAAAAATATCTTTCAATATCAGAGCTAAATGTTGAAAATCGGGTAGTTAGTACTATAGTTAGTATAATAAAGGTCATATTCTTTTTGACGTTTTTGTTTGAATATTTTTATTCATTATTTTACTGTGTGTTTTTTTGCATTTGAACAGTTAGAAAGCATTATTTTAAACATGTATAGCATTCACCCTGAACGTATCAAGCCAAAGGTCAATTTAGTTACTTAATTATTGGGTTCTTCAAATCGGTAGGGGGTGATTAATTATATAGGTAAAAAAATTCTTTAATTCAGTGACATTGAACTGAGACTATCCTATAATAATTTAAGTTTTTCACAAAATCTAACAATACAGAATCATGTACAACAAATAAGTCGTGATAAAGTCGTGTTCATCGGACTGTTGTTCTGTGGACACGTTTCCGTGTGTTTTACAACAGACAACAATCCTTCCAACAGATGCGCGACCCGGCAAGGAGGCATTCGGTGCTGGGATACGCCGTCGTGCTCCGGCAAACAAGGTGCATGGAACTCGAACGAATGAACGCGTGGTAACAATTGCACGCACACACGCACAATCTTTTCTGTTTTGTATGAATTTTATAAAGATATTTTATTTTTGAAGCCTACCTGCTATAACCTGTCTGCAAAAATCCTTCGCCGTTAGGTATCACACTGTATAATCCATATTCAAAGCGGACACTTTGTGCAACACTTTATATTTTGGTTATAAGCACTTGGGCAAATGGTCACACATAACACTTGTTGGATTATCACTTCAGTAAAATATTTTTGGTTTAAAATATATGTTTATACATTGCTTTTTTACACTACCCGAATTCGTTTATGGCCCCGTGGATTGTAAATTGTAACCAACAGATGAGAAAAGCGAGTCGCGGCTTTCGAGAGATCACTTCGGTGCGCTCCGTGGTGATTCGTTTTTACAGTTGACCATCGTCATACCTATACCTGCGTTTTACACCTGTGCGATTACTTGTTTTTAAAACCTGAAGCCACCTTGTGTGCCGGCGCAGCAGGCGCGTTGCGTACGTGCCATCTGAGGCGGAAATGTAATATCAGTTAGCCACTTATTACTGGTTAGGGTTTCATTAATTATTTGTTTTCATTTTACTTTAATAAAAAATAATAGCACAATCTACTGAGATATAATAACTAATAATAAAAACATCTCAGCACACCTACGTATTTTAGGAATCCTCCTATTTATTCTTATCGAAACAAAATAATAAGAGTTTCGCAGATTTACATTATTGTTATTACATAGCAATTATATTTATTTTTAACTTCCTCAAGAAGTTTTATTTTTGTCAGAAAATCTGATTTACTAATGTTATGTTGTCTTGAAGGTTTAAGTAATTTTGAATCGTTTGAGATCAAACTCGATAAGGACTTGCGTTGATTGATTAGCTTCGTCACGATCGGTCGAGCCGTTCTTTTTTTAGAATCAAAGAGCATTATTAAATTAAAAAGTGGAAAATATTTTCTCCACGTTGTAGCCGTTGTAAATCTGATTCGATTATAAAATTCAAAAACTGTTCGAAACATATTTGGGAATCATGCTGATTAGTTTTCAGTAAAGATCGGCCGGGACGGTTTTAATAAAAGCGGTTGTAATAAATCAAACAAGTTTTACACATAAATATTTTTGCTAAAAAGCAATAAATAAAAACAATTATTTTAATTAGGCAGTATATTTATTTGATTTTGTCTTCAACATTGGTTAATGATATACATATAAGTAACTTTATACATTTCAAATAAAACTTATTTTAAAAAACAATTGGTCAAGTCATTTTTATTTTACAAAATTCAAGCATAATAGCAAAATACAGTAAAAAACATATGCGATTTAAGAATAGATATTTCTTTCTAATTAAGACAAATGCGTTTAATCTTGTGTTAATCACACAGCCATGAAGATGGTACTGCTTGTAACATTAAACATAATTTTTTAAGTTTAACAAAATTTTATTTATTAATTATGCTGTTAATAATAACTTACATAAGCCAGATCATAAAATAAGTCATAAAAAAAATATACATAAGGAATAAAAATGTAGTTGATTCATAATTTTATAATAAACTTTTCAAACAATATCTTATTGAATTTAACAATTCATATATATTTTTGTAGTAAACAATATTTTATCTTTTTGATACATCTAATAAAATCTATTTTAGAGAACATAATTCTTTTATATCATTAGTTCATAGTTTTTTATGTAACAGAACTAAATATCACATTCTACCACTAAGAAATTCCCAAAATATTATAATGACTAATTTTTATTGCGCGATAATTGTATTAAATTAAAGAAGCTTAACTTCAAATTATTCCATTTTTGTTTAAATAGAAGGACATAGTATATGTATGTATACTTATTATTTAATTATAATTTATGATGTATATTTTATATTCTATATATCATATACAAAAACATAAGTAAACATAAACATAAGAAGGAGCAAATAATGTTTCATGTAAAATTACAGGTAAGTTTTTTACAGTAGGCACATGCAATAAAAGTTGTAACCTATGTAGTCTATATACATCTATTGCAGTACTGCAGATACATCCCAAATTTTGATTACTCTGTCTTGTCCAACAGTCAATAATTGTTTCCTTGGATCATCTAAATTCATAGCTGTTACACTATGTTTTACATCATGGAAAGTTGCAAGGGAAGGCCTCCTAAAAGCGAAAAGGTTATTTTTGAGTTCTAGTTCTCTTGGATTGTGGTGTCTGTACTCACTCTGTATCTTTAAGCTGGTTATTGCATGGATCACAGACACGAACAGGAAATTCAAAACCCATTACTGGTATAGTTACTCGTCCAACTGAGCATCTATCACATACTGCTTTTCCACAGTGACGACAATGATGTTGTCTTAATCCTAAATAAATAAATTTGATGTAATGCACCAAGTTACTAAAATACCTTTTATGATTATTATTGGGGATAAACCTAGTTGTCTCTGATCCATCATAGCTCGTAGATTCCAAAAGAATGGCCTTGTGCACAGTTGACAAGTATCACTCTCTATCCAATCAGGTGTTTCACGTCGTGGTATGTTCATTTGCCAGCACACAACTACTGAATCTTCACCTCCACTCAGTAAGCACAGTGATGTGCCAGAGTAACATAATGATGTTACTTTATTACTGAAATTAGGCATAATATGAGCATCTCTGTCATACCAGACATTTCATCAAGCAAGATTGACATCTGATGATTGTAAAATTTCTTACTTATGACCCTGAAGTTCATATGCAGTTCCTTGTCTACCTCCAATATCCCAAACTATAACCGTTTGATCAAATGAACCACTAAACAATAATTGTGGAGTTGGAGCCCATGACAATGCCCTAATGCTACCTGTGTGGCCTTTAAGAGTCGTAACGAGTGCAGCTCCTGAATGATCTAGCTTTAACATGATAATTTGGCCACTGTAGTCTCCAATAAATGCATGTTTAGACTGAGAATCAAATCTAATTGTGAAGTCAGAAAAATATACAAAGATGTGCAATTATTGACAAAATTATTAAAATAATAAATTTGAATTCGAAAAGGATACTGCATTGCAGTACACCAGGCTTCGAATGTATATCCTCCCAGTCTTCTTCCTGTTTCCGTACAATGATAAGAAAAAACTTTATCTCTGCCTGCAGATAAAACCCATTCACAGTTAATTGCAAATATAACTTCTGTAACACGAGCTTGATGGGCTAAATATTCCCTGACCTAAAATTGTACAATTTTGCTAACCATATTTTTTGAACAGGAATCTTGAGATTATAATTCTGTATAATATACCATACCATAGTCATTCTATTATAATCATCTTCCAATGTGAATTCTGAGACTGTACCGTTTTCTTGACCTATGAATAATTGCTTTGTTTCTGGTGTGTAAAACATAGATGTGCATCCTGAGGGCATGTACTGGCAAATACTAGGCCAGTATTGTCCGCTATCACGTTTCAACCATACTCTGACAGTTCTGTTGAAAAGAGTCATGCTTATTTGAGCAACAGATTAAATTTCTGGCAAAGTTCAAGGAAAATTAGAAAACTAGTCTTACTTATCATCACAAACGCTAATAACTCCATCTTCTCCAGGTATCAAAACCGCAGCATTAATATCGTCATTGCATCCTTCTAATTTACTTAATAACACAGGTTTTTTGGTAGTACTAAATCTGTCACTTACACTCCTTGGAGCAGGTTTTATTTCAGCAGCCATTATACGCCCAGTGATTTATCAGACCTGCACATTCAATTGGATTTTTTTCTTTATTATACAGTTGTAAGAGCTCCGGTGATTTTAAGCTATTTTACTATTCTTGATGTGAAAGAAACAACAGTTGCGCAAAATATCGAGGGTTATCTGCTGAAAAACCAAAACGTCAAAACGCATTTTGACTTTTCTTCAAATGGTATACCTGGGTGACACCTAGCATTTGTTTATTTTGCAAGTTCAAATGCTGAATGGTAGATGGAGCCATATGTCCATACAAAATCAAGGCTTTCGCTGTCACTTTTGAAGTATAACTGACATTTGTTCCGCTGAAGTGTTTAAATTCGAATTGTTAATGTTTTTTATCATTTCAATGGTTAATTTGAGTAATAATTGCTACTCAAAAATTATTATTGTGATATATATTAAATATATTTAGTCAGGTGTAAGTATCGCATATCATGCAGCAAACTTGGTAAGTAAAATATTAGGTTGTCAAATATCTCCCTTCCGCTTTTTTGCTCTTGGTTTATAATACAAAAAGGCGGAAGGGAGATATTTGACAACCTTATATTTGATTTACAATTTGTATTTAACTTTAGTTTATTTTTTTATTTTATTGGTTTATTTTTAGTTTATTATTTTATTTTAACAATGTTTTTTAAATTTGTGTGTTTTCCTGGTTTGAATTTGTTTATGTGCTGAATGACACACGTACAGTGTCTAAACGTGCATAATAAAATGTTAATTATTTATTGCTTTTTATTTCGACCATTTGAGTGCAAGTGAACATTTCAAGAACACATTTTCTTGAAACAAAACATGAACAAAAAAAGCTAAAATTTTTATATCAATAATTCTATCTAATTCTAATCAGACTACAGGGTTTAGATTTAGACTTTATATTTACTTCTCTATTTGTTTAATTTTTTACAGAATTATAAATAAAAATTAATATCTACCGCTGGTCGTCATCGGTTATTATAATTGCAATATTACTAGATTTCTTTATCTGCAAAAATACATCATCTTCTGTTCAACCTCTTTAATCTTATTTCTGAATCATCCCTTGAAAATCGCAGAGTGATTCATAGATGTCTTCTCCCGAAAATCATATCACTTTCCCTACTTTCGTCGGCCGGCAAATCTATCACGCTCTGGCAAGGCCGCACTTTCTCTCCTTTACTCTACGCGCCCGGGATTAGGCCGAACTTGTAACAAACCTAGCATCGCGTTTTTCGAAAGCGAAAGGGAACGACTGCAATATAATAAAAATGCATCATATTTACAAAATATGTGAATTTGGTACTAATTGTTCAATTTACTAATGAACTTTACTATTTCCTAATCAATTGCTCTTGATCTCAAAAAAATATTATCTCACTGACTTTGTCTACACTTGTTGTACAAATGTTATTTTATTTCATTTTGTTTCTGCTTTATATGTAATAAATGTTATTCAGAAACATATTTTAAATTCATCTAGGTCATAGGTCCATCGTGGAATATTGATTGACCTGATATTGATTTTTATCTTATGCTAACTGTACTAAAATTTATTAATAAAAATATGGAAGTAAAAATACATGTTACTTGTATACAATTGCTACATTCGCTGACGATATTGCCATACTAAGCAGTAATCACAGTGCTGAGCAAGCTTCCCGACAAACGCAAGAACTTATCAATGAACTAGAAATGTGGCTTGCTAAATGGAAGATTTGCATAAATGAAACCAAATCAGTTCATATCACATTTACCCTGAGAGAGGGTACGTGTCCTCCAATTTATTTAAATAACGTCCAGATTCCGAAACAGAACATAGTGAAATATCTTGGTCTCCATTTAGATAGCAGACTTACTTGGAAAAGCCATATAAAAACAAAAAAGCAGCAAATAATGATCAAAATAAAAGAATTTGATTGGCTACTGCGTAAAAAGTCGAAGCTCTCTGTCGAAAATAAGTTGCTGCTATATAAATCGATTATTAAACCAATCTGGACCTACGGAATTGAGCTCTGGGGATGTGCTTACAAATCCAATATAGCTATAATGCAGAGAACTCAGTCAAAAATTTTACGTTCAATTCTTAATTCTCCGTGGTACGTGACAAATGAGACCATTCACAGCGACCTCAATATGAAAACGGTGCAATTAACGTTTAAAGAAGTTAAGGAAAAATATAAGCGCAAACTGGACTCACATTTGAATCCTTCTATAGCTGACGTTACTCAACCTTTTGGCATTAGGAGGTTGAAACGACAATGGCCCTTAGACTTAGTCTTAGATTAGGTCTAATATATCATACTAATTGTAAAACTGAGAAGTTCTCATTGGAGTTCTTCTTAGGCATCACTCATAAATATTGTCATTTTAGCTCATAGGAATCTTTATGTATTTCTGATTGCTAAATAAAACTGAGTTAAAAAAAAAAAAAAAAAAAAAAAAAAAAAAACTTGTATACATTTATTAATTGAATTGAAAATAATAATACAAAAATAAAATAAGCGATATGTTTAATTATCAATATTTGGCAACATTTTGTAAGGCTTAATTTTACATCTACATCTTTCTTTTTTAGGAAATCACTATTTACAACTACTAAATTGTTTTTATCTTTAGTGTTCAGAAATACTATGAGGGTCTCATAAAGTACAAAGAATAATGCCAAGCCTTTCAATTTATTTTTTATTATTTATTTTTATATATTTTAATAAATTATATAAATAAATTATTTATATAATTTATTAAATATATATTTATATAATTATAAATTATATAAACAAAATTATAAATATTGAATATGACTTTTTATTATTGATAAAATAATATGTAAATAGATATTAACGTTGTATATTGTGATCCACAAGCGTGCACCACCATTTTGTGGTCTACCCCTTTTTTTTTGCTGACGTAGACCTTCCGACTGTTGTCGTGGATACCTGAGAGTTCATGTGGACCACTTTCTGATCTATATTCTTGGTCATACGTTTCTACCAGTTACTTATTTTTCAAACTAAAATTTTAGTCAAATTTCTTTCAAGAAGAATCGTTGATCGTAGTTTGTTTGATTAAATTCAGTATCTGATTGATAACATATCCGCATCTTTGATACCCGTAGCTTTCAGCGTTTTCCAGGCTAAACCTCCTATCCCGTGTCCGTCCCGGCGTAGCTCAGCTCTCCGAAGCGGTGCTACGATATACACGTGTCGATTTACTATGAGCGGCCGTTGAACTCCGCGCGGATCGCACAAATTCTCTTGAATTGTAATGGTGCTGGAAATTTTATCGACCAATAAGAAAGATGGTCTATTGCGCATCAGGATGTAACATTTAATGGGTTACTGATGTTTTTTTAGTACTGGATGCGTTTCTTGATAAGACTTACTTGAGTTCAAAAATCTTAGTTTACTTAAAATTGATCATATATTATTATAGTTGATAATTAAGATGAAATATTTCAGTACATTTCGATGCTCATTCTATGAATAGCACAACCAGATGCATAGGGCCATGTTACACGATTGCACTTTTTGAACTGTTTGCTATAAATGATCCAGGAATTTTAATGCGTTCAATGTATCTTTTTAGATACTCATAGTCATAAATACATCGGTATGAAACTATTCTGGATAGAATCTTCTAAATGCAATTACATAATACATATGTGGTTGATCGTTTGCTGCAAAACATTATGTTTCAAACACACATTAATTGAAAATGTTTATCTACCCAGAAATATATTGTATAAATAAATCCTAATTATCGATTACTATAAAGGGGCATATAATATTCCACTTGGATTAATGACAGAATCATATTAATAGCGTTTCATATTGGCTAAAATAAGTGATAACGTCAAAATTTTATGCATTGTTTAAATTATTTTTAGAAAGATTTTTGCTATTATTTATTTTATTGACGAATAATATTCAAACCTATATTTCAATTCAAACGGCAGTACTGTGAATGGCCATATTTCATTTGAGTGACCATATTTTTGCGCCTATAAAAATTCTATTTGACAATGTGATGATTGAATTTATTATGAAAGAACAAGCAATCACGATTTTATTGCTTCCTGCGACGACGCTATAAAAGCGTTCTTTCTTTTTGAGCAGTTTTCGGCTGCCGTGTCCATCATTGCACCAGCACGGTGATGAACTCGGAGCCCTGAAATAAAATAACATAAGAAAACACACGAAAAGGAATGAAAAAAGCGACAAGAACATCGAAATCATAAAAGGGCGATGACCGGTTCGATGCGATGCACGTGTCCGAGGTTAGGACTCAGTTTGGTTACGAATTATCACTCTAGACTTCGTCATCGGTTTTATCTTCAACAATCGAATTCGGATAATGAAATTAATATGATCTGTATGACATAAGATCAATTTGTAGTTATATGAATACATTTTAACAACAGTATTTAAGATTTGATTATAAACTAGTGGTGCATCGCATTGTACCCTAAAGCATGTTGCTGAAACCTCCCGTAATATAATTTAAAATTTTTGAAAAATTAAAAAAAATCGAATATTGTGAATATTTAATTTTTAAGTACAAGTAAATAACATTTGACTAAACCAGACGAAAACTCGTGATGAATGACTTTTTTACTTTTTGGTCTCAAAATAAACAAAACGCCCGTGAGCCTCACTCATTTGTCCAGCGGCCACTAGCGATCGCGGGATGTTTATTTCTTCCAAACCTCTATCTTTCCGCCATATAATGCCTAAACGGACGGTGAGTAGTTTTTGAGATATTTCGATTACTCAACTTGCCCCTATGCTCAACTAGCCCCGCTCTACCCTATGCCAAAATGTTTCGAATCCCCTAAAATATAAAGATATGCAAAAAAATCATTTTCGATTACTTTGTGATTATTATAACGCAGGGAATTTACAGAAAGTTGATAAAATTTAATAAAATGTTTAAGATAAATGTATATTTAATTTGATTGCTATTGCTGAATGATCACAATACAATTATTCTTTTCCTAAATTAGGAAAGTTATTATGCGAAAACTTAAACCTTTGACATAGCAGATAATATTAACCGTTTTTGGGATTAAATACTACTTTTGCGGTTTCTTAATGATTAATTTATATAATTTGCAATATTACAATTATTCAATTATAAAATATAAACAGTTTCTGTAAGCTGTAAGCATAAAGTTTAATATCATCTGATCTAGAGATATTTCTATTTTAACAATTTCATTCCCTAAATCGCTTGCCAGACATTCTGCTATTATCGTGCAGTGCGCTCCGCGTTTGTTTTCCCGAACCGTTATCTCGCTTGGGGGTTGCCATATTAGGCCGTAATGCGTGCGTGGGCGAGTGGGTGCGCGAGTGCGACGACAATCGACAGCCGAAAGCCGAAAGTTTTGGCCCGAGAACTAACTAAATATGTGGAAAAAGGATGATGTTGCACGGGAACAAGGACACAGATATCAGGTGGGGCAATGAATCTTTATGCTTCGCGTGGTGTATTGATCAAGTGGGAAATCTGCCTTGTTTAAAGTATCAACCACTTAGATGCTTCAAGAGTAAACTGCTTTGTATGGCAAACTGACTAATCTCAGGATCATAATAGCGTTCCAAATTAGGCCACTAAAAATACAATATTTAAAGTTTTCTAAACTACATTTTATTCATAAAAATGCCAAATCATTTTAATAAGACTTGAATACATTTTTATATACTTTATCGAAAATCAAATTATTTTTATCCATAAATAGTATTTCGCATGGTTTCATGGCAAACTAACTTTATATATTCAAAATCTCATGAAAATTTCCACTATTAAGTTGTTGTTGCATTTTTTATCTATATTTTTATATTTATCAAGTTGTGCGAATTTGCATATGAATCAGAGACCTTTAAATATAGGAATGCTATAATTTTATTTATACAACTCATTAAATTGTTATTCACTTATTTTTTGACTTGGGATTTCCGTCTAATTTTAGAACATTGTGATATTTTATACTTTGATATTTCTGAATTTAATTATTATTTGAAATGTAGAATCAGGAATTTGAAGTAGTTTGAGATAATTAATTACAAATTTCAAAATTTATATTAAATACAATATTTTATATTAATTTTTTTGCATTATTTCTTCTAACTCATTTTCAGTTTGTTTCCTTATTTAACAGTAAATATATAATTTATACACATTTGCATCCGCAATAAATTATTGTTGTTTATGCATTATTGAAGTTTAGTAATTTGTTACATTGTTTATCGACTGGATTTTTCATTTTATATTTTGTTTTATTGTTGAAGAAACTTGGCTCAATATTGAATTATCAATGTACGTTAGAAAAATATTATCGATGTTTGTTGAGATTTAAACATTTGCTAATTGTAGAATGATGTTAACACTGACCCATTGCTGTGCATTAAGCGTACTTTGACAACACATTTGATAAATTATTTTTTTATTTGTATAAATAAATATATTATAAATTATAAACAATTAGAATATAAATTTTGATAGATTGAAAATATTATATTTATTCATATAGTACATTAACTTTATACATGTTTATTTCCGCATCGTATCGAATAAATTGCATATTGTCACAGAAATCCGGTTACATTTATAATTATCTGTACGTGATAAATAGTTTGTAAAAATTATAAACATTGCATATTTTCTTTGGCAAACATATTTTAATATCACCTATGTATCAATATGTATATAACCTGCAGTATTAAATTACAAATGCCGCACGTGGACTCTGTAAGTTTATTCGTTAAATTTGTTTTTTGTTGTTTTGCGCATTAGTCTATTTCATTAACATTTTGTTTGCTGCACAGAAAACATAATAATAATAATTATAAGTTATTTATTGTGAAATTGATACAATGGAAAATAATGTATCTTAAATGTAATATATTTTGCTGTTGGTTGTAAATTGTTTCATAAAAAATCATGAAACAATTATTACTTTAAATCGTTTGTGAAAATAAAGATTAATTTACGTGAATATATAGGTAAATAAACAAACTTAAGTAAATAATATATTACTAGTACATGATTTGATATATGAATAGATTTCAATGACTGATAATTGAATAATTAATATTGATATTAATAGTAAATTGATATCAATATATTTTATTTTATCAACATTATTGGCTTGCAATTTGAAGTGTATAAATGTATTGGAGAAAAGTTTTTTCATATATAATTATATATATACATACGTATCTATATATACATATGAATATATATATATATATATATATATATATATAATTATATAACCTAAACCTAATATTATAGAATGATAACCACTCCCTACAATGCGTACTGCGCTTACGGCCTACGCAAAGCTTTTCGCGTAAATCTGTCGCTCCTAGAAGCATTGCTATATATTTCGTTTTTAACTTGGAAGTTTCGAATATTAACACTAAAATGGCAAATTAATTAGAAAAATTATTTGAATAATTTAATAAAGAGTATCTCTCCGTCCTTTAAAACAGCTTTTTGTTAGTAAAAGTTGAAGCTTGTTTAGTTAGTTTGCAGAGAGTTTATAATTTGTTTCTACGGTAGCTTAAGTTAAGAGTATATGAACAATATTGAACAAGAAAAAGCATTATTTATTACTTATATATATTTTTATTTGCTTAATTTCTATTGAATTCCATATCAATGAAAACACAGATTTAATTTTTATTAGACTTTTACTATTAGACGTATAGTTTTTGGGGGCTCCTGAAAACAATAACATGGCAGCAATCAATAACTAATTAAATTGTTCCATAAACTATATCTAACTAAACTTCATACTATATCTATACAATTTTAAAAATATTTTATATTTTTTAGTTTTCTTTGAATGAATAAATAAATATGATATCAACGAATATGAAGTAAATGTAGTATACAACTAATTCTAATACTTATAATCAAATTAGTATTTGAAACTTCATAAAATATGAATGTCAAAATCTTTTACACCACTGTTGTCATTTTCCTGCGTGGCTCGTAGCCCTATGCGCGTAGGCGCCGACGTAGAACCAGGTCAAGGGAGGCTCCGTTGTAAATGGGTCGATACAGCAGAAAGTGAATAGTAAATGTGGGTTACGGAGGGAATGTTTGTACTTCAGAATTGAATTACGCTGCAAGTAGACATTTTGATGAAGAAGGCCGGGTCGATACTTTAAACTTCTCAATAAAACGACATTCGTTAAATAAATATTTTGAGATCTGAAGTAATGCATTAAGATATTACTGAGGCGACGTAGAACTTTGAACTCTTATGATTTTTATATTTTTTATTAACACGAGTTATAAATAAGCTTTTGAAGAGTGCAGATCAAATGTATTTTTTTATTATATTATTTATTTGATCATCTATCCACATGAGATATAAAATAAATTGTACGTGTTATAGAGTAGAATTAAAACTAAGAACTTCTTCCAATGATGTAGTTCTTCACAGAGATGAGATATAGATTGTCAAAACAAGAGAGAAAAAGGAATTTGAACGAAAAGAAGTTTGAACTTATTATTAGATCTAAAACAAGTTATTAGAACAATATATCAAATAAATCTAATGTAAATTCATATTACTATTGTTACACAGAATAAATTTATCGCCATCTTCAAAGATGTAATTTGAAACAATGAGTTTGTTGTCAATAATGAAGATACGATACATGGCCAGAGTACATGGACTATTCATTCAAAAAATGCAAACTGTCGATGAAAAATTAATAATTGATTTATATGTTCAAATTTTGCCTTTATATCAACTTATGTCTCTATTTCATAAGCCAGCACACATACATACATATTATTTTAATTTATTATTACTAAGTTTCATCAATAATTATTATTTATTAAACTTTTATTATAATTCATCACTCTGTGCACATCAAGTCGAAATGCAATTCGGCAAGTTTTTCATGCATTGAGTCATTCATTACATAAAAGCTGAAAACAAATTAAATCGTGTTAATAATGCACTCGAAATGTGATTTTAAATATTTTATTACATTCTACAGTCGTCTCCACGTGCAGCACGGAACGTGGAGCGCGTGGAGTTTGAAACGAAAACATTAACCTTGTCAATGGCAATAATCGGGCATCGCGCAATAAAGAACTTGGTACGTGAATCGCACCTGCATCGATTCAAATTGCTACAAAGTAATAACTTAATAATATAATTGCATGTACTATTTATCATTGATGATTATATAATGAAGTTATTTGGTGTTATAATCGTATGACGTATTCTTCCAACTAATTGGTTAATATATTTAATGCTGATTTGTAAGACTTACGCCTGTCGTTATAATAAAGTTTACTTGATAATAAATCAATATGTAGTAAAAATTGTATAATAAACAATTGATAAAACTTTATTATATCAAAATTGATATATGATCTAATATATCATCGTTCTTAGGCCGTTGTCCCGAGAGCATCACCACCATATCGTTCCGCCTCGCGTATTATCACATCTAACCCAATTCGGTAACAGCCAGCCGAGGTCCCGGAACGCCGAAACCGCACCGGGAAGCACGTGCATGCTCTAACATCTATTCACTTGCGAGCATTCAGAGGTTATTCACACCGGCTCCTCCTATCATACAATATAGTAGAAGAAAGAATTAGAATTCACTTTCTCTGTTGCAAGCTGCGTAAGTGCCTTCTGTTCCACTCGCTCCAAGGCACCGACTTGAAAGTTGCAAGTGGTGGTGAATTGCAATCGAATTTGGATTTTGGTTAGAAATTATGTTTGGAGTTTGAATAATTACAAATATTTAAGTTGCACAGAAAATTTGAGTTGATAATTTTATTTCATCTCGTTTAAAGCCATTCGGAATCGTTTGAAACCAAAATAAGAAAAAATAGATTAAAGTTTTCTCCAAAAGGGCTGCACCGATTTAAGTCATTTAATGGTGCTCGATGAGACACACTTAGTTTTTTAAGACGATCGGCCAAGCTGTGTCTTTACAATTAGCCGATCAGTGCTAAAATTTTTATCCACGTTTTCGCCAAATCCCTGAACTGACTTCAAAATTTCAAAAGCCGTTCAAAGAATAGTAGAAAATCGTGTTGATTAGTTTTTGGTAAAAATTGGCCAAGAGGTTTTAATTAATTACTTACGCATATCGGGAAGTTTGTGCAACTTGCTTTAAGGCAAAATGCACAAACATCTAGTTATTCTTTCATTTTGATTTATCGTAATCAATATTGGTTACTTGTTCTTATACCATCAGATCGGCTGGATAAATATTATATTGTTGATCTCGTGGATTCATGAATGTTTGTTTGTTCTATTACTTGTTTTGTTCATAATCTACTCTCTTACAGATTACAACGAAGCAAGCTCCATCTTGAAATTATCAGAGCATGTGCTCCAATAAATACTTCTTAAGAGAATTCTTCCAAATTCCTTCAAATATCGACAGATACCAAATATAATTAATTGTAGAAATAGTTTTTTTTCGTTCACATCCGCGTATTTATAGAAATTCGGTGAATGTTGATGTTATTAGCACACTTCGCATCAGATTCATGAGTAATAAATTGATTTCTTGAAAGTATAATTCGACTACAAATTGCCTAAATTTTTTTAATTGCTCGTAATATGTTTTTCTTATTAGTTTATTTGCAATGCGCTAAAATAATATATTTTTGCTATAAATGGTGTAAACAATTTTTTTTTTCATTTGTTTATGACAGTGTAAATTACAACTTATCTACTTATCACAACTATTTTAAGTGAAATTTTATTTAAAATAGATGAAGCGATAATAATTTTATTTTAATTTTAAATGTTTTTTTTAAAAAATACTTAATAACCATAATTTAAGTTTGATTTTTTTCAATCTGCACATATTGTAATAATATTAATTATGATAGAAGGTAGTTATGATAATCTTAATAGTTTTAGTGACATAAATAATTTCCAAAACACTTGTTATTTACAGTAAAAAATAGTACAAACACTTTGAATAACAGACTATTCATAAATATGTAAACCTAAATGGAAAATTTATTTGATGTTATATTTTTCTATTTTTTAGGCGCATCAAAAAACAACATAGTAACGTAGAATTCTGGAAAATGTTATTTCGATATACGACATTTTGAATTCATAAATGAAATTAAATGAAAAACTAATGTTATCGACAAGTATTGCATTATATGAAATGAAAATGAAAATAAAAAAGCATCATTCAATATAAAAAAAATCTTGTGGTAGGGCAGTAAGTAAATTATAATTTAAATAAAATTCATCTTGCATCACAAACATATATTGATAAACATGAATGATAATAATACGGAACTCCTAATGAGATAAGAATAAATTATTTAAACGTGGAATTTTAATAATAATTCATAGCTGACGTCAAATACATAATTTTATTTGGCTATAAAATATTCTATCGCGAAGAACGATAATTCTGTTCCACGTGTCGCTACACAATCTGTAATATTTTGCGTCAACAGATAGCAAAAATAAACAGTTGAATTGGTAATTGATGGTAAATACTTATCTATAAACACAAAAAATAAAATTGATGATTTTTCACCAGTTTAGTGAAACTTGTGAAATTTAAATCAATGTCAATTCATTTCGGACAAGCGTAATCTATTATTCTTATTATTTTCGATATGAAATCAATTTATCATGTGAAATAATGTAAGTTGATATGTATTTTTGTATATTTAATCGTAATATGATACTGCAACAATTTAATAACAAGTGGAAAAAGTGTTCGTCGAAAGCAACGAAAGCTATGCGGTTCATCCAGAATGAAAATCGGTCGTTGAACGATGCGTCATTGGCCTATACACGTGTTGGGTCTGATTTTCTGGGACAAATGCAGAGTAGGTGAAGTCGAATTAGAAATTATTACATCATACGCGTGCAGTGAAATGAAATAGAATATATTACGCTATATCAACTGTACAAAATAGTCTAATTAAAACCCTTGATTTAATAAATATAATAGAATAAGACAATTCTTGGTTTGAAAGGCTGTACTGTACTGTCTTGCTTTTGGCTTCATACGTGATTTAATGCTAATTTGGTAAGCGATGAACTTTGTAGAGATTTTTACAAAAATTTGGTTATAAACGTTTTTATCCACTCAAAAATATATTATACATATATAAATTTTAATATTAATATTTTTTATATAATGTGTATATCTCGATAACACATCCACATTTTTTCTTGCATTTTATAAATTATTAAAGAAATGTCTTTGAACATATGCTATTTATTATGAAGTTTAACTTTTTTAACATTTTTACATGAGGTTATCTATTTATACGTTTGAATCAACATAATTTATAATCGTCTTCAAAACAAACAAAAAACATTTAAGTATTCAGTTATTCCAATACTATTTATTTTTTAAAGATCCAAATAGTTATAATATTGTTATAAATATTATAATTATTCAATTGTGCACTTTAAGTTGACAATCCCTGGTCCTTCATGATATTTTGTTTCTCTTAAGAGGATATCTGTGGAAAGTTCTTTCTCATTATTTTGTCGTCTATATTTACACAACTTTAAATGCGTTCAATCTGTGCGATACTGTGCTCATCGGAGTAGTCATGAAAAAAAAGAGAAAAATTATGATCTAGTCCTAAAAATTGGAAATTATGATTATTGTTATGCAATAAACGTATATTGTAATTTCATAATAAATTGCTATAAACATTTTTATATATTTATGCTTGTCCACTATATTATATACCATGCACAATGATAACCCACTTCTTCATTAAATTAATTCATAAAACCAATATTTTTTGTATGTCCTGTTTGTGCACTTGCGAATTTATTGACTTAAACTTTAATATAATTTTATTTAAAACTTTAAAATTGCTGTGGCTCAGTGTTTATAACGCATAGAATTAATTTCTTTAATTCTTTGGTACAATTTTTTTATTTATTATTTAACAATCAGAAGACAATGTTTCTATTAGCCTATGTGATAAGTTATATTTGGCGTTTAGAGGTCTCCTTCATTGAAGAGATCCTCTGCTAGAGTTAATCTATAGCTGTCTGTATATAATTTAATATTGCAGGTCCTTTGGCCATTTCTTCTTGAGTCTTCTTGTTTGAACCATTTTGTTGATGATTTGTATTTCAGCGTTCGAATGATCATCGATTTTGTTGTGGTAAGAACAGCTCCGGGTCTTTATAATTTCATTTACAGTTTTAATTTCCAGGTCCCTGTGGATGGTCTCATTAGTTACGTACCAAGGCGTATCTACCATTGCTCTTTTGCTCTGGGTACGCTGTATAATTTTTATGTTTGATGCACTTGCACATCCCCATAATTCTATTCCGTAGCTCCATATTGGTACTAGTACGGTTTTGTATATTAAAGTCTTGTTTGCGTATGATATTTTCGATTTTCTGCCAATTAGCTAGTACAGTTGTTTGAATTTTTTCATTGGTTGTTTGCTCTTTTGTTTGATATGGAGACTTTGGTACACTTAAATAAATATTTTCTACAAAAATCAGAATTTAGGAATTAATTAGTATTTTTTAAATTTAGCAACTTATAATTAGATGCTTAATCGACATCATAAGATTTACGTAAATTACTCGTCGATGATTATTATTTTTGCTACTATAACTTTCTCTCCTTTAGCTTTCCGTCTACCACCGTATCCTTTCTCGGCGATCGCCATTCTTCGCTTCCCGAACATCGCTCGCTCCCAAGGTTTTAGGGAAAATATAGGTCAGCGGGAAATGACTCTTTGCGTAGCTGCGTCGCGATATGCGTGAGCGCGCGCGTACGCAGTGCGGTTCATTCGTTCGATACTCGAACTAATACGGCGGAGGTATTTTAATGACAAAAAGGGGTTGCTGGTTGTTTAAAATGAATGACAAAATATTAAAGGAATCAACTTTTGAATGACAATTTGTTTCCGACTAATTTATGAATGGGAAATAATTAATTTTATTATTATTGATTGATGATATGCTCGAAGACAAGTTTTTAAAATGAGATATTCACATTCAAATTAACTGGCGTAACCCATAGTTTTTATACTTAGGGTAGGGCGGGGCTCGTTGAGCAAATTTTCAATTAAACGGATGTAGCTCCTCTATGAAAAGTTTCAATAAATTGCTATACGACCTAATGGATTTGTTGTTTATCGCTTAACAAAAGTGTAAATACTATTATTTTGTAATATGTAAAATTTAAAAGCTACAGCTGTTTAAGTGCAAAAAGTCAAGTATGCTCAATGTACCCCATAGGTGGGGCAAGTTGAGCACTAAAATATTATAATGAAATTATAGGTTTAATGTCGATTAGTGATAAAATAAAATAAGTTTTTAATAACCAGTTCTATATTAATAGTCTTTATTGACAGAGAAAACAAAACTTATAGTAATTTTCTTTGAATAATTAACCAAAAGTAGAATTAAAAAAACAATGTCGTATCTTAGGAATTATTTTACCATTATATTCAGTATTTTTGTTTAAAATCATTATGTCTTTATATTATTACTCATAGACTTAGCTTAAACCTTAAAAATAATAATTAATTTCTGGAAGTTAATGGTAATTGTCTTAGTGACAGAACAAGTTTAGCAACTATGCTCAACTAACCCCAACTCGGAATTTCAAAATAAAAGTGAGTTTATAAAAAAACTGAGATTTATACCCAGAATCTCTGTGCATATTAAAAGTACTATAGTTATATGGAAGAATAACATTTACCTGATTTAAAATAAATAACATTTGACTAAACCAGACTAAAACTCGTGATGAATTACTTTTTTACTTTTTGGTCTCAAAATAATCAAAACGCCCGTGAGCCTCACTCATTTGTCCAGCAGCCACTAGCGATCGCGGGATGTTTATTTCTCCCAAACCTCTATATTTCCGCCATATGATGCCTAAACGGACGGTGAATAGTTTTCGAGATATTTCGATTGCTCAATTTGCCCCTATGCTCAACTAGCCCCGCCCTACCCTACCAAATATTTATACGACAAATGCTCTAAATATGCTGTATAATATTTGTAACATCAAATAGGAAAGGTTATTTTACATGAGCACAACTTAAAGCACGATTATTCAAAACGAACGTATTACGAACATTGTGAACATTGGAATTAAGATGTACAAGGGTCTCACATTTGCATCATCTCATACTTTAGTTTTAGTAATTCCATCTACATTATTGCATGAGGTTGTAATTACTTATGAAACCTTATACTAATATGTATTGTTTTAAATTATATCACCGCTGCAATTGGACGAATTTGTTTATGTCCTATGGCAGTGTCCTTCATATAAAAGTATGATGCATTTATCATATGTAATGCACCTGAAAGTACCCGTCTGATTTCGTATTTACCGTTCCCTACGTCACTGGCAGCTCCAAAGGGCGATGTGAACGACCCAAGAACTTACCCGCGGAGCAACGCGTTTTGCTGCACAATACAAATACAGAAATACAATACAGACAGAAACATTATGCGCAGCGAACGCTATCGCTCACAACAAATGCTTCCGAGTGGCACGATATTTTTTCATGATATTAGGACATTACACGCGATAATACATTACGCACGTGCTTATGAAATAAATGAAATACATACACTACGAATATTATTGCGGCGGATAAAATAACATAGGTATTTTTTGACCATCGATGGAAGAAACAAGGAGAAATCATGGTAAGGCGCGCGAATCCAAAGGGCGACAACCGTGAGTTTGTCTAATCTAAAAAATAATAAAGAAAAAAGTTATTTATATAATTGAACTATATAAAATACTATACTATATCTTTTTGGAGCGGATTACTTTGAATAATTAATAAGTCTCGAGTTGAATACAAAAAGCTCTAGTCAAATCTTGACAACTTTTCAAAACAAATCTTGTCTAGTAGTTGAATACAAAATACATGAATCCAGTAACACAAACACAAACCTTACCATGCTGTATGTGTATGTGTATCGATCAATTGATTCATTTATTCTATCTATTGGTTTAATATCTAACATTTCAAGATAAGAGTTTAAGGTTTTTGCAAATTGATTTTTGGTAGGACAAGGAGAGGAAAGAAATAGCAAATAGAGATGTTACCCAATTTGACTCATTTGACTCATTTGAGATTAATAAGCTATTCTCGGAATATCGTAATATATAGCACCAATTCTTTCATACTGTTAATGTTAATGCAATCTATGAAACTCGAAGCAACCATTACATATCATGTATTCATAATTATTATTATTAGTATTAATTAATTAAACGATTCATGTATTCATAATTCTTCCAATCAAGTCCAGTTTCTTTTTTTATTCTCACTATTTACTAGAAATTCTCATGATTCCTTAAAGTATTTCTCTAATTATAATTTCACAGCATATCCAGTTAAAACTAATTTATATTATGCAATTAAGCTAATTGACAGCATACCGACGTATCAAATTTCAATTCGTGAAAGTGTTATATGACACCGCAGTTTAAACGCTTTAACAATTGGCATAGTGCCTCCAAAAACATGAACCGACTTTGTTAATTGTAATAGTCAAATAATTTTTAATTACGTTATTACATAACGTGGTACTCAAATTACCGATAACAGATGTTTGTGAAAGAAACTAAAGAATTTCAGTAATGATTTTTTTGAATACATTCACACAAACATATATAAATATATATATATATATATATATATATATATATATTTATATATAGTACTATTTATTATTACTATTTGTAAGAATTTTTTGTTTATGTATGTTTTATCGGTGGTTCATATAAAACGCAATCGCGCAGTAATTCCAATGCTATTAAAATGACTTGACGTTTCCGAATCTTTGTTTTATCAATATTTAGTTTCTACTAATTGCTATTCAAGATTAATTATAAACAATTATTGAACTGCGTACTAACGTGTTATTTAATCTCAATGGTATGTACGATATATTTATAGTTGTACTGTACGAAAGCTTTTACAGCTCATTTTAACATAAATAAAGATAAATTAAAATACTTAATCATTAATTATAGGTAATTATTTGCATACAGAACTTGTATATATTTAATATTTTGCAACAAAGGAACCTTTTATTAATCTAAACATATAGGGCTGTTATTACCCATCTGCTTACTAAAATTCTGTAAACTTTAATTGAATGTTTTTACGATATAAAGACCGTATTTTGGGCTTGACAAGTAAATTGGCTACTATTTATAATAATAAGAAACATATTCGTTTGGTTAAATAACGATTTTTAACTTTCACGACAGTTTGGCGAAATGTCGCGCCGTGTGTTGAAAATGATAAAATGAATATAAATTTTGTAATATAAAAATCATTATTCGTACTTCAATGTTGTTTCGTTATTTTGGCAATTTATATAAAATTTAGTTTTTTGTATCATTTTGGCATATTTCTATTTTTGTAACGTCTAAGTAGTTAAAAGAGTAGATTAAAAGTGTTAGTATG
The DNA here is from genome assembly GCF_003426905.1 of Ctenocephalides felis. Lineage (NCBI taxonomy): Eukaryota > Metazoa > Arthropoda > Insecta > Siphonaptera > Pulicidae > Ctenocephalides > Ctenocephalides felis. The sequence continues at coordinate 24,214,207 of NW_020537758.1, read as the reverse complement.
ATGCTTTAATTAGAGAACCAACGTCGTCTTTTTAAACTCTTCTAAATATTTGCAACTTTGTTATTAGTCATTTAATCAATTAGTAAACTCCAATCTAATTATGTTTTATATTATATATCTACATAAACATTTTAAATAAATATGAACTATAAAATGTAAATTGAACTATTTTATATCGGTGTCAGAAACTAATCTTCATTTGTTTAGTCAAAGATTTCTTTATTTAGGAAATTCTCTATTTAAATAGTTCTTGCTTATATTCAATGTTGTCCCTCGAACTGTCGGTGTCTAACAAATAATTTCAGAATCTTTTGTATGAGAACAAGTTTCATATACATAAGTTTTGTTTGAACATAAATAGACGAAGCAGTGGACTAACGCATTATAATTTCAAGGAAAAATATCTATGTATTACAATGAAAAGCCGCACGTATAAATAAGTTGTCAATCATGACACAATATACTTGCTTGCTTGGGAGACATTTGCGGTCAAAAACATAACAAAATGTTTGCTTATCTCCAACTATCTGTGTTAACTCTATTTTGATTCTAACTTTATACATATTAGGTTGTCAAATATCTCCCTTCCGCCTTTTTGTATTATAAACCAAGAGCAAAAAAGCGGAAGGGAGATATTTGACAACCTAATATTATTCATAATAATTACTAGGGGACCGACCGATCATTAATCACGTAATCGATTTCAATGAATTTTAGACCGATTTCAAATTTGAGACTTAACTGTTGAGACTTCTTCTAGCCGATCATTAAAAAAACAACCTAAACGTGCTATTTTTCGGGTAGATAAATAAACGTGCTTAGTAACATCGGGTAGATAAATAAGAAAAGATCCTATTAATTGAACTTAAAGCTTCAGCTACTTTAAGTGTGAGTTTGAAATATACCGACTAGTCAGCAGGAGTTAATGAATCTGCATTTAATTATTTTATGAGAGTTATATTATGCAAAAATGAGTTAAGTTGGACCATTACAAATGTTGTCATGCTATTAATAGTACGGTACAGCTTACTAATGACTGTTAATATATCTGACTACATTTCTGAATAGCAATTAAGATTTGTCAGTTTGAACTTTATAAATAGGTTTTTAAACTCTAAAATAGAACTCTCGATGATAATTATGTCACAGTCGAGAATTGTTTAAAAAGAAGTCGAATACGCATTCGCACACGACACGCGGAATGAACGCGGTGACCCAGGAGAGAGATCTGTTAGTAACTAGTGTTAGAAGTATCGAGGCAAAAGATCGATATTGAGTACTTTAAAAAGTATCTAATCAAAATATCGATGCCAAAAAAATATCGTGGCGAAAGTATCGATAGTACTCAATATCGAATTATGAGTACTTTTCATCAAAATCAAACATAAGTGCAAGAAAGATCTAAAACTCATTAAATATCATATCACAATATTAGAATGAATTCTATTGCTTGTATCTGATGTGTTAAATCAGAATCATTTTCAATATTGTAAAATGTTAACAGTAATTTTTCAATACTAATTTCGAATTCTATACTTCTTCAAAAAAAAATACAAGTTATAATAGTTGAGTATTTTTTATTAAAACAATATAATAGTCTGATACTATATTCAAAATGCAATTTTATTCATTTTTAAGTATTTTTAAGTACAATAATATTTTTAATATTATTAAGTAAAATAATATTTTATAATTGTTGAATATTTTATATGAATAATTTTAGCGAGCATGCAACTTTAAAAGCCGTTACATGTGTACATAAAAGTGCAATATGAACCTCTTTGAAAAGCAATAAACATTCAGTTTAATGACGGTCAAAATAATATTTCGGCACTTGAAAAACATCCCTTCGGAGCGATGGGATTTAAAGTTTAAATGGTTCCGAGAAACTCAAACCCATATGTTTGCATGCTGATATTCAAAAATTTCAATACATGAGTATTTTGCGTAAAAAAGAACAAAAATATATTATTTCGAATAATAATACTCAACCATTTCAATATATATAAAAAATATATATTTATATTTTAAAATATAATAAACACAAAATACTAATATGTATATTGAAATTGATGAATATTATTATTTTAAATAATTATATTTCGATTCCTTTTTACGTAAAATACTAATATATTGAAATTGGTAAGTATTATTATTTGAAATAATCATACTTCGATTGTTGAATATGTTTTTATAAAACATTTAAGGTACTTTAAATCATTTTATTTTTTCATTTTACATAGGCGTAATAAATAAACATCTTTAGTTATTAGTGTGGTCATATTCATTTTGGGTTTTTGAGCAACAAATTCTAAGACTAATGACCCTTCGGGATCATTTCTTGACACTTCTTTGAACAATTATGACCACCTAGGGAGACTATTGCTTTGCATTTGGCAATGAGTGGGGTTAATAGTTGGTCGATGAGTGGTTTATAGATTACGCTGTCGATTCTTTTTGAGTACTATCGACGAAAAGAATCGATATTGGCAAATAGATCGAGCTAAAAAATCGATAGCAAAAGTACTCACTATCGACCGCAAAGTATCGATATTTACTCAGTACTCGATATTTCGTTCTAACACTATTAGTAACACGGAACATCGCTAAAATCGAAAAGAAACGCGGACAAAGCGGCAGTTGTTGGATTGGTCAGGCAATGTACCTCGCGTAACCGGTTCAGCGATCTTTTGGCCAAAATACTTCTATTCGTTTCAACATCGAAATTGACTTAGCACATTTCAATTTTTAGAACAACTCGGTAATTGAAATAGTAGGTTAAAATTGTTAGCATTATGTCTGAAGGTATTGAGTTTCGGCATTGTCTCTCGAAACATCTTTTAATATAACAGTTTTGAAACTTATGGGTCGATGTTAGTTTTTGGAAAAGTTTCTGTATAAACACTTTTATAGTTATTTAATCAAATAGAGAACTTTGATTTAATCATTTTTTATCGATTTATAGTTGTTCTATTTAAATAACTATATTAATTGGTCAAATGTTTTCAAAATTTCAAATTTCAAAAAATCTCAGATAAGAATTAAAAGATTTTGTATTTTTAAAGCCTTTTTTTTAAATTCTGCAGTTTTACTTGTTAACCATTTCAGGACTTTTGTTTAAAAATTACTATATATTAAAAATATTGTTATTACTCGATTATTTATTTATCTGTAACCAAATGTTATTTCTATAACCATTATGATTTATTTTAATCATTCATAATATAAAATTTACTCAACTGTTATATTATAATATCACAGTACAATAACTAATAACTAATAAATAAATAAAATAAAGCTTAAAAATGTTTTAATTTGCAATTACTTAATATATGTTTTTCTACCTATGGATATGATTGCTGATTCTAATGCTAATTTTCAATTTACCACAATTTTCCCGAACACTCTTTAACAGTTATGGAAGAATAAAAGTGGTCATTTTGCGAACATGAGCACGTAGAAGTATATATATTGATTTAAGAATATTAATGTAAGATTGAGCCAATTTTGTTTAATCGAATCTATCAATCCTGTAATTTAAGGTCTGTAAACGATAAAAAATATGAATACATGGCATCATTGTTTTTTTATTTTCAACTGTAAGTTTAAAATATATCTACTTGTCGCTGGTACTTAGAATATTTACAAGCTGTTTATAAATTAACTTATATTACATGAACAGTCCAAAAGTTGAGAATGAGTTTCCAGTCATTATAAATGTTACAAAATATTAGTTTCCAGTCTATATATGTTACCATGTTACCATGTCAATATTCCTAATATTACAGCTATTGGGCTATATAAAATATGTCGGTATAACTATACTTAGAATGTGTGTATTGTTTTTAATGCGAATTTTATTTTTATTGAATACCTTAGTTTTGTTCTTGGCAACAACGATTTGAATCAAAAATAAAAAAACGTATAATCAACGATAGATTTGGTATAGGTCATGTTTCTTTTATGTAAAATAAACGACATTGACTTACGCCATTTCAAAGTTACAATAGAACTACAATAGATATAATTACACCAAAGAATCCGAGGTTCAATATGTTTTTTTTAGTCATATTAAATTTTTATGATATTAATAATAAAATAAATAAAAATTTCTGAGAGAATAGTTACACTAATATGTTAATTTGAAAATTTTTAAATATCCTTGAAATCTTTAATATGATCTTACCAGGCCTTGAACTAGATTCTAAATCTATTATAGTTAGCAATGATTGAATTTGAAACTGTATTTAGTTTTGAGTTCAAAGATAAAATATAGGTTTAAACCAGAAAGAATTTAATAAAGTCACTTATATTTTATAGTTCCAAGTTCCATTTTACCTCACTTTCTGTTTCTGCCAAGGTCTCAAAATAATCTTTCTATGCAATTTACACAACGTATATTCAAGAACATGTGTACATATGTATTTTATTTATTTATGTGTATATACACGATGTCTAATGCGCACGTTGGAATTTGTGACCTCTATTCCTCCTCACTTTGTACTCATAACGATGATGTATTACTATTATTATACAAGGATGTTCAAATGAATGGAGAAAAATCTATTCGATGTGAATGCAATCATATTTGTCAAAAAAATTAGCTTCAGGTAATTTATGATTATTATGAAATCCATATTTTTATAGTTTCGGTTAGGGTTGACGAAAACTGTTTTATTCTGTTGATCACAAAAATGAATAAAAAAATAGTCACTTGAAAGAAACTAGAAATTTTCTTTAACTATACTTTGCTTTAACTATTCACAATACTAGTGATAACAAATAACGGAAGGATCCTTTGTAGATTTGTTATGGAATTTCAATCACAGAACCCATGTTTGTTACCCTTTTCGGGCGCCCTGATGTCAGGCAGAATTTAAGTTTTTACTTAGCAATATGGATCAAAGTTAAAACAAAGCTTAACCAGCAATGCTGTATCACTGAAATAATCATCACTATTCCAGAAATTGTAATAATAAAAATTTGTCATATGGAGATATAGGGCAACTGTTTGGGTTGCCTTCTATAAATCCGTCGCAGTTAGGGCAAATCGTCACAAAAACTTATGAAACCCTTGAATTATGATCGCTATTCAAATAATTTTAAATAAGTATTATTTATTGAATAAGTGCTCGGCATCTAGAACAAGAGAGGTTGAAATTTCATAAAAAAAACTGTGGCATCTTAACCGATATTAATATATATTGCTTTACATTCTATCCATTATACATATTTCACATAATAAAAGGAAGGTTTTAAAAAGTACACTTACGATTAGTGCTTGTATTATTATTATTAGAACCTGTATACCTCATAGTACTTGGATAATGATTATACATGGTTTCAGCTATTTTGATTCTAAAATAATGGTTAGCATCACCTGTAGTATAACAAAATATGAACACTTATTGTTAGTGTCTGTCTTAATAATACATGTGTTTTTTACATACTTGACCTACGGTAAAATGATCAGTCAATCGCGTATGCGGTTTTTGTTTTAATTCTACGAAATGAACACAAGGACATAGACCCTGACATAGACAAGTTTGATGTGTTAGTGATAATGAAAACGGTCCAAGATTAGTACGGGGTCATTCGATAGTCGGATAGAGCATATTGATCGACAGGTGATTCTTGAACAAGATTATGAGCCATTGACATTGGCCCTTGTCGCTGGTAAATGGCTTTAACCATGAGATAAATCATAAATTCATGTAAATTTTAGCACTTAAAGCATTAATTACGATTTATAATTCAGTAAATTTAATCGTATTTTGGTGACAATTTGTTTAATGCAATAAAGTTATCTATATTAGATATTATCTGTATAGAATACAAATGTTTTTATTGTTAATATTATCTATATTGTGTAGGTATCATAAATACAAAAATAGATAAAAACTTTTATCTGAAATTATCATAATTGTTAACATACCGAAGAGGTTTGTTTTTGCCAAAAATCCGATTTGCTAATTTTATGTTTTGGAAAAAGTATGTGTGTGAGAGAGACAATTTTTCGTAATTGAATGTTCAAAAAAATATTTTTTGTTAAGCGCAATAGGGTTAAGAGCGAGTTACTGTCAAGATTCGTTTTCCTTTTTGCAAGGTATTTTCTGCACTGTCCGGAAGTCCAATAATATTCCGTTAATCATACTATCTATTCGTAGCTGTATTAATTTGTTTTCTAGAACAGTATCCTAATCAGCACATTATCTAATATTATAAATATAACAATGAATAATTTATTAGCGTCAAAGTGCATAATCTAACGAATATCCCACAGTAAGTAGCTGCACGTGCCTAGTAAACGTCATTTAATAATTGATTTTCAACTATTGCTTCCGAGCATGTTTACCGATATTCAAGGATTATTTTACAGCGCTCGGCATTTGTTTATTGCACATGTTGCGGCCTATCAAGGACATTTTATTAACAAACCACGGGATTGTTATTGCATTCTGTAAACACAGATAAAACTACAATTATAATCATATGTGTTATTAAAATTTTTTTCATTATGAATTTATTAATAAGCGCGTAGTTTTCATTTAAACTATATAAATGAGTTAAAATATTTAATTTGTTTTCATATTCTTAGAAACTTTATTAATTATACTGGTCCACAAAACTGTTTTCTCGATAGTAAACTCAATACAGACAACTGTGTATTTGATTCTGTGCTAATATAAATTTGTTATAAATGATTTATTCGTTTTTATTTTTATTTATTTTCTCTCTTTTATTCGTTTTCTATTTATTTATTCAAGTCAAAATTGATTTTGAAATGCTGTAGTGTAGAGCTTTCGATATTAACAGAATATTTATATTTTAGTAAAAATTATTTATATTAGATATTTATCATATTACTACGAAATTGAAGATAAATTCTATTATCAAATAAATGAATATTATTTTACACATGTGCAAAAATCCAAATTTAGAGCAAGGTCTTGAAGCTAATTTACGTTCGATTAAATAGCTTTGGATAAGATTTTTGACATACATTTTGGTCACTTTTTGTTTATTTTTCCAATGATTGATTAAAATGGTAAAGGTTAATTATAAAAATCATGACTTGTAGTAAATGTATCGTACTTGTATAGGTCCTTTAAATATATAACTTGTAGAGTATATGCATTTGTGTGCATATTGTGTTCTATGTAGTACTGTGATTAGGAAGTATATTCTGGAATCTTCCACGATGCAGTTTTCCTTTTGCGTACTAGCAACTTTAGACCTTCATCTAAAGTGAAACGAATGTCAAGGTATCCGTACTACAAGCTGTGCGCGAAAATCATTCGCATGTTGTTGGTAGAGGCAATGAATGCGTATATGTAGAATTCAGTAATCTAAAGTTCTAATTGTGTGCGTGGCTAGACCATTCCCTAAGCCAATATTTAGCACAGAGCACGCGAAGCAAAATATCGTCTCGCCTCTCCCCAACACAATGCCCCCCTTTCGCAACATTTTATTTTCGGTGGCATACACGTGCTTGCGAATGTGTGAGTTGCTGTCCACTACATATAACTTTTGTTTTTGTTAGCGTTTTAACAGAGAATATTTCTTAGTGTTGGACGCACGCGCAGCGCTCTTTAAAATGTAGTAGTGTACATTTAACACAGCGGAGACTGGTCTATTTACATGGGCCGATGCTTGTGTGTTGAGCGCTAGTAATGTGCCGCGATGAGCCACGAGCGTATAAGAGGCAAAGTACCCGGCACGTCGAAAATTTAAGCGATCGGGTCATCGACCACTGGCACCTCAGACAACAGCTTGTGAAATACACAAATGAATTTGTTGTTTGGATCGCACTGTTTACATTTACCCTTCGAGATAAATATTTGATTATTGCCATTTTATGACAAACCATTATAGGTTTCGTATTAATAATCAGTATTCGTTAAAAAATCACCTAACCCTCTTAATTATTATTCAAACCTGATTCGTTGATCGATGTAACTAAAATCTACTTTATATCGACCCCTTTCGTACCTCACCTTTAAGACCTAAGTTTTCAAATATGATCTACCGGGCTGAAGAACTCCTACTGTATCTACGTTGCCGTGGTAAGTATATAAATATCGAGCCTTTTGTTCATGTTGCTATTATACTGTGATCGCTACACGCGCCCGTTATTTATCGTGTCCGGTACATCGCCTCCACGTGCTCCAACTTGTGTATCGTGCTCACATCGTTCGTTATCACGGCGAGGGGGGCTTGGGGCAAGGCGCTTCGCTCGCTTTCGTGGGGCACGACGCCGCTCGAACTCCGTGTAGGAGGTAAACATTAAACACTGTTTGATCTTCTATGAATAAAGCGGTCATCGCGGTGCGGACACTTTTAAAATTCGGGAAAAATATTATCGGACTTATTTTGTCTTAATAGACGTTTTATTAAATACGTATAAAGACTATATTTAAATCAATGTGTGATTTGAGACGTGTGAATATAATAATTTATTTGTGACATTAAAAAGAAGTGTTTAGTTGGTTTGTGATTTTAAACTGTTTATGGCAACTGAAATTCGAATGACAGCTATTGGAACAGAACGTTTCAACAGTAAGTATTGTTTAGATAATTTTATATAACTTCTTGAAATATCTTAATGCTTCAATGTCAATATAAAAATGCTTTATGATAAATTTTGTAAAATCAAATGAGTTTCCAATTGGATGTCAGTTGGAATGCCAATCTAATGTAAGCTCCGTCAGGTTAGACAGGTCAGTTATTGTGCTCTCCGCATATGTCACACGATACGTCAGGTTGAGGTTTATAGCATTAGATATTATCGCTTTTTGTGTATCATTTCTAATCAATGTTAATAAATAGTAGTATTTAAACTAAACGTTTCCATAATATTTCCCTACAAATACTGTTATTATTGATAAATTAGAATCTACAAATATTCGTTATTGTTTTTAAATTAGAATCCTCAGAAGACATGTTTGAAGTATTTAAGAAATCGATATTAATCTAAAAGTCTTTCGCCAAAAGAAAAAAAATGTCTTATACTCGCATAACCATACGAAAGCTCATCGCACCCCAGCTTTCTACGATCGGCTTAGTCCGTAGATACTTCGCAATGTCCCCTTTCCGAATTTGCGGCTTCGCCCTTCTTCTCTTGCTTTAACCCTCTTCTTTGATGCCTTTGATCAGGGCTGGGGAAATGGATAATGTTAGACGACATTAGAAACTAAAGAGAAAATAGAGAGAAAAAATAATAGAAGTCGATTAGGGTTCATTTTGGTTAAAACGTCTTGAGACCTATGTCCTATGTCGTGAACTTGATGTTTTCCAATTTACTTTGGATTTGGCTAATTGTAAAACCGAAGCAAGTTATTTTATTTTACCTAATAGTACGACATATAAATAGATTCAATTTATCGTTTACAAATAATCTATAAATTACGTTTACATCTCAGTTAAAAATTTTACTATCTCGGTCCCTCGGCCCGTTAGCATTCGTTTGGGAACACCTGCTCTGTATCACGGCGTGTGTATTATACCCACACACGAACGTTTTTGTGTCCGAAGCTTTTCGAAAGCACTCATACAGTCATCTCGTGCGGCATGCACACTGCGCGACTAGTTGGCGAGGTCGCTGACGCTCCGAAACGTAGGCGCGTGGAGGCTCAGTACTCTGCACGATCAATTTCATCGGAGCTCGAACAGAAAAATGAGCCGTCTTCATGAAACAACGTGCCGAGTACTTCGCCTCTCTATCTCGTACTTCGTCATAGCAGAGCGTGTGTTCCCTCGAACCGACACGCCGCCTCTCTATACAAATACACAAACAACTCGACATTCACAACTTTGCGGTGTATTTTTAGAACGACGGCGATGCGCTATCCGAGAGGTTGTTTTTAACTGACATTTTTATCGAAATTATATTTATTTACAATTTAATATTTCTTTAAAATTTTACACCAAACGTGTGTGATACCACACTTTTTATCATACTGGTGTTCTCAAAAAACAGGAATACAAATAGTTTTTGTCAATACATTGCTCAACCGAATAATCATCAATCGCATTTAGTATTTACATACATATTTACGTCCACTGATAAAGAATATCTGTTATCATTTCGCATAACAAAATTTATAAATATTTTCTACGACGACGTCACTTGCATTCGTCATACAATTAATCATGACCTAGTCAAAATCTGTGAATATTTATCTTCACTCTCTTGGCATATAGCAAGTTTTGAGATAAAAGGCACAATATTTTCCAAAGCGCTTTCTCCCCACGCCACCCAACCTGACCCGTAGCATTTTGTTGGCTCGTCCATTTTGTGCTACGGTGCATTGAAATGGCGCATGCCGTATCGGCTCGTAGGCCTAGTACTAACAACAGATCGTCATTCAGTCACCGACTTCCGCATGGATTACTTCTTCTTCGTGAAACATAGAATTTTTCGTATTATTCTTGTGCAGTGATTATGTTTTGCAGTTAAGTGTATAAAAACATTTTGTGATGATGGCTGGTTAATATGAACTGTAAAGCTTTAAAAAAAATATTTTTTTTAAATTTTTTATTGATATATAAGTTACCAATCTGGGACTAAATAACATAGACATTGTATTAGAAAAATGTTTGTTAATAAGGATTTAAGTAATTTTAACGGTGAGTTGATTTACAGTGCACTTTTATCATCACAGTATTTTTATATTGACTTGCGGTGGAGCATTCTTGTACTTTTCGATCATTGTCGATTTTTAAATATATTCGTACATATTAATTGATTCATTTTGATTATTTAGTATGAGTTTATTGTTTTACAATACACAACAGTATTAAAGAACTAGAAATTAAAAAAAAATTAACGTTTTATTTTAGCAATCAGAAATCCTTATAAAATGATCTGCTGCTTGAATTGTGAATTTTGCGTTCACTTATTGATTCATGAAATTTGATTAAACTTTTATGTACGAATATATATGAAATATACATAATTGATATTCAGTGATACATTATTTCATATTTATTTTATTCAATTTAGTAATATAGATCTTTGTTTTAACAGGCTCTCAAAATTCGTTACCTCGTGCGAACGGCACGATGGTGGGTTCATACTATACTAGTTTACCCAACAGTCTTTTAGTTGGGGGTGAAATACCATCAAATTCACCTGCGGACTGTACTGCTTCTACCACAATGTCTTCTCCAATAAGTGGTAACCATATACCGCAAGCTTCAGGCGCTGTATTGCTCCGCTGCAACGAATGTAATATGACATTCACTAATAAGAGTGCATTTGGGGCGCATATTCAATCGCATACGAAGCAACAGAATGTTGCCAAGAGTGCTGTACAAATGTCTCCAGCAATAGGGACAGCCCAACAGACAACAGGACCCACAACGTCCTCGGATCCTTATGAATGCGATGTATGCAAAAAAACTTTTGCGGTACCAGCGCGGCTAGTGAGACATTACAGGACTCATACAGGAGAAAGGCCGTTCGGGTGCGACTTTTGTCCGAAGATGTTCAGTGTGAAGGAAAATCTCCAGGTTAGTTTCGAGAATATATCTTATTATCTTATATAGCTATATTAAGTTCTATAGATTTACGGTGTAACTGTCGGTTCGTTCAGGCTTCATTCAAAAGTGCAAGTGATTTCGACGCCCGAATAAGCGCTACGCTTGTGTGCTTTCAACGCGACGATTAAATTTTTAGATCAACATTCGTCATTTAAAAAAATAATATTTCGTATATTAATAAAATTATTGATTTGTATAAGGTCATACTATTAATTCATTTATAAGGCACTATATAATAAATTTGTGTTGTGATCATACTATTAATTTTTCATATTTTTGAGGTACCTAAATTGCATATATTTTGGAACTAAACTATATGCCATTTTTTTAATCAGTAAATTTGTTGCTAAAATTACATAACATAGTATTATTGTTTTTTGATTTTATTTTTAATTTGTGTTTTTCAGGTGCACAGGAGGATACATACTAAAGAGAGGCCTTATAAGTGTGATGTATGCGGCAGAGCATTTGAACACAGTGGAAAATTGCATCGGCATAAACGCATCCATACGGGCGAACGCCCCCACGAATGCAACATTTGTGGAAAAACTTTTATACAGTCAGGTCAACTAGTCATTCATCTGCGGACTCATACCGGCGAAAAACCTTACAAGTTAGTATTTTAAAATTAATATCTTTATCGTAAAGTTGACTATTTAGTCGAATAAATAAGTTTTTTGTAGATGTTCTATTTCAATTATTTTGACTTATCGCAATATTTTTTTCAGGTGTACGGTAGAAGGTTGTGGCAAAGGTTTCACTTGTTCCAAACAATTAAAAGTACATTCAAGAACGCATACGGGTGAAAAGCCATACCATTGTGACATTTGTTTGCGCGATTTCGGATATAACCATGTGCTGAAACTGCATCGAGTTCAACATTACGGTTCAAAGTGTTACAAATGCACAATTTGTGATGAAACATTCAAAAATAAAAAAGAGATGGAAGCTCACATAAAGGGTCATGCAAACCAAATTGTTGACACAGTTGAGGCCCCTGTACAGACTGTCGTACCTAGTTCAATGTCACCTGAAACGGATTCGTCATCGTGCGGGTCTGTGACGAGTAATAAAGAAAATAAAATCTATAAAGAAGACGCACCTGCTTATACTTATCATAGATTTGATCAACAATTAGGATACTCTAGTGGTATGAATCTCCTAGCCACGGCTGCTGTAGTGTCGTCTTCCGAGAAGAAAATTTCTTCACCCGTTTGTTATGATATGGAAATAGAATCTAATGATACAATTTATAATACTGAGCCAACTAATTATTCGCCCAGAAGCGTCGAAAGGTCGATGAACATGTATGAACATTTAGCCGTTATGAGGCAAGCATACCAGCTCATACCTCAACCTGTTCCTGAATACCATTCAAATTTAGAGAAATCAAATGATATCATAAAACGTGTAGAAGCAGCGTTGTCTGTTGCTGAACATAGTCCAACTACTTTTAGTGTACCTAGTTCATCACCTGAAAGACTTTCTGTGACACCACCACAAATATCTGAAATGGAACAAGATATTTTGGATTTAGCAGCTCATAAAGAAATGATGAGTCTGCCGCCTAGAAAAAGGAAAATGTACCTCAGGGATATTGAATCCGCTCCAGTTATCAATAATGTTAGATTAAGTTCAGTCATTCAATTTGCGAAAGCTTCATAAAAACATTATTGCTTTAAGATTATAGAACAAAGACTAGCAAAAATTCTTAACTACTTGAAGATTTAAATATTATTTTAATGAAAGCATTCTGATAAGAGCTTTTGGCTTTTGATTTTGATATATAATTAAATCGTCAATTTTATTGAGTATCTGAATGATGAGACAATTAAACAATCATAAAATTAAAAACTTATCATGTAAAAATTAATTCTTTGCTCGTCTTTCATTCTATAAGTTAAATTATTATTTGCATATAAAAGCAAGTTTCAAATTCCGTACTACCTTCATAGATTTAAGCAATATTATTTAGTAATGATAAAATTATAAAATAATATATTATTTATAATAGATTGTATTTATATTAGAAATTTAATATATATTCATTGTTAGTCGATTTGGAACTTGTTATCATAAGACTGTTAATATTAAATCTACAGGCGACTGCTATTATATAAAATGACTTCATTGAAAATATTATTTATAATATGGTGCCTCTTTGGCTCTATATATGACATTTTTATATTGACACTTTTATACTGAACCAGAAATTTTCTGGGAGTACTTTTATATGTGTTTGTGTATGTAAATGTGAATGTATTATGGATATCGTGGTTATTTTACAAAATTATTTCAAAGTTCATAAATATTTATGTACAATATGAATATAACTTTAAGTATGGTAACTTATTTTTTGTATATGTAGTTGGTAATATAAAAATTATACCTCATAATTCATCTAATTTATATTATTATATAGATATGCAGAATTGTCAATCAATGTATTTAATCCAATTTCGACAACCGAATTGTTGCAAATAATAAATATTTCCAATTCTATTAGCATAAGAAATGAATGTCTAATTCCTTTATAATTTGCATTCACAATTTATTTGACAGAGTATTGTAATACCTCGTTCTCAGGTAAACTATTTATTTTTATATATTTTATGTGATGCTTGTTAATATCTTTGTTATTTTTGTTTATAATATTTGTTCTATGAAAAATATCAGGATTTACAACTATTTTACCTGAACATATAAATTAAATCAGATTATGAAGAGGAATAATTAATCGCTTATAGACTGAATTTTTGTAAAAGTTTGTAACTTTTATAAATGTATTGTTAATTAAAAATTAATATTAGGCAATTTAATATACTTCAAATTGTTTATATAGTTTATTGATAAAAACTACATTCTGTTTGTATCAAATGAATCTGTTCATTAATTATTACATAATAAAACCGAATTATATCTCATAGGTTGTTTTTATTTTGCCAAGCCGAAAGGTTTATTACAATTCTGTAGAATATAAATATATAATCTGCAAAATAAATGAATGTTTTTGAAAATACATGCTGGAACGAAAATTTAAAGTTTTTTGTGTAATTATTTACAGATCATGAATTATAAATGCCATGTATACATAGTTCCTTCAGTGCACTATTTATTTGCTGAAATAGTCGAGCATATTGGAAAATTTACAATTTCTACAGGATTCTCTAACATTAGGTAATTTTTTTTCCTAAGTTTAATTTATTGTTTAATAAAAGTCATCATTAGCAATATTTAATAACAAAAAGAACGTAAAATAAATCATACTCTTTATTAATAATTAAATATAATATAATAATTAGTTATATTAATTTAAACTCACAGTCAATTATTCTAATGATATAAATTCTCATTATTGCATAGCATTCATACAAGCTTTTATTATATTTAATATCAAAATCATAAATCAGACAGAACTATTCTAAAAATATTTGTAAATCAGTCTAATCGATTTTAACAGCTCCATAAATTTTTCTTATAAAAGCATAAGCCGCAAAGAAACCTATTGTGCCTGTTAGCAGCCAAAATGTCAACACCATTAAACCTGGGAACAAAGTTGAATTATATTGCATTGATATAAATAGTTATTTAATGACATTTAATTAGTCACCTGTATAACTGAAGTATAGCAGTGTTGGAATAAATTCAGTGATTTCTAATTTTGTTAGAAAATAAAATATTGAATACGCTAACACATAAACTGCAGATCCTCCAGAAACAATAAAGCTGCGCCACCACCATCTATATTCCTGTTGAGAAATATCATCAATAATATCTCGAAAACCTGTTTAACGCAATTACCTTACCTCTCCACATAATTGGAAGTACACCATGACTATAGATATTTGTGAACAAGATATAACTAATATACAGAATACTAGAAACAGAAAACCAAATAAATAGTAAAATTGATTTTCCCAGATGGCTGTGAAAATAAAGAATAATTCTATGAAGACTGCTCCAAAGGGTAATATACCAGCCATTAAAGTGCTGAAATGAAAAGAAGAATATTGAATCATAAATCCAATGTTGATATTAATAATGCCGTGTCATTAATATGAAAAATATTTACCTCAACATTAGGTTCATGTACCACAGCTGCCGAGGAACTTGTCTTGGTATCTGATTTGTTCTAACAGGATGATGATAGGGTTGTTTTCTGAACCCAAAGTAATAACCAAGATATACAAGTGGCAATGAAATGCAAAACCACAAACATAATAAAGATACCATTGTCCCAAATGGTACGGCTCCACTGGAATGTTTACCCCAGATAAAGAAATTAAGGAAGAAGCAAGAACCTAGAAGCACAACATTCATAAAATTTTGAATTCAGTCGAGAAATACAAGACTAATAGTATTACCGAAAACAATTCCAGGATAAAATGTTGCTGTCAGGAAAGCACTTTTCTTCCATTCACGTCCTTTAATTGTTTTATACAAACGTGCAGCAACATATCCAGCAATTAATCCCATGAAAACATAACATAATATTCCAGCAGTCATCAGAGCGCCTCGGGATGCTGGTGATAACATTCCCAGCATTGCAAAGACTAGAATATTTTATTATAACACATTAAAACAATTTATTTAATAAATTTGCTCAAAATAAATATGCAATATCTTTTTACATATGATGATAAGGGACATAAAAAAGATTTGTATTCCGCTTCCAATAACAGCAGCAAATAATCTTGGATATTTTGGGGGTCGAAAAACATCACCATGAACTAATTTCCATCCTGTTTCTTCAATAGTTTCATCCAAAGATTCATCAGCATTATAACGTGCAATATCTCTTCTTAATGTTCTTACCATAATCATTGTTAAAATACCTAAACAGAAAATACAAAGCAAATTTAACATGGATATATATATATATATATATATATTTTTATAATTTATTTTTGTTATAATATGGATGTAATAACATATATATTGTTAGAATAGAATAGAAAATAAATGATACAATTTACCTGATAGGAAAAACACAACCACTAACGAATTGATAATAGAGAACCAATGAATCTGGACATCATTCATTCCCAAATATATATCCCATCGTGAAGCCCAGCTGACGTCTGATTTTCTCCATTCCACAGAATAGGTAAACCATAACTGTGTTGAGTGTTTGTTAACAGGTTGTGGCTTAGGATCACTAGAAAATTCGCATGTGTCTCCTTTGAATTTTAATTCACTCATATGAACTGATAAGGTTTCAACTTCAAAACCTACAACTCTATATGTATCTCTGCAATATAATGTATTTTTTACAGTAACTGATATCAATAATTATTTGATTCATTTAGAAAAGTTTACTTACACATTATGCATGTGATATAATAAAATCAACTTGAGGTGATTATTAATATATGCATGATTCTGTACAATATTACCAAGTTTGTATCCGGGTTCATATTGAATTTCTAATGAATTTTCATTCATAATTTTAGTTGCAACTGGTAGATTATCAACCAGACTGAAAACAGTAAATTACATTGATTTAATCAAAAAATCATCTATGCTAGTACAATATGAATATATCTGTATGATTATGAATTACCCTCTATATAGGCAATATTGTGCAATAATAAGCAAGGGATGTTTAAAATTATTTAAATTATAAGTCTGACTTACAGATGAACAAAATATTCATGTTCAATCCTTTCAATAACCTTTTGTGAATCTTCATCATTCCAATTCATGGGCTTGTCTTTCGAATGGCATAACAATTTGCACTCAATATTTTCTGCCATTCTTACTTCGTATGGAGTATTAACTATTCTGTCGCCTCTAAGAACTTCTCCTAAATTTTCTGACTTATAAATGAATGTGCCATTTTTTGGTAAACAAAAGGGTAAAGAATAGTATTCGTAAGGTAATTGAGTATGTGTGCTTGTCATCTTAACAGCTTTTACTTCGATTTTTTGTCCTTTGCGAAACTCTACAGGAGCTACGCCTGGGATATAGAATGATGAGCATTTTTGCAATAATAACAGTAATGTTATGACCTAAAATTAATAATAATTAAAAAAAATATATTTTATATGTTGACATATAAATATTTATTATGTTGTCATATGATAAAGAAGTTCTTCTCCGAATGTTCATATTAAATGAAAATGACATTTTCACTCACATATAAATTCATTATTTCAAAATACTCCTAAAATTTGAAAATATCCCTCAATTTTGACAACAAGCATAACCTATAAATAATCAAGAAAACACTTCATGCTCATACGTCGCATATCAGGCTTGCCACCTATGCAGACAAAAATAAAAAATTTAAAATACGTTTCCTCCCGTTTTGTTCAACTGCAAGAAAAACTGAAAACGATAAGAAACATTTTAATGAAAGATTTTATTTATATATGAAATTGACATCAATTTGTTTCAAAATCAAGTATCAAAATGACACTTCATAAGCTTTATCAAAAGTCGTAACAACAAAAATGCTAAACATTATTATAAACCATTAACACACTCATAAAGTATTTTATTTGAAATTTATTTTGTATAAAAAATGGAAACTTTCTATAATGCCTAGAATTGTCCTTGCCATAATTTAATAAATTATTGAAATATATGTTTTTGTTTTGCATGTTTTTATGACTTTGAAAAACTTATCTTTTCTTTGATAACTATACTTGCAAGTAATGATAATCCATACGAATATATTAACATATAAAAAATATTCAATATAGAATATAAATTCAAAAGCATAATTTGTGAGATATATACGTATTTCTATTGTCAAAGTTATGGATAATATAAAAAGTAAGTAAGATATATTTTAATTTTATACAAATATATTTTTAAAGTTTTAAATAAGTATTAAACTGTATTGTTGATTCAATTTATGAATTATATAGTTAAAATATGAACAAAAATATAAAATTAATAAAATCCATAAAGCTATCAGAAAATTGTGTTTGAAACAACTAGAATTAGTGAGTGTAGTTTTCATTTTAAGTTTCAAAGAATAGAATTGAATTCTTTCAATTTTTAAATAATCAAAAAAGAGTTTATTTATTTTCTTATGTTTTTAATAGTTTTTGAAAATGGGACATCCTGTTTCGCCATAACTTTATTATTTTTATTTTTAAAAATTCGACATTTTTTTATATCTATGTTGCAATGGCTTCTAAGCATTTTGGCATACCATAAAAGGAATGGATGTACATAGAGTGTCGAAACGTGCAAAATGATTAATTAAATTATATATTATCTTTTATTTCGACATTTTGGCTGTAAATAAACATTCAAGAATACGTTTCCATTTCAACGTCGAACAAAAAAAATTGAAGAATATATATGCATAATTATATGGGGCATATATGGGGTTATGGGGTTGTATCAATTTTATTTTTGTTCACATTTTAACAGAATTTTGATTATTAAGTTACTATTTCATATTTATTTATTTTTAAATCAATTGGCGAAAATCAGTCTCTACGAATTTTGTACCAGATGTCGTACTAATTATTTATATAACAGTCTAGCCAAGATTTCTGGACTTTGCTTTGTTTTGAATATGTTGGTTCGCTCGTCTCGTTCACACACCCATTGCGTTCCTATCTTCATTGCATTTTCGAACGCCGTGCGTAGTCCATTCTCTCATTCATTTGCATTTACTGTCACCCAGTTTGAATTAAGTTTCTAAAGTAATTCATATGTGATTTTAATAATGGCTAGTTCACGCATTTTTGGTGCTTTATCTAAAATTAATCAACGCAATGCCAGATTTTTTAACAGAAATATTTGTAAGTGTATGAATTTTGTACAAAAATTATTTTCTGTAACCAATTTAGAATTGCACTTTGACCGGCTATGAATGTGTTAAATTTTTGTTTCTCTTGCAGTTGCAAGAAAGATCAACACGGCTGCTGAAACTTCGAAACACGTTAGGACGAAAATAGTAGACAATGTCTGTGTTATTACAATTGATTCTCCCAATGTTAAGGTAAGGATTTATTTAAACAAATGTTAAATTTAAATAAAATTTTATTACTGCAATTGATCTTTTTTTCATGGGCTTGAATTGTTTGAATTTGGTACAATTACAATTTTTTCTTCGAGATTAATTAAAATTATCTATTGATCCAATTGTTTATTTTTTTTTATTATTAAATAGGTCAACTCACTCAGCCAGGGCGTCATTTCTGAAATGGTGGCTGCATTTCAAGAGGTTCAGTCCAATCCTGCTGTTCAGTCTGCGGTGATAATTTCTGGAAAACCTGGTTGTTTTATCGCTGGTGCCGACATTTCTATGTTAGAACAATGCAAAACTGCTGCAGATGCCACTAAAATGGCTTCAGAAGGTAAGTGAATCATACAAAGTTCATTTTACAACATATAATTTCATTTCTCACTATTTTAATAGGTCAAAAAGTGTTTGAATCAATGGAAAAATCGAAAAAACCAATTGTAGCTGCTATACAAGGTGTTTGTTTGGGAGGAGGTTTGGAGGTAGCACTTGCATGCCATTATCGAATTGCAGTTAAAGATGGCAAAACTGGTTTGGGGCTTCCTGAAGTAATGTTGGGTCTTCTTCCTGGAGCAGGTGGCACTCAGAGGTGATAAAATATTTTATTTGTAATTATATCGTTTTATTTTAATTTAATTATTCAGACAAATGTATATTAAACTTGCAGATTACCAAAACTTGTGTCATTA
This sequence comes from Ctenocephalides felis, assembly GCF_003426905.1. Taxonomy (NCBI): domain Eukaryota; kingdom Metazoa; phylum Arthropoda; class Insecta; order Siphonaptera; family Pulicidae; genus Ctenocephalides; species Ctenocephalides felis. The sequence goes on along the minus strand of NW_020537758.1, from coordinate 24,193,984 downwards.
CCTGATGCTTTAGATTTAACTCTCACAGGCAAAACAGTGAAAGCGGCCAAAGCCAAGCAACTGGGCATTGTTGATTTACTTGTTGATCCTTTAGGACCTGGATTAAATTCTCCCGAAGTAATATATTTTGATTTTATAGCCTTTTAAATTATTATCAAAGTATTTGCAATATTTCAACATTTCTTTATAACAGGCAAATACTGCAGAATATTTGGAAAAAGTTGCTGTTGAAACGGCAAAAAATTTGGCATCTGGTGCTTTAACTGTAGACCGAACTAAAAAAGGATTATTTAATACTGTCTTAAATTTTGCATTACAATTTAATTTTGTGAAGGACCAAGTCTTTGGGAAAGCTAAGCAACAAGTAATGAAACTAAGCGGTGGACTGTATCCAGCTCCTTTAAGGGTAAATATTTTAATAAATCAAAAAATCTACTTGATCATTTGCTTTTTTTTGAATTGCCACGATACTTCTGCCTACTTCTTGATTACTTATTTTCTTGATTTACATTTCAGATTTTAGATGTTATTCGTACTGGAGTTGATAAAGGACCTGCAGCTGGTTATGAAGCAGAAGCAAAAGCATTTGGTGATTTGTTGCAAACCCCAGAATCAAATGGCTTGATAGGCTTATTTAGAGGTCAAACAGAATGTAAAAAAAATAGATTTGGAGCACCAGAGAAGAAAACTGAAAAGGTATAGCAATATATCATTTTATCTTATAAACGTAATTTAAATAATTTTATTTATTTTTTGTAACAGATTGCAGTTGTTGGTGCTGGTTTAATGGGTGCAGGAATTGCTCATGTTTCTATTGACAAAGGTTACAAAGTTGTATTAAAAGACACTAACCGGCCAGGTCTTGGCAGAGGTATAGGCCAAATCCAAACAGGCATGGCCAATGCTGTTAAGAGAAAGAGAATGACCCAGTGAGTAAAATGCTACAACTATGCACTTTACATACATAAATAATATATAATTATTCTGATTCATTTTTCTTAGAGTTGAATGTGATAAATATATGGCAAATCTAGATCCAGTATTAGACTATACCTCTTTCAAAGATGTAGATATGGTGATTGAAGCTGTGTTTGAGGATATTAATCTTAAACATAAGGTACTTTACTATACATTACAAACTTGTAAACGTATTTCTGTAGTTAAATAATCTTTTATTGATTTAGGTTATTAAAGAAATTGAAGCAGTTGTTTCGAAAGATTGCATTATTGCAACAAACACTAGTGCTATTCCAATAACAAAAATAGCTGCTGGTAGTTCAAGACCTGAAAAAGTAATAGGTAAAGTGAAATTTAATGATGCATTGATTTTAATAATCTTTTATAATATAGTTTTCTTTATTTTTAAATATAAATAAACCATTTTCAGGAATGCATTATTTTTCACCCGTTGATAAAATGCAATTGCTTGAAATTATCACACATGATAAAACAAGCAAGGATACATGTGCGGCAGCTGTTGATGTCGGCTTGAAACAAGGAAAAGTAGTCATTACTGTTGGAGATGGACCAGGTTTCTATACAACTAGAATTTTGTCGACAATGTTATCAGAGGCTATCAGGTATGCTTCATCTTATTTTACTCAGGTTGTTAGCTGTTAATTATATTAATTTTTGCTATTTTAAAGACTTCTTCAAGAAGGTTTAGAACCAACTGATTTAGACAAAATCACAAAATCTTTTGGATTCCCTGTTGGCGCAGCTACATTAGCTGATGAAGTAGGAATTGATGTAGGATCCCATATCGCTGTTGACCTTGCTAAGGTAGGAATGATAATGATTATATAATATAAATTGCATATAAACCAAATGGTTCTTGAATATTTTAGGCATTTGGTGATAGAATTAGTGGTGGTGATTTAAATATTATGACCGACTTAGTTAAGGAGGGATTTATGGGTAGGAAATCTGGAAGAGGTATATTTATGTATCAAAATAAGAGCAAATCAAAGGAAGTCAATCTAGGTGCTTTGGATGTTTTAAAAAGATATAAACTTGAACCAAAAGGTGCTGATAGTGTTGAAGATCGGCAATTAAGGATGGTTTCAAGGTAAGATGTGATCATTTTCAAAAATAATAAAATTTGATTGTTATTATGAATGTTTCCATATTGTGTCGGGTTGATTAAAATAAAATTGAACTTTTATTTTGGGTTATATGATGAGAATTGGGTTATATGATGAGAAATGTGAGAATTTCACATTTAGAAATCATGGGAAGTTCCTTTTCTTACCTATTAACATTATGAGTAATGTTTGGTATTTACTTCATTTTCAAATCTATAGTCTTTGAATTTTTTACTTGATTGATATTAGTCCAATGCATGCTACATTTGACAACTCACATGCAGTTCTTTTGATGCAGAAGTTTTATCAACTTAAGTATTTTAATTTTCAAGATTTGTTAATGAAGCAGTTTTATGCCTCGAAGAAAAAATATTGGCCAATCCACTTGAAGGTGATGTAGGTGCTGTATTTGGTCTTGGATTCCCACCATTTACTGGGGGTCCTTTCAGATGGGTTGACCGTTTTGGAGCAGCAAATTTAGTTTCAAAAATGAATTCATATGCAGCATTATATGGAGCACCATTCAAGCCAGCTGAAACCTTGGTTGAAATGGCAAAAGATCCCAGCAAGAAATTTTACCCAAAGTAATAATATCATGCATTTGTAAATAGAGTTTAACTTGACTGATATGAAGAATAATTAAATTAAGTTGACTTAAAAAAATGGCAAATCCATCATCAATTAATTTTAGACATGGAGTATTAGTACCTGCTGCAAAGTTGTAACAGTCTGAAGACTTCAGCAAATTGGGATTTGTAAGGCACATTTGTTTCTTGTGCCATGTATTGGAGCATAATTGTTCATGTTTAGCATTTTATAAATTTTATTATATCTGTATTTTTTAAAATAGACAATAAATTTATATTAAAGTAGTATTTGTTTTTATATAAGACTAGCAAACCCGACGAACTCTGTTTCGCCACCAGATGATTTCGTGAGAAAGATGAAGAAATTTTTTGTTTATTTTATATTTGAAAAGGAAAAATGTGATTTTATTATAAAACAGTAATGAATTTATTTCGATTACAAAAATGCAGTGTTTTTTAATTGAACTTCTCTAAGTAAATGAAAGTGAATCCGTAAATTATCCGTTTCATTGAAGTGCTCTTTGGTAAACGACATTTTTTGTTTTTTGGTCTGACGTTAACACAAACAAAGCGGATGGTTTTCCAACTCGTGAACAGGCAATTTCTAAATAATCTATTTGATATTTATCCCGCAAACACTAAGCGATTGGCCTTGCGACTTGTTATTGCGAACGCAAGGCGAACTGGAAATTGCAATCGTTTGAAGTCAAACGAAAGACCAGTCGGAATTATTGGTATGTCATCAAATCGCCAGCAATTTTTGATTTAATGGTGAAATTCGGTGCGTGTATATCATTATTCTTTGCGGCAAGAATTGCTCGTTGACTTAACCAAGCATAATTCTGATAATTCTCACTAATTACTCGAAATTTTAATTACGGTGCGTGAAGTTCCAGCAATTTGCATTAGGGCACTATGCCATGCACCACAATTTTCTTAGCTATAAACCTTGCGGAGCCCGAGACCTTTCCACCAAATGCTAAATTGTCGATATCAGTTCGTGCGTTCTGGAGTTATTTCGTCAGGAAGGAAAACCCGACTTATTTTTATATATATAGAATATAGAAGATAATCTATTTGAAATTATTTAAAACAATTGTTGATTATTTTTATTACTCGAATTTTTAATTACGGTGCGTGAAGTTCCAGCAATTTGCATTAGGGTACGATGCTATGCACCACTAATTTTCTTAGCTATAAACCTTGCGGAGCCTTTTCAACAAATGCTAAATTGTCCATATCAGTTCGTGCGTTCTGGAGTTATTTCGTCAGGAAGGAAAACCCGACTTATTTTTATATATATAGAAGATAATAAATGTAGCATAACCCTAATATTTCAAATCAAATATATTTTAAATGCCAGGTACTTCTCATGTTCATTTCACTTGAAATTGTGAATTGAGTGTTTTGGCTACAGATTTGTGATAACGATTTTTGCTTCTTTACAATCGTGCTATTTGATATTAAATGAAAAATGAAATTATTCGGTTTTTTATTTGAAACGTTATTTGAAAACTTGAAGTAAACATAAACGTTTTTATTTGAAGTTTCTGTTATTAAATGTATTTAATCGGTTGTAGATGGCATTGTAACCGGTTTCTTATTAGATCGCACTACTTCCCGATTGGTTTCGCAAAATTCCCTTTGCTTTCGCAGGATACGATATATCGTAGAGGGAACCGGGCGCATGCGTGCTCCAATGCAAGCAGCGTCGCAACGGCCAGGCGCCTGCTGGTCACCCTGTTCACGTCTCTAAAAGCAACACTTACACATTCGAGACGAAAACAGTGCCGCGGCAGCAACGATAAACACGTAAAATAAACCGATTTGGAGACATGTTTAACGTGCGCGTTATTAAATTCTTCTAGTGATGGCCAATTATTATTTGACGATACGAACAGCTGATACTTTTTTTTAGTGTACTTACGCTACGGCATGAACATGATTGTGAGATCCATAAATAGTGCGCCGAGAATACTTCAGTTTTAACAAAAGCGACGGAATCGAATGAGTTTTTCTTAGATTTTTTGAAATGCCAAAAGACGCAACCACGAGGCTTCGCAATATGATACTCCACAACGATTGAATGCCTCCAAATAGTCGCTCATAACCTAAACTCGTATCATTCGAACGATGCAGCCTTCGAACGGCGTCGCAGGCAACGGAGTCGCTACTGGTAGCGGCGCTCCGGGGGCTACGAGTCCCACGGGTTCGGTCGGAGTGACCGCGGCTGCCGGAAAAACTCAAGTGCACGGAGGTAGATTTGATTTTGACGATGGCGGTACTTATTGCGGGGGTTGGGAGGATGGCAAAGCTCACGGACATGGTGTGTGCACCGGGCCTAAAGGACAAGGAGCTTATTCCGGATCGTGGCATTATGGATTCGAAGTATCAGGAATATACACATGGCCGAGGTATGCACTATTTTATTTTAAGAACATATGCTTCAAAGTTCTTATAGAGTCATTGGGTGTTATTTGGAAACTCTCATAATGAACTCGAATATTCTAATTAATATTTAAAACAAAACATACATTAGAAAAGGTTTTAGTGTAATATAAAAACATAAACTCTCATAAATCTTCAAATAGTCTAAGCAACTTTTGAATATCATTGAATCACGAATCATCCTTTCTGACATACTGTACATTAAACTTACTGCATTTAAATTTTCTGCCGAGATTCAAAATTTATTGACGCTTCTTATTTGCGATCTTCTAATACAGATCAAACGAAAATAAATTTGTGCCATGCTAACCTTGGTTATAAAGAGTAAGGCCCGGGAACACTCATGAAACATTTTATGTTTTACATTCTTGACACAGAGGTGCACTTCGAACTAGAAAATTGTGAAAAGACATAATAATTGACTTACGATTGATTAATGTCAACAACAGGTGTTTCAAATCTCGTATTGAAAATATGCAATAAATTATATGATAGTACTACAATAGCTTTATCATATGCAAAATCGATTGAAATCCATCCAAGAATAGATCTCCGCGCACAAGAATATTCATGATTTTCTTTAAGTAATTCCATTAGGCAATGTTGGTTCCACCATAAAAATTCCAGCTTGAATTGTCCAAACAAACACGTGGTTTTGAATCCGTGTTTATTGCGGCATTTCCGCTTTCTAGTTCCGCTTACTGGAAATAACTTGAGGCTATTGATGAATACCAGTGCAATAATAAGTGAAAATGTATTTCAAGCGCACCAGTGTTGTGTTTTTCCTCTGGTACACAACAAATGCATTGACGTGTTTGATTGATTGACGGTTTTACGTAATCCTAGCATAAGCAAGGGTACTCGTCAAAGGTTGATATGGGGAGGGTTTTATTCTGATAGAATATTTTATACAGAAGGCCATTCTCATTTTATGATTTGAGCTTAACCTTTGTTTTATTCTTTTTCGTTAATCTCTGATTTATCTGATTCCATATACAACATAAAATTAATAATAATTCATATATCTTTTATTTTTATATTAGTTAAGATACAGCACAGCTAAATTACCTGCGATTTAAGTCATTTTTTCATGCCTCATGTAAGATTTACATAGACAGTCATAATATAATTAGTGAAATTTAATTCAAATATGTTCGAAGTATATACAGAACATTTTTATTAGAATCAAAGAATATTAACTGGTCTGTATACTCTCAATAAATAAATATAAACATTCTTCATAATGCTCTGCAACTCATAATCGATCTACTTTCACATTATTGACTTTGCTTCTGATTTTTTAAGAAAATCTTCAGTTAATTAATTACAAAAATTATTTAAAATTAATTATAACTAATTTAATTCATATAGATCATCAATTACTTTCATACGATTTCTTAAGGGGGTCTTCCTATGTGACGGCCTGTTTTTTAGGGATATTTTAGGATTTTTTTTCTACGACTAGTAAATATTTAGAGCTTCAAGTTTTTTATCATTTATTAACACATATTTGGACAGTATAAATATAAAATTTCAGCTAAAAATATTCAGTCAAACTAGAGTTACAGCGCTCTGAACACCCCCGCCTCGAAAAAAAGAGCTCCCACTTCTTGATTCCGGCTGATCGGCTTATCTGAAAAAAAAAATAAACGGCGTTTTAATTTGTAGGCTTAAAATCACGGAATGACCTATAATCAAATGAATATAAAAAAAATTGGATTTTTGATAGACATTTGAAATACAAGTTGCAAATTAGGCGTTTTTTTTTGTTTTTTGCTATAAAAAATCGAGTGTGCCCTGTAAATTTCAAGTAATTTGGTCCAGCCGTTTCTGAGATACAATGGAGGAAAGTTTGAAAAACACAGTTTTGAGAAAAACGCGTTTAAAGTTTCTAACTGCCAACTCAGCGCTCCGAACCGCTCTTTCTTTTACCTGCTGTATCTTTAAAACGACTTCGAATTTTCTAAAATCGCTTTACTACCGTATTCTAGACATGTTAAGGGAGCAATTTGTGAAAAAAATCGATTTTTTCAACCCATCACATAGGAAGACCCCCTTAAAAATCATAACCACAAGTTCAAAGCCATTGGAACTTAATTCTAATTTGAACATTGTAATTACATTGATTTACAATTTCTTTTATAATTATAAAATTCCAACTTATTGTTAGATATTTTCTATCAATCAAATCAAAATATCTACTTATATTGTACCCGTCGACCTATGCAAGTATCTTTGTAGTGTATAAATCATCTGCATACCAATCTGTCTCTTTTACCTAACTATCTATTCATCTTTCTAACTAAGTCCATAGATCGTCATTATTATGCACAATGAAAGAAATAGAAATATTCTAGATGAACTGAACGTTATCATTATAACAACAAGGAAACTTGTAAGATAACATTTCGAATTGGCTGGTTGATTGTATTATTTGGCCGGTACGTAGTATTCACATTAGTCCTGATAAATCTGTAAGAATTTTGCATTGGTCACATCACTCGTCTTTGGTTTATTTTCGTTCGATTGTCTCTGCTACACGGTCGACGACTGTGGGACCCGTGTGGCGGGGGGCGCCCGAGGTTCCTTTTCCACTTGCTCTCGTTTCTAGATTTGCTTTTAGTCAACGCTCATTATAATTGTCGTTATAAAACTGTGTTGAGGCTTAACACATGAACACGACATTGAGTACGCTTTTATACGACGAAATAAACACTTGTAAATTGTAAAATGCCCATGAATCATTTACTTTTATAGTTCATTCAATAATTTACAAACAAAATTAATTTTGAAATTTATTTTGGGCCTTGTATTATTGTACTAACTGTTACTAGAATTATTACCACGATGTAGGAAAATATTCAACATTTTGGTTTGGTCAATTAAAAATTACTATAAATAGTATGTTTTTTATAAATGCATACATAATTATACGAATTGTCTTTTCCAACATAATACATATTTTTTATGTTGAACAATAAGTAATAATTATAATAAAAAAAAATTCTTAAGCAGAACTATTTTTTATACTTTTATATCACACTTTAATTTTTACTTTAATTACGAGTTACATACATTTTGAATTTTCTTTACATTTTACATATTTTAATTTTCTTAAATGGATACTTCTCCCGAAGGTAGGTCCATGTTTTGAGTTAAAATGCAACTCAATCATGGATGCACAGTCAGTCTTTTCATTCTAAATAATTTACCTTTTCTTCACATTTTACATATTTTTGCTTGTTGTATTGCACATTTAATTGATCCTACACGTATTTTTATTCTAAATTCTATAAATTTTAATATTTTTTTATATTAAATAACAAATAGTAATGATAATGAAAAAACACCTCAAACATACCTATTTTTCATACTTTTTATTGCACTTTAATTTTTATTTTAATTACGCGTTACATACATTTTACTTTTCTTTACATTTTGAATAGTTTCACATGTTTTATTACCTACATATTATAATTTCCTCAAATTTATATTTTTTCATTGATTGATTGATTGATTGACAGCAAGTCTTTCATTTTCTCTACGTCACAATATATGTTGCAGCAATGCCCAAGAAATGCCATTTTTATTTGAGATCAATTTGGATTATTTTTTTCAAATGGTTAAAAATCTATATTTGCAGAAGTTTAAAGCTCGTTTCTTTTCTTACGTAATTTTTTTGACCATAAACCTGAATGTAATGATTTCAATTTTTTTTGACTAGCTTTGAACTTGTGTGAATTCTCAGACATTTTTTTAAAATTTTGATACAGGTGTTTAACGTTTTGGTATAAAATATGGATTATACCAAATTAATTAATAATTAATTTCTAAAATTTTTCTAAAATGTATTGATATGTTTTTTAAAGTAGTAGAACTATTTTATGTTAGCTTGTAGGTTTAATTATCTTATTTTGAGTTTTTAGTGTTTGGATCAGATATTTATATCTCATTTGTGTAGGCTTACGCCATAAAATCTTCAAAAATAATATTTATTTCACATTCTATGTACTCAGCATTATTTTTGCTCGTGTTTTCATGGAAAAATATTTTAAGCTCGCTTTTGTTAATTTTAGCCCTAATTAACATTCTTTTCTCTCGTTGCAGTTTAATTTATATGAAATTCAATCCTTTGGTGCTTTTCATTTTTATTTTTCATCCACTTGTTCAGAAGTGTTTTCCGGCGCAGTAATTCGATATTGATTCTGTTCCCGCGATTATTTCGAGAGCTTTTTGTTTGTTTTCCAATGTAATCCAATATATGGTGATTGAGAATTAAAATTCATTTTAATATTATTCAAATTTGTAATAATTTGAGAGAATTGACAGTCATAATTAGTCGGGTGAAAAATGAAATAAGAGATGAAATATAAAGCTTTAATTTTGAATGAATATTATAATGAATCATATATATATATATATATATATATATATATATATTAAGCACCTCTAATAATCGTTATGTCTTATTTTTCTTAATCATCTAACAATAACAAGATCATTTCTATCGGACACGATTATTTCCACTTTATTGATTTCAATAATGAGCTTATTTATTATTTATGAATAGAAATATTTCTGAAACGTATCTGTTATTCGAATTTGGCTTTAAGTTATATGTACATACAGTGAACAAGTTATCGATCGCATTCTTTCATCAATAAATAATAAGCAACTATGGCTAGAGAGTCGTTTTTTTCAAAACCTATCGCCAGGTGCTGTCTGAGCTAAATGTTAACATTCATATATATATATATATATATATATATATATATATATATATATTTATATATGTCGTGTTGGCATCATAATTTACATACTGCATTTCTGTTCATTCATAATCGTTGTATTTTTAGATTATTTAAAACTCGAACAAGCAGTACTTTTACAAGAAGATATAACGCGTTTCATTTAACTTCTAAAAATTTGCAAATAGTTATTAAATCCCGAAAACAATACACATGTATAAAAATTTGGATTTATTTTGAAAATTTTGGGGCGTTGAAATAATTCAGGTAATGAAACTCATCCCCGTGTTATACCAAATAAAATTTATATGTTAATTGACTTTTTCTGAAAATATTATTTATATTTGTAAGTGGATGTAATTCAGCCCTAAATCAATAAATTTCACAATGACGCACGCTGATACTATATAAATACACATTACGCACATTGTCAATTAATCAATAGGAAATACTTATCGTTAGCCGCGGTTATTATCATTTATAGTAATTGTACAACTCAATAAAAATATGCAGTAGGACTGAACAAAATCCATTTGGGGTGATATTATCAAATGTGTATGCATCATAAAGATACAACAGGGAAAATCTACATAAAAATTGAATTTTTATACAAAAATATGAAGGCTATGAATTGCTAATTGCCAAATAATTAATAAAATTGCTATTAAATTACGTTGATTGTTTAGTAAATAAAAATAATAAATCGGCGAATTAATATCAAATTCATTGTTGGTTTATATATGTATATAATATAAAACATAATAGTTCATTCTTGCCAAAAATTTTATTAGTTCTTCTTTTCCTCAATACAAATAAATAAAATGTTTGACAAAATGAATCATTCAAATGGTTAAAAGGTTAAAAAAATATTATTCGGCGGTCAAAAATGATCATTAGACATAGGCATATCAAATTATCAGATATTTTGTAGAAAGTTTTATAATAAGAACAAATTTTGTTCAAATTTATATGGGTTCTGTACCAATATTTATCTGTTGAATGTTAGACTAGGAAGCGGCGCCTATGCGCTTCGATATTTAATCTCTGCGAAGCTAACGCAGCGCGTTGAAGAAAAAAGTTCAAAATTTCCAAAACATTTTAAAATATAGAAAAAATTCAATTGTTTCAATAAAGTCATTTTTTCAAAAATTTAAAAATTCACAAAAATCTAATTATATAATCTATTTCAATTTTTTTTATTTTCATATATATTTGCACCTATTATATTATAAAATATCAGCAAATTTTTGATATATTTTGATAGTCCTTTGTAGAATGTCTTAATCGGATGCCAAACCATTTATTAGGCGTTCTGGTATGATGGTATCCTAATGCTAATTAAAAAAAAAGAAAAAAACAGATACGCAAAGTTCCAGCAATTTTCCTTAAAACACGATGGCATGAATTACTGGTTATATTATAAATTTTCAAGAAAATGACAATACATAGATTCCTCCGTATCAGTAGAAACTAAATTCGGCAATGCGGATCTATCGTTGATGATCGTGGCTAATGACGTAGTCAGACTATGCCGATGTTCGCCCGAAGTGAATCTGCTCGTTTATGAATGAAAGCGTTGAATTATATTCCTCTACTATTACCCCTAGAATTGTTCTAACGGATCTAAATTCACCTGGGTAGAGGGGAAAATTTAATAAGACAATACGAAATTAAATTCAACGACATACGCATAAAATTATATGTATTATATTTATTGTGAGCTGGGTCAGCTCATAAAATAGTGATTACTTTTGCTGACGTTGACGTTATTATCAATAGTTGGAATTATATGATTTTTATGTTTTTCATCATTTTTAAACATCACTTAAGTGTCTTATAAGCTTTTGCACCCATAATTTTTACATTTAAAATCATTACTACAAATACAAAAAAAAAATGAACAGAAAAGTCCTTTAGTTCAATAAAATACCATATAGCAAAATATAATAAAAAATAATATTAATTGTTATGACTTTCATGATTTTTATAATTGTTTCATGGCTCTTAAGTCGTTTATACTAATAAATGAGATCTCATTGTCTATATAATATAAATATATTAAGAGCCTATGGTCAAAATTTGACTAGGGGCTCTTTGTTTTTGACCCGAAATTCTTTGGGGCAGGAGGTATGCATAAAAATACCTGTATTTTATTATGAGTTAACGAAAATGATAGAAGAAGCTTGTAAATTAACGATCAACATATATTGCAAAGTAAATATATATTTTTTTTCAACTTTTTTATGTTGACGGGATAATGCCGACTTACAGTATGCTAAATAAGTGTTCTCTGCCATCTAGAAATGGGATCTCTTTTATTAATATAAATAACTGAAAAGTCGTAGTCATTTAAAAAAATCATAACATTTAATATTCTTATTATATTTTGCTATATTCCATTTGATTGACCTAAAGGGTTTTCCATTTTCATTTATTTTTCATTTGCACTATTGTTTTTGTATTGTTTTTAAATGTGTTGGGTTCTTGTAAGGTGAACAAAATTGTTCAATTTCATATAGGTTTCAGTTTTTGATAATAAGATTTCAAAGTTGCTGCGGATATAATGAATTAATATGTTAATAACTTGAGTGCGTTTAAATATATACTTAATGAATTTCAAATTGTTATTTATTTATTTATTGACTTTTTCACATGAAAACATAAAAACACACCGTATTTAATTAATATTTTCAAGGGCACTTCGATTACTTAGAATTCCTAGAATGTGTTTCGCTACACTTTCATTAGCAATATTGGAAAATATTTCTGAGTAATTAGAGGAATTCTTGACATTTTTACGAGTTGATTTCATAGAAAATATATTTTTTAATGGCTATTAAAGAAAAATGCAGTGCATTATTAAAATTACAAAAGAAATTTTCATTTTTCTAGGCGTTTCAAGTCATTCGTGTGATATTGTAATTAGAAAACTTATGTATGTATGTGTATGTTTTGAAAAATTGATTCTTGCGACGTTTTCCAAAAACGGCCGCATTGATTTCAAAATTTTGAAACCTATTCGATGTAACTCGAATAGGACTTGCGTTGATTCGATAGACCTATATAATTACCCGAAAAGAGCAAAAGATTTTGTTTCGCCTAAAATCCTGAATTGATTTTAATTAATTATCGTAATCAATTGTTGATTTTTTTATATCAATTTTGATAAGACTTTGTATGGTAGAGTTCATGATCTTAACGAACACTCTAAAACATCATATTCACCTTTAATTCTTCTGATTTCATGGTTTCTTTGCCTTATTATTTATCACATTAATTTGATCAGATATAAGTGTTGTGAATTCAACGTAAGCAAACACCATCCCTTATTCGTAAAACGAATTCACAAAATTGATTTTTATTCATCGTATCGAAGCCAAATATTATCATTTGATTTTTTTAAGATTAATATTGAATTTTATCTTCACAAGTTGACAAAATGTAAAAATACAAATCGTTTTTTTTTTATTTGGTTGTAATAAATCGAGAACTAGTGTGTAGTCATCGACATTAGTCGTGTCAGCGTGCGTGCCTTTCGCCGTTTCGCCGCTTCGCCTGTAAACTGATTTATCAACAGGCGACCTATTACACTCTATAATTAGTGCCGAGCACCGAAATAGATCACTACGTACTTCTCCTCTGTGCTGTAAAATTTTCTCAAGAAATCGCCTTACCGATATCCAAGTAAACGACTTACTTCTTCTCCAATCGTTGTAAAACAAATTTGAGAAAATAACTTAATCTTCAGTTGCTACTTATATAATAATTTGGTAGATATTTCTTGCAGATGTTTATAGAACAAGTTGCTCGAAACGCCGTGAAAATTAATATAAAACTATGTTTTTGTTGACTTGTTCAATCACAAAATAGTTATATCTGAACTGGAACCATTCTCTCAATGTTTGATAATGAAGTAATTTATTTATTAATGAGTAAAGTTTTAACACATTAGTCTTCTAATACCGATCAAAGTAATTATTTATTACGTATTGGAACCTTCATTCTCTAAAATTATCGAATGTCGCACTCATCTCTGGCTCCTTGCCCTTTCACCGATATTGATTGTTCCGCGGAAAAGCAACCATCAAAGACACAGGTTGCCGTTGTGCTCGATTCTAAGTGCTTTTCCGCACAAAAATAACATCTCAAGTGGAAAATCACGTGCTACTAATTTAGAAAATTTCATGCTTTCGATTTAATACTTTAAGTCAATTCTTCCAGAAGGGATACGATAGGTATTTTTGGAGTGATACTGACAAGATTTTGTTGGAAAGGCTTTGGATTTTATGTAAGATACTGGACATGTTTTCGAGTGTCTGATTCGTTGTTTCTTGTGTGCTTGTATTAATGTGTATATGTATAAAAATATAAATAGATAATGCAAAAAGAAGGCAGGTTCTTGGTGTAAGTGCATCACAAATCGATGTATCCTTTTCCCTCCCTTGTATATTATTTTCTCGCAAACGTACAAATGTATATATGTATGTATGTAAAGATATATGCATGTGTGGAAATATATGAATGTATTTATATATTCGTATCATACTCTATTAAATCACCACATATATTCCTCAAATTCAGCTTGTCTTTGATTTTATTATTGCAATTTAAAAATTACACAACTTTAAACCAATTAACTGTGATTGACGAATATATTCGTCATGGAAAGTGGAAGAATTTTGAATATTGACGAGTTTATCGACAGTTACCTGATCAATAAAGGGGTTAATAGAAAAACAAAATACTCAACAGAATTCTTTATCTATCTTTATATTTAAATATTGAACTGAATTTTTGATCTTGTAATAGAATTTTTTAATCGGTGGAATAATAAACAAAATTATGTAAGCGTATGGATTGAACTGTCGACATTTAGCCAGACTTCAGAATTGGGCCAGTCTGTCTAGTTAGTGAATGCCCTATAAATAGTAAGATCTACATTGCATACATAAACATAAACTGCACTTGCTCTCAGAACCACATATTCCACAAAATAATATAAAAAAGATGAAAATTTAAAATATTTATTTATATTAGTTAACAGATCGTATATTTACATTGCAATTGATAAAATTAGTTTACATGTTTTAATTTACATTTTTTTATTATTTTAAAATGATAAAAATATAAACCATCACATGCATATTCACCCTGATATTTAAATGGTTTAAGCACAACCTTTCTGACTAAAATTAACCGAATATTGCTTAATATATTTATTCACATATATGATCTTAGTACTCAACAATTAATACTAGTAATATTGTCATCAGTTAAATTACTTTTCTGAAGAATTAATGTATCACAAAACATGGAAAAGTTAAAACAAAAGATTACAGATTTAATAAGATAGTTTTATTTAATCAGTCTCTGAATGTTTACTGTAAAAAATGTAGACATCAAAAGGAAAAAAAAGTATTGAAAATCTAGAGATAAACCAAACATATAAGTATTATTTCCATTTCTATTTATCGTTAATGTATTAACTTAATTACACATTTTTATAACAGCTCGAAAGTTGCGAAACATGTGCTTATTACCTTACCAAAAAAAATACCTGCAAGATAACAATCATCATAATAACTCTGACTTAATTAACCTAGTTCCAAGTGGCTTTGTGGGTTTATTCACAATTATAACTTTTGAAATGAAACTTTCTTATTAATGGAAATCCAGTCAAAAACTTTAGAAATTCGGGTCTTTGTGGGAATAAATTTGAATAATCGGTTGAAACATTCTTTTTAATTAGGATAAGAGATAATTGAATAAAATAAAATAAATATCTTTAAACATACATTGTTAGTAAAAAATATGCATTTTATTTTAGATGAATATTTGCTTCTCTTTTAAAGCTTAAATATTTTTTTATTTTGTTATAAACAATTTAAATCAAGTAAATTAGATATAAATAAAATTGTTACCTTTGTGAGCCAAGAATGACATTTCGTTGGTGTTTTATCAACAAAGGCTAAACTGATTTCTAAAATTTGTTTTGATGTAACTTGATGAAATCAATATTTTTGCAATTAATTCTATATCGGTTTTTTAAATTTTATAGACATATTTAGGGATCGTGCTTATTAAGTTACTTCGTAATTATTTAATTATTTTTCTTACAATTTTTGATGAAACTTTTCATGTTAGATGGTTTATGGTCTAAGCTAAGCAAAATTTTTAATTAAAAACTTTATTAAAATAATAATTAAATAAATAATGTATGATAATTGTTTTGTATAAGTACAACATTTTATTTTGGTACTCTTTTGAAAGCATTTATGCTCGTTTTTTATTAATCATTCCGCATGATCTTATCGTAGCAGGACTCGTAGCCCTTTAGGTCTGTGCATTTTTAATCCACTCGTTTTAGTACTTCATCGGTGAATATAAATATTTTAACATCAAGAGAAGGTTCAGAACATTTCGACTTCTAATTCAGTATCACTCGTCGAGTTATAAATATATTTTTATTATCCGATACAAAAGTCGAGCATTGAAAAACTGATAGATTTTTAAACAATTTTGTAACGTTTGATATTTTGAAATGAGCTAGTATATACTTATATGATCACACATAAATGTACGAATTTAGTACTTTAACGTTATTGGTCCTCATAAACTTAATATCTGGGTACTCATGAATGAATCTTCATGCTCTTTTTTGATCCAGTTTTGTTAGAAGTACCACTTTATTAATATACCTTGCCTACGTCGACGAGTTTTGTTTATTCAGAAGAAAGTTATACACCAAATAATAAATAATTAGCGTAATACTGTTATGTTGCAAATATGTTAATAACATTACGAAAATGACAGTTTTATTCTGTGTATAACCCTATAATTTCTATAAGCTATTGAGCAAAATGTATGTGTTAATGCAACAAAGTTTTTATTGACAAGATTATGTAGGTAATATAGTATTGACTCTTTGACAAAAGATTTTTAGTTGCTTGGGTTTCTCAAGAAATTTGTGTGTGCGCTTTCCTCTTCTCATGTGTTGAAATCATCAAATCAACTCTCAGGTTTTAATAGTTTATTTCTAAGATAAATTTGAGAATAACTGTGTAGATTAAAACAATAAACCTTATCGTGTCCTATATATGACACAGCTTGCTAAAAGTACACGCATTTAAAATTTATCAAGCATTATTATGTGCCTGGGACAACTTATTTATAGTTGCCGCCAGATAAGAGCTGCCCACGCTTTCGCTATTCAAATAACTAGCAGTGACACTCTTTCGACAGCTATTAGTTAGTTGTTTTATTTAATGTCATCATGAGAAAGGGTCGAGGAAAATTGTTTTAAGACCTATAAACCTAGAACAGTATTATTTATTCAATTTTCATCACTAGAGGGACTACACACAGGGTATCCATTTATAATCCATGCGAAGAAAAATTAGTCATCTCGAGAGCTTTTGGAATATCACTCGAAATTCTTACTGCATCATTCATTCCATATCGAATACGAATTTTACTAACGTGTCTCTGGCGTCTACGGTTTATAAATAAAACATCTTCTTCAGAATGCCTTTGACTTCATCGGTTATTAATGAAGGATGTTTGTTGCCCGTGAATCAGATACGTCTTTACTAGCATACCTTCCATTAAGAAATGAAACTTATAAATCAGGGTTTGACAATTTTATATTCTTTTGAAAAAACGATAAGAGCTTAAAATAATTAATAATTAATAATTGGTTAAATTTTATAATCTAATATTTTATTTATTGACTTTCATATAATGAAGACTATTTTAATGGTTTTATGCTATATATTTTTTGGGTTTACACTTTTTAGATTTACAATTTATCAGATATTATTTACAAATATACTCTTACAATTACTTACGGTGGAGACGCCTTGTACACATTATAATATACATATTTCGCATGTTTCTGCTTTTATGTATGTATGTATGTATATATATATATATATATATATATATAAATTGTATAGAACTCACCCTAATACATATTTATATATTTAATAAGTATGTATTGTTTGACTATACTTCAAGCACATATCTTCAATAAATGCAAGTGCTTTTTTTCTGTTATTTGAATTTTATAGATGGTTTTATTATTTTTTTCGAGTTTCTAGAGATATTATTGTAATAGTTTATCAGTCAAAATTTAAGTTTTATGAAAACCCTGACTCCAGCCTACATTACGAATATGAAGTTCCGCGTCGCGACGCTCTCGTGGTCTGAGGCGCCGGGCGAAGCCATTCAGCCGTTTCAGAGGCTATGCACGATGTGAACTTCAATTTTGTACGTGAAATCGATTTTATAGTATTTCGGGGTTGAAATATACTTTATACCATTTCGAATAGATCGACTATTGAAAAAGCAAGAGTTGAAAAATTATTCAATGTACATTGAAAATATGCTCAAAGCTATTCTGCTGGCAATTTATATATTTTTGTTATCGCTTTTGCACTTTTTGAATGATGAAGAAGCATGTCTTTTTGTATATTTATGAAATATTACAACATTATTATCTCACTACAAATTGTTTTAAAAGACAACATACACACTTTAATTTCCACAAATGTAAAATATATATTATTAATATAAATTATAACGAGGAATTTGACATTTTTATCTGATTTCTTGCAGCAGAAAAAATAACGCGACAGTTTACTTAATTTTCCTGCAATTATTTGAAAATTCTTTCTCCATCAATAATATTAACACCCTTAAAATTACAATAATCTAATTTTTTTATAATGCACTTATATAATAGAGTAAATTTACTTTTTGGTGCCCTCTCTCAGTTTATATATTCTTCCCAGCACTCTAGTAGTCCAACTATTCGAACATGTTTTCAATAATAATTTATTTAGCTCATAAATATTTATGTAATGAACCATATATCATGGTAAATGACTTAATGCATCTTAATATATTATTCTTTGTCTTATACCGTTCGTCATAACGTCCCACGCACTGCCTTCTCGTACGTCATAAAATCAAATTGTTCACCTAAATAGTCAGTAAAATGGTAAAATGAGTCAGAAATTGATTTTAAATCCATGTTTCAAGAAATGATCCGAGAGTCAGTGAAATAAAAATAGAATTATATTTATTTACGTTGTTCGAGATTTGTCTTAATAGATAGTAATTAACGTAAATACGTTGTGCGAGATTATTTTTAACATTTTGTTTCAAAATAACTACTTACACTAAAAAATACATTGAACAATAAAAAATATAACATTCTACTAAAGGAAGAATCTACGAGTTTGAATTACCCTATGTTTTTATTATTATTTTTTATTTATACTTACAAATGAAAATATCTTTACATATAATTTGAGCTTTAAACAAGGTAACACGATGAATAAAAACTATAAATGAATTGATTATATAATCAAATATTAAAATAAAAGCAAAAGGATTTAAAATAAAATTTGCCCGTATCGTGCCCTTCGTATATCAACAAAAAAAATTTTTCTTCAAAAAGTAACATTTTTAAAAAAACATAAGTTACTAGTAATATTTGTTTTTTAATTTTTGTTATGACGACGAAGTTTTTTCAATTTTTTCGATGTTAGAGAGATCAAGTTGTAAAACAAGCGGTTTTTTTTCAAATGGAAACGCGCAATAGTGTTTTAATTGCCACAGGGCGTGAAAACTTAAATATTGATCTTACAATGATCATCGATATAGCAATCAGAAACAAAAACAAAAATAAGAATAATAACACATCATTGAAAAAAAGTAATTTGTTTATTTGATTATCAGTTAAAAAATGCAAAAAATTGATATGAATTAATCATCTGAATGATTATGACCTTATCTTATGTTTTATTACTTATTTAGATGTTGTTTGAAGCTCAACACAACAAATCCAAAACTCGACTATCTATTATAGCTATGTATGTATATATATATATATATATATTATATATATATATATATATATATATATATATTTAGGGTGGTCCTTAAAATGGCCATTTTCGAATTTCCTTGCTCCCAGGGGCTCAAATGGTTCCAAATTGATAAAAAACAATTCTCTGAAAGTGTTAGCTCTTAATATTAACGTTTAGATAGAGCGCAATTCAATCAAAGTTTTGTATGAAAATAGCATGGAAAAATTTTCAAAAATTTTAAAAATGTTTTTAGATGTAATTTAGCGAATAAATGAATGAATAAAACTTACTCATTTGTCGCTAAGTTATACCTAAAACATTTTTTTAAAATTTTCAAATTTTTTTCCATGCTATTTCCATACGAAGTTTGATTGAATTGCGCTATATCTAAACGTTAATATTAAGAGCTAAAACTTTCAGAGAATTGTTTTTTATCAGTTTGGAACCATTTGAGCCTCTGGGAGCAAGGAAATTCGAAAATGACCATTTTAAGGACCACCCTAATAAATATATATATATATATATATATATATATATATATATATGTGTAGGAGATAGAGAGAGAGAAAAAAAGATTAAGCTCAATTGAGTTCTTGGTATTATTATGTTGACTATCACTAATATATAAAATTATAACATTATAAAAATTAATCAATTAATAAAATATAATTATATTTATTATTATCGCTCATCTAATATTATATTTCACTTTCAGTGGGAGTGCATTCGAAGGTCAATGGCAAAACGGCAAAAGGCACGGCCTCGGCGTCGAGACTCGCGGCCGGTGGTTGTACCGGGGCGAGTGGACCCAGGGATTCAAGGGCCGATACGGCGTTCGGCAGAGTTCCACGAGCACTGCCAAATACGAAGGGACGTGGGCCAACGGACTCCAAGACGGTTACGGCTCGGAAACCTACGCTGATGGAGGTCAGTCATTGTTAAATAATCGATATTTATATTCTAAACTAGCTGACCCGACAAACTTTGTCCTGTCAAAAAAATTTGTAATGTGGCGGTGTTTTGTTCCTACCTTTTTTCTATTCTTTGCAAAAAATTATACCGAACAGAACCGTCACCCTGGTAATAATTCGGTGTGAATTAAGAATAATTAAATAAAACACTATAAGCATTTAAAAGTAAATAATTTTAATCATGCAAATCATAATTTATTTTAATTCATTTACATCAATGTTTTTGGCTGCCAATATAGCTCGTTATTTAATAGAAAGATATTTCTATGCTAATATAAATATATTGAAAATTAGATTATCAAAAACTACACAAAATGTCATGACATAGATCATTGTTTTTTCTACAAATTTCGTTGCCTACTCGATTAAAAAAGAAAAGGGCTGTTTTTAGGGTTTGCCCGGCAATTATTCGATTTTTTCTCGCCGTAAGAACCATCCTTGGACTTGAACAAACATTTTAAAAAAATAATTGGCCAAATTGGTTCAAGCGTTGTTGAGTTATACGCTTACCAACACATTTTGCGATACATTTTTATATATAGGATATAATTGCTGTTGCACATTTTAATTGATAATGATTGAAAAGTAAATGAATGAACTTATTTTCATCTGAAAACATTTTGTATAACAAATACTTGGACGCTTTAATGTTTCGTACAGCAACATCACTCCTGTGGAAGAAACGCTCGAAGCAAAAGTGTGATATTTTACTTATTTGAATTACATAGTGAATTATTCAAATTTTAAATAATCGATAAAGCAACTTAATTACTTTGATTCCAATTTTTCATTCACAACAATTGGTATTTTGATCAATGGGCTAACTAATATGAGAAATGTTCATTCAGCTGATAAATGAAATTAAATTTGTCATAAGTAAATGAACATAACTAAATACAAATACTAATTTTCAGTTAAGGAGAAGTTTGTTTTCGTCAGAAAATCCACTTTGCGTTAATATTTTCCCTGCGTAAACCAATTCCAATTGAAACTAATATTGGAGAAAATTTTGATACTAAAAGTATATGGTTGAATCGATTTCGAAAATTAAAAAAAAAAATTGAATTCAAATTTTTATCTGATATATTTCGAAAAGAACTCGCGTTTGTTAGTTTAACGAGACGATCGATAGAGCTTTATTGAAAAACGTTTTAAAATAATGGTGTTTTTTTTATAAGTATTTATTAAAGTTGGGAATGATAGACCACACTTTTAAAAAATACATCCTGTATATTAGACGTTTGTTTATTTTTCTTTCAATTATATATAAATTTTTTGACTAATCATGTAAAATAATTAGCAAGTTTGAGAATAATAGAATAATTTGCAAAAGTTTTCAGAATTATAAAGCCATGCAGCAACTCGGCATAATTATAATTCTCATAACTCATTATATCTATTTCTTATTGATTATTTAGTTACACAACTTACACACAATGCCAGTTACAACTAGTTTAAATAATTTGCAATAGTTTTCAGAATTATAAGGCCATAAAACAACTCGGCATAATTATAAATCTTATAACCCATTATCTCTATTTCTTATTAATTATTTCGTTACACAACTTACGCACAATGCCAGTTACAACTAGGTTTTTCGTAAGTTAAATTACTATCGAGCCTAGCTTTTACAAAAATATGATATTGAGTACACTTCATACATACATATGATAAATATTAATTACGCGGAAAAGAAAATTAAAGTCTTTTCGGTCCATTGTGATGAAGTTATACTACAATTTTCATGAATAAGTCATTAGAAAAAGTTCAGTTTCTGAAATGGAGTAGTAGTATACATCCGATCCAGAAGCTGGTACATGTATCGTAATACGATCTTTTTGTCATAAATTTCATCTTTATATTTTTATGACACTCACTTAACCATAAATTACTCGTAAAAGGAATACGATGCCTGTTTCGTGTTGGCGTTAAATTGCCTTTAGCCGATAATATTTGAATTTTACTATGATAATGATGAAAAATCATGCTTTGAATTAACTTATTGTTAGTTAAATAATATTATTGTTGAAATAAATAAATTAGTAATATTTAAGACCTAATAACTTTATCACAATAGTGTTCTAAATTATTAAATTTATATCATTCAGATTAGGTACTTTATTTATGCATATAAAATTCACCAAATTTAATAGAATGTTTTTATCGGCAAATTTAGGAAACAAAACATATCTATTAACAATTTGAAATATAAGTATCATTTGAAATAAATTAGCATCGATTGATTGATATCACTGGATATGTATGAAATTTTAATTTGATAGCAAGACGAATTTTTAAAATTTTATAATCTTAGTTGTGAATAGCTACGTCGTTTGCTTTCGCAAAATTTTACAACTTAATTTTATTCAATCATCAAGTCTTCAAATAGTGAATGAAATCAAAATCAAGGCAAGAAATACAAAACCGTACTTAATAGGAGCATCCATGTATTTATTTTAGGAATTCGTTACCGCAAAGCAAATATTTGTGTTATGATTGGAAGATTACAGACTACGGTATATAATGATAGATTTTATATTTATCCTAAGGTCTCGTGTATCTTATTTGAGACTTTGCTTTTATTATATTACGCATTCATAATCCAAGCTCTTTTGCTGTGATAAAGTTGTACAATTTTACAATTTATAATTTTTATTAAGACTGTGATTTTTACACAAAGTTTTGCTCAATCAATTTTTCCATGATGAATAAAAGTAGAACAACGAAGTGATAAAATGGTTATTTTTAATCACAGAGTGTTTAAAAATTCACCAAACACCGGATTAATTTTCATATACAATACTTATATTAGTATCTGCTTTGAATGGAACATTTCATTTATTGTATAAAATTTAAATTTCAAATAGCTAGGTAATTAACCGAAGCTGGAATTAATTGGGTAATAGTCCTTCTTAATTTGTGGGTATCTTTTCGATTCTGTGGCAACTATAAATTAAACTTTAAAAAAGTTTGGTTTTTTAATCATATATACATAGAATTTATATAAGCCGTAATAAAGAATGTAGATCAACTTCAGGTCCACGACAAATTTTATATTAATGTTAAAACTGTCAGTCCAATTGTGTTATGATAATAAACAACATAAAACATTTACGATTAACTATTTATAAAATTGTTAGACTCCATTTGAAATTTAAAGATTTAGTGCATCGTCTTGTTCGTTTTTTTGTGATACGCACTACGTCACATGGAGTTTCAGAAATAGTGATGATTAAGTCAATCTGAAATTCGGAAACGGAATGGAGGAGAACATAAACTTGGGTGTTTGTATATATTCCGATCGACATTTATGCGTTTAAGACATGCCTGGGGGCTTTGTCGATTCACGAAGCCCGAATCGCGTCGTTAGTCACGCGGCTATCATGATTTAACTGATTCATTAGATTTTAGATTTGATTAACATCTGTTACATGATGATATAAAATTTATTGACGTTATTGGCTATATTTTTAAATACACAATATTTTTAAATATACTAATTTTTATTGTGGACACAAATAGACGGAGATCTTTAAGTTTCGCCGGTTTGATCGATATGTTGATAGTTTGTGGTTATATTTTTATAAATACGCTATATTCTAAATTTGATTTTTAACAGATAAAGTACGCATGTTTTGTACATTTTGTACACAAAATAGTCTTCTTCAAATTTCGATTTGATTCAGAAACTGATACAAATTTATTACATATACATTATTTCAATGTCTTTTTGACATAGCAAAGGTAATGTGCTTACGTATACGAGACTAGGTCTTTTGTCTGGGTTAGTCGGACTCAATACCGCCTGCATATATAATGCCGACTACAACTATCGCTTATTTCTTGTTTCTTGTCCCCATGAAAACCGCCATTAGGCATTAATTCATGGGGGGAGGCCCTAGAATTAAATATTTCTCTTAAACTAATTTGTCCTAATTGGCCCTCCTAGCTCTACTTCTTTCCAAAGATCGCAATTCTATGATACTTCAATGTATTATAAGCACATTGTACGCAGTTCAACATGTACCATGATTTCAATATTACGCATATATGTCTTTTGCCAGAACTTATGATATATTTTTTGTTGTTATTTGGACAGCGATCAAAACTTAAGGGTCCTATAAGCTGTTGTGATGATTTGACTTAACTATTGTTACTTCGCTTATATAGATGGCAAGCAAAACAGTTCATTCTAGTTCTAATCCACTACATTAAATAATTGATATTTATATTTCCAAGTAAAAACCGATATCACTTATGTTTGACATCAGACTGACCAAGGAAGGTATTGATCTTGGGACTCCCAATAAACTCACCACTCTAACTCTAACAGCACTAACCCTGGTGGGCCATAATGATTTATTCAACAATTGGTTTGTGAATTTTTATTACATGTAAATCATAACAAAATTTAATATTGGTTATGCTCAAAATATGTCTCACATCGATTACAATTGATGTCTGATCTATTGGTTTCTGATCTACAAGTGATAGGGTAGTTCATATTTAGACAGTAATGAATCACAGATTACAGTACCTTCTACGTGTTTGGTGTCAATTTAGTTTGGTATAATATTTTCATCCACATGTCCATGTTATCGATCTGTTTATCAAAGGTACATCGTTTTTTGCAATGCACCCAAAGAACGCACAGCGATCAGCTGGCGTCGGCGTCGTCTAAAAATAGCGCAACGTGTGCGCGGGTGAAAATAGGAATAACAAAACGTGAAACAAATTAACCCAAAGCGAAATCCGATCCGGGTAAAAATAGAATGACCGAACCACCTGATAGCGTCGCATTATCCAGTTTCATTCTGACCTTGGACCAAGGTGGCACCCTCGGCCTCCTCGGCCTCCCGCATTCAGCCCTAGACTAGATGCTAGGTCGCACTTGGTTGTGGAACTGCGTTTTACGTAAACCCCGCGACTAGTACGCGAGCTAGGGAAGGGTAACTAAATGCAACACACTTTCATTCGTTTATCCACAATCATCGATGTGTGTCTAAAAATAGTACACGAACATTATATTTGTATATAATATTCACACATTTTTAAATATTGATGACAGAAACAGTTTGTTTTTTTTGGTTTAAATAGCAAATTTATTTGCATGATAGGCACAAATTCATGGCTAAGATAGCTAAAATACAGATGCTGTGACTTTTGCTATATAGTTTTCAATCGTGGGTAGGATGCAAATTTTATAATCATAATTCATTTTTAAATTGCATATATTTATATATATTAGAAAATTAGAATATTAGAATGTTTGAATTGTGCACGTGTGTATAGGATGACGTCTATCGGTTTGCCTATATATATATATATATATATATATATATATATATATATATATATATATATATTAGGTTGTCAAATATCTCCCTTCCGCTTTTTTGCTCTTGGTTTATAATACAAAATAATATATATATTGTAGAGTTTCGAACAAGAATCCAAAAAGTAATAAAAAACAAGAAAAGTTTTTTTAAAAAACAATTTCTTTATTTATTTATTTATTTACTGTTGACGTTTCGGAACTAGGTACGTTCCATCTTCAGGACATCTGTCAGGAAACATGATCTTGATGAGATTTAAGCAAACAATATGGGAAAGAAAATGGATTTTTCTTAAATAATAAATTAGTTGAAAAAATATAATAATGTACAGAAATATGATAAAATGATCAAAATGAAAATGATAAAAATAAATGAGTGCATTATCTAACAGAATAATAAAAATGATAAATTTTTTTTTGAAAGTTGTGGAAAATTTTAAGAAAAGGTTTCAAACCTTTCAAAAAAATTTTTATCATTTTTAATATCCTGTTAGATACTCCACTCATTTATTTTTATCATTTTCATTTTGATCATTTTATCATATTTCTGTACATTATTATATTTTTTCAACTAATTTATTATTTAAGAAAAATCCATTTTCTTCTCTTAAACATATTGTTTGCTTAAATCTCATCAAGATCATGTTTCTTGACAGATGTCCTGAAGATGGAACCTACCTAGTTCCGAAACATCGACAGTAAATAAATAAATAGATAAAGAAATTGTTTTTTAAAAAAACTTTTCTTGTTTTTTATTACTTTTTGGATTCTTGTTCGAAACTCTACAAAATATACACAAATCCAAGACTCTAACATTTAATATATATATATATATATATATATATATATATATAATAGGTTTGTTATGCACATATCTAGTGACTGGAAATTGTGGTTTACGGGTTTACCCAATGGCTTTCTAAAGTGTTTCAGAGATGTTTATCCGGGTGGAATAAGGATTTAATTGGCCTGTGAAATACATGTACTCAATCCGTTGACTTAGAGAAGTTATATTTTAAATGTAAGGGTACTTCAGCATGATTAAAACTATTGCACCAATATTTAGTGACATTATCTTTTATTGAATTCGTTTGTTGGTATAAGATTTGCGAAAAAATATAAAATTTAGATTCAAGGCTTTAATCAATTATAGGCATTTGTATAGTAAACAACACAGTACAAAAATATATGTAATAATATCGATCAGACAAAATAATAAAAAATTAATAATTATATTTTTATACTGGGTTAAACTAGAATAGGGCGAAAATATTGTTGTATGTATTTTCAAGATTTGACATCCACGATTTTTTATTTATTTGTTCAATGAAGCATTATTTTTAATATAATTAAAATTAATATATTACAAACATCGTTAATAATTTATTATATGCTTTTATTCCTAGTCCTAGATGCTATTGTACTCAACTCTTGAATTATTTACGTTTGATAGGTTTGCAGTGATTATATATTAATTAATTAGATGTCGGGTAAGGACTATTTTCACTTAAAAATATATTTTAGAATTATATTTTTGAATGAAAATCAATATAACGACTGCTTGATAACATGTTGTCCGCAAAGAGGTTCGAACCCTGGTCTGTATGATTAATAAAATATGTGATATATACACAAAGCTTCATGAATAGATTAAATATTCGTTTATATTTTCAATTCTACGAAAATATCTTCGGCCTATATGTAAAAGTTGGCTGTTTACCTCTGACCGTCCCGTAGCTCTCTGACTGGGACGCTTTTCTCGCTCGGCGGGGCAGGATCGATAGTTAACCCCGCAGACATCGTATTGTTATATACTTGCACATAGGCTCAACAATATCACTTTTTAATTATTTAATCCAAAGTTTAATGCATTTATATATAATCTTTCATAAGGACTTATATTTAAAGTCATCTGTATTT